>NC_083105.1:67531973-68131973 GCF_949774975.1 Lagenorhynchus albirostris
AGGGTGGGAGAAGACCAGTGTCCTAGCTCATCAGTCAGGCAGGCAAAGTTTCCCTCCTACTCAGCCTTTTTGTTCTATTCAAGTCTTCAATTGATTGGATGAGGCCCACCCACATTAGGGAGGGCAATCTGCTTTATTCCAAGTCATATGTAAATCTCATCCAGAAGCACCGTCACAGATGGATACACCCAGAATAATGTTTGATCAAATGCCTGGTCACCCCGTGGCCTAGTCATGTTGACGAATAAACTTAACCAACACAGTTACAAATTAACAACAACAAAAAAAGGAGATGAGAAAAAGTACTTCTGATGTTTCCAAATATGAATTAACCTTTTAATAGAACCATCTATCCATCTAATCAAGTGGAAAATTTGCCACATAAAACAGATTTTAGACTTAATATGATATATGGAAGTATTAAAGTGTTTTTAGGCATTGAGGAATATCTATTTAACATGTTTACAATGCTGAGGAAATACTGTTTTGTATTGTTTTGTTTTGTGTTTTCATGAAAATCGTTCTTTCTCCAATTAAGGAGTTTTGGTGCAAATCTTTTGAAAATCCCTATCAAGTGACATAACAAAATTTGAACTTGCATTAGTGGTTTTTCTGGCCTCGTTCATCATTTACTCTCTGTGATACTTAACTTCAGCTTTCTCTAACTCAATTTCTGTTCATTTGTAAACTTGATTAAGTTTACATTAAGATACTCAAATCAGAGGAAAAGGGCATTTTTTCTTTGAAACCAGGGCCTCCTCTGATATGAAGGGAGGACTTTAAATTTTTTAAATCAAACCTAATAAAGATTAAATTTCTCTGAATTTCTTCTTAGGCATAGTTTCTCATGCAAAGGAAGTTGAAGAAGCTGTCAATGCTACCTATATACTATTCTTTTCAAACAAAATACCATACTTATGTGATTTTTATGGTCAGCTGATTTTTTCCCCCCAAAGAATGCACATCTCTAGAAAACACTCATAGTTAAGTCTGAGTTCATGATCACTTTGGATACTATATAGAGGAGAAATCATAAATCAGTTATCAATTAATGATATATCTATGTATTAAATAGGATTAAGAACAAGTATTTTCTTCTTTCTGAGGTGGATCTCTAGGCTTTTTTTCGGCATTTTGATTTACGATTGGCTTTTATCACTAGACTTCATAGAGAGACTCTCTGTTAGCATTCATTTATTCGCAGTATTTGTTGAGTACAAACCATGTGCCAGGTCTTGAATGGGTGCTGGCCATAAAGTCATGGGTAAAACCAATTACACTTCTGCTCTCGTGGAGCTGACTTTGTAGTGGAGGTAACATCTAAAGTCTATGTCCATTTTCCAGATGCAGATGGAGATGAGAATTGTGATTGATGGTTTTGCGCTTTTGAAATAAGTAGTCCTGTCTTTGTATTCTTTTGGCAGTTGTATTTTAAGACCTTATTATTCAACATGCTGGTCCAAGGACTAAAAATATAGGCCATTACCTGGGAGCTGGTTAAAAATGCAGAATCTCATACTGCATCTAAGACCTACTGAATCAGATCTGCATGTTAACAAGATCTCCAGGTGATTCCTATGCATATGAAAATTTGAAGAGCACTGGTTTAAGGCATAGAGTTTATAATTAATTATTAATTATTAGTTATTATTATCATCTCAGTGATTTGGCAGCTATCCAGTGTTTATAAGCCATATGTTCAACTGGAGGAAAAGTTTAGTGTTCACAAACTCAGTTTATTTTCATCAGTATACAGTTTCACTTCCTCAGCTTAGTTTCTTAGAGCGCTCAGAGTTTAGAGGTTCAGGCTGCATCACATTCTCCCAAAGAGCTTGTTAAAAATACACGTTCCTGGATGCAGCCTTTATCCTGGGTAGGGTCTCAAAAATCTGCATTTTTACAAGCTTCACAGGTTTCTCATGCACGTTCAAGTTTGAAAAGGATTATTCTAAACTAGTTCTATATTGACATCCTTCTCAGAATGGATTCAAAATTGTGATTACTTTTGAGCCTTTAATTAATCTGTTCCTCTCTAGAAAGATGAATTGTTGAGCCTGTGTGGTCATATATCCCCGTGTATCACAGTGGTGTTAGTTTAAACTGGTATTTCTCAACGTTGGTACTGTTGACATTTTGGACTGGATAATTCTTTGTTGTGGGTGCTGTCCTGTGCATTGTAGGATGTTTAGCAGCATCCCTGGCCTCTACCCATTAGATGCCAGTAGCACACCTATGTCCATCTCCCCACTTCCAGCTGTGATAACCAAAAATTTCTTCAGACATTGCCAAATTTCCCTGGGAGGGCAAAATTGCTTCCAGTTGAGAACCATTGGTTTGAATTAAGTAAAGAATAGGAACATGGCTATATGTGAGCATGATGCCTACCCCCAGTATCTGTTTATATTATTGGATTTTCTTGAGGGCTTTTGGATTTATGCCAAATGTGAAAAGGGGTTTATGTACAGGCTTGTGAGGGTTGCCTGGACCTTTGGGCTGGTTTAACACTGAATGGTGGGAGAGACATAATGTGATGATGGGAAAGGGGATAAACTCTCATATGTAGGACATAAACAAGGCTACTGTAGGGCCTAGGTTCCAAAGAACAAAACAAAGTTAGGTAAAAGAACCTTTTTTTTTTTCATGCTGTGAAGACTGAAAAAGACACTGTGTGGTATCTCAAGAGTTTTGTAGTTTGGGGATGGGAGCTTTTTTTAAAGGGGCAAAATTAGGGACACAGGGATATGTACTAGCTTTGGCAGAGACTCAGAGGACAGGGAAAGGCCTAGAGGATGCCCAGGGGCAGGGTATTGGGCAGTGATGGTATGCGCTGATTTATTCTAGAGTCCATAGAAACACTCAGGGTAGTGACCTTCTGGTAGGTATGGTTTTGGGTTTTGTTTGACCTGCTATTGTCAACAGAATGCTTACCTTTGCATTTCTTTGTAATATGTTGGAGACATTTACTACCTGCCAGTGTTAAACAAGCATTTATAACCATTACCCTTTTACTAGCGATGCTGAAAAGTCATTACTTATTTTGTAAAACTCCTTGTGCATAAGGAGGTATTCTGGTACCCAGATGGATATGTTGCAGATTTAGATGTACATCTACCTGTAATTTTTTTTTTAAATATATGTCAGAAGAAATTTGGGGATTTAATAGACAAATGAATGTAAAATGTTTATATGATCGAATCAAAATCTTTCCATTTACTAACTGTGGGAACTTGTACAAATCACTTAATATATCTGAACCTCAGTCTCCTCACCTATTAAATAGGGAGAAATTGTTTCATGAGGTTGCTGTGGGAGGGGGGTTAAACAAGATTAAGTAGGTGGAAATGTCTTCCAGAAAAATAAGTCTTTGGTAAGAGTGTGCCATTGAACTTGTGTTTTACACATATATTTATTACCACCAGTGTGTCAGTCAGTTCATGCAACATGAATTTATTTGGGAACTAAGATATTATACTATTAGTTTATTGGAAACTTGAGGAAGCAGTACGCAGAGTCAATATGATAATGTCATATTTTAAGCCACTTATAAAGAGATCTTTAGCTACTTCAGTAACGAACTTACCATGCATTATTTCTAGAACCAAACCACTTTATGCCAAATGAATAATATTCTAACCAGTTCTTGGATATAGAGTATGTACAATTTGTCCTCATTTTGTAAATTATATGATAAAGCTTTAAATGTAGCCATGGGAATTCATGTTATTTTTCTATAAATGAGTAGCAGGTTAAAGTACTTGATAATTACATGTATATGTACTTGTTTATTAATGTTAGGGAGAAAAGGTCTGCGTTGAATTAAGCAAAATCAGCTGCAGGTGTCTTATGTGACGCATTGGTTCTCTATCAGCTTTTTATTAGATTAAAAAAAGTCATTTTTTAAAAAAGCCACCACCCTGGAAAAGTATCCAGTTGAAGTGACAGGTAAAGCATCACATGATTAATAATTTTTTAATTAATTAAAAAATTTTTAAATTTAATTTTATTTATTTTTTTATACAGCAGGTTCTTATTAGTCATCAGTTTTATCCACCTCCGTGTATACATGTCAATCCCAATCGCCCAATTCATCACCCCCCCCAGCCCCCACCGCTTTCACCCCTTGTTGTCCATACGTTTGTTCTCTACATCTGTGTCTCAATTTCTGCCCTGCAGACTGGTTCATCTGTACCATTTTTCTAGATTCCACATATATGCATTAATATACGATATTTGTTTTTCTCTTTCTGACTTACTTCACTCTGTATGACACTCACTAGATCCATCCACATCTCAATAAATGACTCAATTTCGTTCCTTTTTATGGCTGAGTAATATTCCATTGTATATATGTACCACATCTTCTTTATCCATTTGTCTGTCGATGGGCATTTAGTTTGCTTCCATGACCTGGCTAGTATAAACAGTGCTGCAATGAACATTGGGGTGCATGTGTCTTTTTGAATTATGGTTTTCTCTGGGTATATGCCCAGTAGTGGGATTGCTGGACCATATGGTAATTCTATTTTTAGTTTTTAAAGGTACCTCCTTACTGTTCTCCATAGTGGCTGTATCAATTTACATTCCCACCAACAGTGCAAGAGGGTTCCCTTTCCTCCACACCCTCGCCAGCATTTGTTGTTTGTAGATTTTCTGATGATGCCCATTCTAACTGGTGTGAGGTGATACGTCATTGTAGTTTTGATTTGCATTTCTCTGATAATTAGTGATGTTGAGCAGCTTTTCATGTGGTTCTTGGCCACCTGTATGTCTTCTTTGGAGAAATGTCTGTTTAGGTCTTCTGCCCATTTTTGGATTGGGTTGTTTCTTTTTTTATTATTGAGCTGCATGAGTTGTTTATATATTTTGAAGATTAATCCTTTGTCTGTTAATTGATTTGCAAATATTTTCTCCCATTCTGAGGGTTGCCTTTTTGTCTTGTTTATGGTTTCCTTTGCTCTGCAAAAGCTTTGAAGTTTCATTAGGTCCCATTTGTTTATTTTTGTTTTTATTTCCATTACTCTAGGAAGTGGATCAAAAAAAGGTCTTGCTGTGATTTATGTCAAAGAGTGTTCTTCCTATGTTTTCCTCTAAGAGTTTTATAGTGTCCGGTCTTACATTTAGGACTCGAATAATTTTGAGTTTATTTTTGTGTATGGTGTTAGGGACTGTTCTGATTTCAATCCTTTACATGTAGCTGTCCAGTTTTCCCAGCACCACGTATTGAAGAGACTGTCTTTTCTCCATTGTATATCCTTGCCTCCTTTGTCATAGATTAGTTGACTGTAGGTGCGTGGGTTTATCTCTGGGCTTTCTATCTTGTTCCATTGATCTATGTTTCTGTTTTTGTGCCAGTACCATATTGTATTTATTACTGTAGCTTTGTAGTATAGTCTGAAGTCAGGGAGTCTTCCTCCAGCTCTGTTTTTTTCCCTAAAGACTGTTTTGGCTATTCAGGGTCTTTTGTGTCTCCATACAAATTTTAAGATTTTTTTTTCTAGTTGTGTAAAAAATGCCATTGGTGATTTGATAGGGATTCCATTGAATCTGTACATTGCTTTGGGTAGGAGAGTCATTTTCACAGTGTTGATTGTTCCAATGCAAGAACATGGTATATCTCTCCATCTGTTTGTATGATCTTTAATTTCTTTCATTAGTGTCTTATAGTTTTCTGCATACAAGTATTTTGTCTCCTTAGGTAGGTTTATTCCTAGGTATTTTTTACTTTTTGTTGCGATGGTAAATGGGAGTGTTTTCTTAATTTCTCTTTCAGATTTTTCATCATTAGTGTACAGTAATGCAAGAGATTTCTGTGCATTAATTTTGTTTCCTGCAACTTTACCAAATTCATTAATTAGCTCTAGTAGTTTTCTGGTGGCATCTTTAGGATTCTCTATGTATAGTATCATGTCATCTGCAAACAATGACACTTCTACTTCTTCTTTTCCAGTTTGTAGTCCTTTTATTTCTTTTTCTTCTCTGATTGCTGTGGCTAGGACTTCCAAAACTATGTTGAATAATAGTGGTGAGAATGGACATCCTTGTATTGTTCTTGATCTTAGAGGAAATGCTTTCAGTTTTTCACCAATGAGAATGATGTTTCCTGTGGGTTTGTTGTATATGGCCTTTATTATGTTGAGGTAGGTTCCCTCTATGCCCACTTCCTGGAGAGTTTTTATCATAAATCGGTGTTGAATTTTGTCAAGAGCTTTTTCTGCATCTATTGAAATAATCACACAGTTTTCTTCTTCAATTTGTTAATATGGTGAATCACATTGATTAATTTGCGTATATTGAAGAATCCTTGCATCCCTGGGATAAATCCCACTTGATCATGGTGTATGATCCTTTTAATGTGTTGTTGGATTCTGTTTGCTAGTATTTTGTTGAGGATTTTTGCATCTATAGTCATCAGTGATATTGGTCTGTAATTTTCCTTTTTTGTATTATCTTTGTCTGGTTTTGGTATCTGGATGATGGTGGCCTCATAGAATGAGTTTGGGAGTGTTCCTTCCTCCGCAATTTTTTGGAAGAGATTGAGAAGGATGGGTGTTAGCTCTTCTCTAAATGTTTGATAGAATTCACCTGTGAAGCAATCTGGTCCTGGGCTTTTGTTTGTTGGAAGATTTGTTTGTTGGAAGATTTTCAATTTCATTACTTGTGATTGGTCTGTTTATATTTTCTATTTCTTCCTGGTTCAATCTTGGAAGGTTATACCTTTCTAAGAATTTGTCCATTTCTTCCAGGTTGTCCATTTTATTGGCATAGAGTTGGTTGTTGTAGTCTCTTAGGATGCTTTGTATTTCTGCAGCGTCTGTTGTTAACTTCTCCTTTTTCATTTCTTATTTTCTTGATTTGAGTCCTCTCCCTCTTTTTCTCGATGAGTCTGGCTAATGGTTTATCAATTTTGTTTATCTTCTCAAAGAACCAGCTTTTAGTTTTATTATTCTTTGGTATTGTTTTCTTTGTTTCTATTTCATTTATTTCTGCTCTGATCTTTATGATTTCTTTCCTTCTGCTAAGTTTGGGCTTTCTTCGTTCTTCTTTCTCTAGTTCCTTTAGGTGTAAGGTTAGATTGTTTATTTGAGATTTTTCTTGTTTCTTGAGGTAGGCTTGTATAGCTCTAAACTTCCCTCTTAGAAGTGCTTTTGCTTCATCCCATAGGTTATGGATCATCGTTTTTTCATTGTCATTTGTCTCTAGGAATTTTTTGATTTCCTCTTTGATTTCTTCAGTGACCTCTTGGTTATTTAGTAACGTATGGTTTAGCATCCTTGTGTTTGGGTTTTTTACGTTTTTTTCCCTGTAATTCATTTCTAATCTAATAGCATTTTGGTCGGAAAAGGTGCTTGATATGATTTCAATTTTCTTAAATTTACTGAGGCTTGATTTGTGACCCACGATGTGATCTATCCTGGAGAATGTTCCGTGCGCACTTGAGACAAAAGTGTTATCTGCTGTTTTTGGTAGGAATGTCCTATAAATATCCTATAAATCTATCTGGTCAATTGTGTCAAAGCTTGTGTTTCCTGATTTATTTTCATTTTGGATGATCTGTCCATTGGTGTAAGTGAGGTGTTAAAGTCCCCCACTATTATTGTGTTACTGTTGATTTCCTCTTTTACAGCTGTTAACAGTTGCCTTATGTATTGAGGTGCTCGTATGTTGAGTGCATATATAATTGTTATATATTCTTCTTGGATTGATCCCTTGATCATTACGTAGTGTCCTCCCTTGCCTCTTGTAGCATTCTTTAAAGTCTATTTTATCTGATATGAGTATTGCTACTCCAGCTTTCTTTTGATTTCCATTTGCATGGAATATCTTTTTCCATCCCCTCTCTTTCAGTCTGTATGTGTCCCTAGGTCTGAAGTGGGTCTCTTGTAGATAGCATATATATGGGTCTTGTTTTTGTATCCATTCAGCAAGCCTGTGTCTTTTGATTGGAGCATTTGATCCATTCATGTTCAAGGTAATTATCGATATGTATGTTCCTATGACCATTTTCTTAATTGTTTTGAGTTTGTTTTTGTAGATCCTTTTCTTCTCTTGTGTTTCCCACTTAGAGAAGTTCCTTTAGCATTTGTTATAGAGCTGATTTGGTGGTGCTGAATTCTCTTAGCTTTTGCTTGTCTGTAAAGCATTTGATTTCTCCATCAAATCTGAATGAGATCCTTGCTGGGTAGAGTAATCTTGGTTGTAGGTTCTTCCCTTTCATCACGTTAGGTATATTATACCACTCCCTTCTGGCTTGCAGAGTTTCTGCTGAGAAATCAGCTGTTAACCTTTAGGAATTCCCTTGTATGTTATTTGTCATTTTTCCCTTGCTGCTTTCAATAATTTTTCTTTGTCTTTAATTTTTGCTAATTTGATTACTGTGTGTCTCGGCGTGTTTCTCCTTGGGTTTATCCTGTATGGAACTCTGCGCTTCCTGGACTTGGGTGGCTATTTCCTTGCCTGTTTTAGGCAAGTTTTCGACTATAATCTCTTCAAATATTTACTCTGGTCCTTTCTCTCTCTCTTCTCCTTTTGGGACCCCTATAACGCGAATGCTGTTGCGCTTAATGTTGTCCCAGAGGTCTCTTAGGCTGCCTTCATTTCTTTTCATTCTTTTTTCTTTATTCTGTTCCACAGCAGTGAATTCCACCATTCTGTCTTCCAGGTCACTTATCCGTTCTTCTGCCTCAGTTATTCTGCTACTGATTCCTTCTAGTGTATTTTTCATTTCAGTTATTGTATCGTTCATCTCTGTTTGTTTGTTCTTTGATTCTTCTAGGTTTTTTTAAAACATTTCTTGCATCTTCTTGATCTTTGCCTCCATTCTTTTTCCGAGGTCCTGGATCATCTTCACTATCATTATTCTGAATTCTTTTTCTCGAAGGTTGCCTATCTCCACTTCATTTAGTTGTTTTTCTGTGGTTTTATGTTGTTCCTTCATCTGGTACATAGCCCTCTGCCATTTCATCTTGTCTATCTTTCTGTGAATGTGGTTGTTTTTCCACAGGCTGCTGGATGTAGCTCTTCTTGCTTCTCCTCTCTGTCCTCTGGTGGATGAGGTTATCTAAGAGGCTTGTGCAAGTTTCCTGTTGGAGGGACTGGTGGTGGGCAGAGGTGACTGTTGCTCTGGTCAGCAGAGCTCAGCAAAACTTTAATCTGCTTTACTGCTGATGGGTGGTGCTGGGTTCCCTCCCTGTTGGTTGTTCGGACTGAGGCAACCCAACACTGGAGCCTACCTGGGCTCTTTGTTGGGGCTAATGGAAGACTCCAGGAGACCCTCCAACACTAGCAGTTATGTCTGCTTCAGTCTCCCCTAGCGTCACTGCTCCTTCCCCTGGGTCCCGATTCGCACACTACTTTGTTTGTGTCATCCAAGAGTGGAGTCTCTTTTTCCCCCAGTCCTGTCGAAGTCTTGCAAACAAATCCCACTAGCCTTCAAAGTCTGATTCTCTAGGAATTTGTCCTTCTGTTGCCGGACCTCCAAGTTGGGAAGCCTGACGTGGGGCTCAGAAACTTCACACCAGTGGGTGGACTTCTGTGGTATAAGTGTTCTCCAGTCTATGAGTCACCCACCCACCAGTTATGGGATTTGATTTTACTGTGATTGCGCCCATCCTACCATCTCATTGTGGCTTCTCCTTTGTCTTTGGATGTGGGGTATCTCTTTTGGTGAGTTCCAGTGTTTTCCTGTCGATGATTGTCCAGCAGCTAGTTGTGATTCTGGTGTTCTTACAAGAAGGAGTGAGAGCATGTCCTTCTACTCTGCCGTCTTGATTCAGGCCTCTAAATTATTTTTTTATAATTTTTATTGGAGTATCATCACTTTACAATGTTGTGTCAGTTTCAGGTGTACAGCAAAGTGAATCAGCCATACATATACATATATCCACTCTCTTTTAGATCCTTTTCCCATATAGGCCATTACAGAGTATTGAATAGAGTTCCCTGTGCTATACAATAGGTTTTATCAGTTTTATCTATTTTATATATACTAGTGTATATATATACACACTATATACTATTTTATATATACTAGTGTGTATATGTCAATCCCATTCTCCCAATTTATCCCCACCCCGTTATCCCCTGGTAACCGTAAGTTTTTTTCCTACATCTGTAACTCTATTTATGTTTTGTAGATAAGTTCATTTGTACCCTTTTTTTAGATTTCACATATAAGCAATATCGTATGATATTTGTCTTTCTCTGTCTGACTTACTTCACTCAGTATGACAATCTCTAGGTCCATCCATGTTGCTGCAAATGGCATTATTTCATTCTTTTTTATGGCTGAGTAATATTCCATTGTATATGTGTACCACATCTTATTTATCCATTCTTCTGTTGATGGACATTTAGGTTGCTTCCATGTCCTGGCTATTGTAAATAGTGTTGCAATGAAAATTGGGGTGCATGTATCGTTTTGAATTATGGTTTTCTCCAGATATACACCCAGGAGTGGGATTGCTGGATCGTATGGTATCTCTATTTTCAGCTTTTTAAGGAACCTCCATACTGTTCTCCATAGTCTCTGTACCAATTTACATTCCCATCAACAGTGTAGGAGGGTTAAAATTTAAATTGATGGAAACAGTCTTTTTTGCAACTTCATTAAGCTTAAGGTCAGATATAACTTAGAGATTAAATTACAAATACCAGCTCTATCTTGCCTTTCAAGAAGTCCAAGTCATATGTTCTAGTTATATTTGTTAAAAGTGTCGAAGCCAGTTAGCAAATGCTTGCTTGAAGTGACAACACAACTATTAGCATTCCTCTTACAATTCTCTTCCTCTCATTTTATATTCATTAGCTTCAAAAAGAAGAACAACTCCAATATAAAATGAGATTATCATGAGCAGAAAGGACATCGGGAAAAAAAGGCTTGGATATAGGAGATGGAAGTTTGAGCATGGTTAATGGCAGCAAAACAGTATAGCTACAAATACCTAAGGATTGCACAAATGAAATAAATCTAACTTTGATTCAATGATGTAAAATTATGTTTGGGATCAGTTGTGACAACATGTGATGTTGTGAAGAAAAATGAAATGGCATGGTCAAAGCAACAGACATTGGAATAAATATTAGTCTCATTATTAATATTATGAATAGAAATAGGAATAAGTTTTAAGGAGACAATATCTGTAGATTGTGAGAAGCACAAATTAAATGTCAGAGAAGAGTGAGAAATTTGAATTATGTGGAGAAGGACTTGGCTAGTTTTGGCAAATGACAATTCCAGAGCTAAAATAGCTGTATGTGTTTGGACAGAAGGGATAGTTAGGAAATTGGTGCTACCCTTAGTGAAGGTGAAATATTGGTGAAAAGGCAAAGACATTATGGTTCTAATTTGGATCTCATATTCATTGGTGTGGTATAAAAATAGATCCCTAGGATTTTGATAATACATAAAAATATTTTTACTTTTAATTCCATTTTAAATTTCCTCCAAGTAATTTTACTTTAATATGAAGAATGTGCTTTTAAACAGATTTTTACAAATTTTTCATATCCTTAAATAAGAAAGTGACGGTAAAGAAATGGGACTGAAATTGTAGAACATATACGTTTGTTTATACTGAGTTGTTGTGAGGTCATACGTCCTAATCAGCATTAAACATTGATTAAAACTGTCAAATTTAGCAATGCAATTTAGTCAGTGATTTATGTGTAAACGAACAATTGGAAATTGGAGTGGCTTCATATCTTTCACGAAAGCACTGTGATGATGTTTAGATTAATCTAATAACTTTGAATGGGCAGCAATTTGGATATTGTAATGACTTGTTTGGGGTAAAATAAATATATATGTGTTAAGTTAATTTTTAATATTAAAAGTACTAATCTGCCTTCTAGGAATGAATGTGGTTCAACTTGATGAATTTTCACATCCAACATGGCAAGACAATCTTTCAAATGAGCCTGTCTGTTCCTTAGTTTCAAGCAAGTTGGATTCAGCCAAAACAGCTACTAACTAGGCATGCATACGCACAGATAAAAAGTGCAGAAGTAGAGACAGATGGACTCCCTGTGGCCAAAGAGGTTTGGGAGACACTGTGGAGGAATTGGGGCTTCATCTGGGCCCTGAAGGGTGAATGCAATTTAGTTTGGTAGAGAGAAGTAAGTAAAGAGAAAGAGTAAGACATGTCTCGGAATTTTTTGCAACAGGAGGCTTACGTCCAGGCATGTTAGCAGGTTACACTGTAAAGATAGAGACCAAATTGTGGAGGAACAGTGGGTTACATGGAGTGATTCTGTTCTAGATTTGCCAACCACTGACTTAGAGCAAACATCTGAAAAACTTCTCAACTTCAAACATGTTCCTTGGCTGTGAAAAGTGGGTAACTCTATTTGCTCTCCCTAGGTTACAGGGTTATTGTGAGAATGAACATATAATGCCTATGAACATGAACTGTAAGAATCAAGGTTTTACAAAAATGTCAGGTGGGGCTTCCCTGGTGGTGCAGTGGTTGAGAGTCCGCCTGCCAATGCAGGGGACATGGGTTCGTGCCCCCATCCGGGAAGATCCCACATTCCGCAGAGCAGCTGGGCCCGTGAGCCATGGCCGCTAAGCCTGCGCGTCCCAAGCCTGTGCTCCGCAACGGGAGAGGCCACAGCAGTGAGAGGCCCGCGTACCACAAAAAAAATAAAAAAAGTCAGGTGGTCGATCTTTACAACTGTATGTGTGATGTTACCAGCCCTAGCTGTGTGCTGTACTCTGCTTGATGATTTTACTCTGCACCCCAGCTCAGTTTCCTCTCCTTTCTTATAATGATTATTTCAGACCTTCACCATTCCCTACAAACCTTTGACTCTACCCATTCTCTTATTCTCAGCAGATAACTTCTTTACCAGCAGAACAGAAAATGGAGACGTAATTCCTCATCCTCCTGTTCTCATTACATAAACCCACATGCTTCACACCCACCCTTTCTGCTTTTCCTTAGTCTCAGTGGAGTAGACACCCTTCCTCCCAGCAGTCATGGGTTCATCTCAGTGTGGAGTCTCATTGCTTCCTGTCTTCAGAGGAAACTGGCTCCATCCAGTGCTCTCAAACGCAGTTTTCAACTTCTTTCTGGTTGCTCCTTCCCATCAGCATTTAAATACCCTTAAATTTCTCCATTAACCCCACCTCCCCTTCTAGCTTTTGTGTTATTGCCCCCCTTGTTCTTTATAGGCAAATTTCTTAAAGACGTGATCTGATTTCACTGTCTTCATTTCTTCATGTCAGGTGCTCTCCTTAAACCACTTCAGCCGAGACTTTCCATCGCGTATCCCCTCCAAACTGCTCTCACCAGGGTCACTGATGACTTCTATACTGTTAAATCAGACATCTTTCAGTCCGTACCTTGCTTGACCTCTAGGCAGCAGTTAATTCTATTGATCACTCCTGCCTTCAAACACTTATTTACCTTGTCTTCATGAAAGCACATTGTATTGATCGGGTGTCAGAGTTGCAAACAACAGAATCCACTCCGGCAGTTTAAACAGAAGAGGAATATAATGAAGGATGTTAGGTGGCTCACAATATATGTGGGAGGACAGCTTTAGGTAATGTTAAGCCACGACAACACCTATTACATCTGGGTACAGATCCCACTCTCTCCACCTCTTGGTGTCAGCACTGCAACTCACACAAATACTGCACACTTTTCACTGCTGACACCCAGGACTGGACTCCGGAAGTTGTACCGCTGCCTTCTCCACCGTGCTTACTAGAAGATCTCACAACCTGCTTAGTCAGGAGTTCTCTTCTGAGTTGAAGTTTGGCATGAGTGCCCCTGATTGGCTGTCCTAGGCCATAGGTCTATATTCTAGCTGCCAAGTACACTGAAAACTAGAGTTGTGACTTCTCTCTTGGGCAGATGGAGATTCCCCAAATAGAGAAGGTGCGTTGAAGAGGTGGTAGCTACCACTATTTCAACATTCGTCTACCTCCAATGTGCTTCTAATTTCACTGCTACATCCCTGAGCAGTCTTTCTCAGTCCCCTCTCTTTACTTGCCCCTGGAATGTTGAAGTTCCCCAGGGCTCCGTCTTAATTTTTCTTTCTTCATTCTGAACCCTCTCCCTGGGTGGTGATGTCTAACAGCATGGCTTTAATTACCTTCTCTGTGCTTAGGACCCCCAAATCTTGATCTGCAGTTTTGAGCTCTAGGGCCACATATCTGACTGCCTTTTGGACATTTCTACTTGGATATGTCTTAAGCACCTCAAAATCAGCATGTCTAAAGGCATACTCCTCTGTAACCCAAATTCATTCCTCCAGTTCCCCACAGTACAGGTCCATCTAGTTGCTGAGAAGGAAGATGTTATCCTGGAGAGCTTCCCTCTCTCATCTGCAGGTATCCAGTCAGTCCCAGAGTGCAGTCACTTTTATTTATTTATTTATTTATTTATTTATTTATTTATTTATTGTGGTATGTGGGCCTCTCACTGCTGTGGCCTCTCCCATTGCGGAGCACAGGCTCGGGACGTGCAAGCTCAGCGGCCATGGCTCACGGGCCCAGCCGCTCCGCGGCACGTGGGATCTTCCCAGACTGGGGCACAAACCCGTGTCCCCTGCATCGGCAGGTGGACTCTCAACCACTGCGCCACCAGGGAAGCCCTGCAGTCACTTTTAGATCCCATATATATTGTTTTGAATCTGCCACACTCTCTCCATATTTAACTAGAATAGACTGTCACAGTCACAGGGACCCAAACTACTAGGAGAGCTTCCTCCTAGCTTCCAGTTTTGCTCTTCTCTAATCCATCCTCTACCTTGCAGTTAAAAAGATCTTGCTGAGCAACTCATGTCATCTCTTTCTCCTGCTTAATGCCCTTCTGAGAAGCACACACTGCCCCGCCCCCCCCCACCACCCCATGCATGTGCTTATGTGGGCCTAGGGTATCTCTGGAAGGTTGCACCAGAAATTAGTAACTGTGGCTGTCTTGGGAATTTGGATGGGAGAACTGAGTGGCTGAAGGTCAGACTTACTTTTACTGTGCACTCTATTGTATCTTTAAAATTTTTATACCATGTGAACATATGATGTATGCGAAAATTCACTGAAAAAACCAGTAGATTCCCATTGATCGCAAGATAACGTCAAACTCTTTCATGCGGTTTGCAAGACCTCAACACAAAACCGCTCCTGCTTGCTTCGTGAGACACATTGAACGTCTTGCTATTCTTTGAATATGTAAAATTCTCTCACTTTCCAGCATTTGCACATAGTTCCCTTGTTTGAAATGCTGTCTTCTTTCCCATATCCTTTAGTCCTCTGCTCAGATGTCACAGCTTCTGGGAAGCCTGTTTTTTTTTGGGTTTTTTTTTTCTTTTAATATAATAGTGTTTATTTATTTTTACTTATTGACAGTTTTGCTTTATTTATTTATGGCTGTGTTGGGTCTTCGTTTCTGTGTGAGGGCTTTCTCTAGCTGTGGCAAGTGGGGGCCACTCTTCATCGCGGTGCGCGGGCCTCTCACTATCGCGGCCTCTCTTGTTGCGGAGCACAGGCTCCAGACGCGCGGGCTCAGTAATTGTGGCTCACGGGCCCAGGTGCTCCGTGGTATGTGGGATCTTCCCAGACCAGGGCTCGAACCCGTGTCCCCTGCATTGGCAGGCAGATTCTCAACCACTGCGCCACCAGGGAAGCCCTGGGAAGCCTGTTTGACTAGATTTTGAGCCCTCACTTTTTTTCTAGGTAGTACTATCCTTATCAAACTCTTATAATGAACATAATCATCATTATTATTATTATCATTATTATTAATTGTGTCTCTTGTCAGAAAGACCATAAGCTCTGCAAGGACAGATACATCTGGCTTATTCAAGGCTATGCCATTGGTTTTCATGTTAACACTTTGGACATAGTAAGAATTCAATAAATATTACTTACATATGGATAAACTACTCATGCGTTTGTTTCCTTTGCCCCTTAAGCTAGGAGTAATATAGTCTGTTAAGAGTAGCAAGAAACTGATATAATGCTAGTGGTTTCACTCTTCTTGAAGAATGTACCGTCCAATTTACAATGAATGAATTTTAAAAAATAAATGAAGGAAATATGTGGCTACTGTTTTGAGATGTCAAAAAGATCATATGTTTAAGTAGCATATGATAGATATAGTTTTTAATACATAAAAATTAATATTTGGTAAACAAACTCATTAATGCCACTGACTTTAAAACATGATTGCTGGCAATTCCTTTAAATGCTAGCTTATTTGTAAATGACATTTTAATTTATTCTTTACTGATTCTTCCCTGAGCAGCCTACTTTTACTTGCAAATTTTTTATTCTTAAAAATACTCGTATCTTCCCAAATGTTACTCTCAAATCTCTTTCCAGAATTACATTTCTCAGAACTTCGTCTTTTTCTTGATTTATGAATTAAGTTTTTGATCTCTTTGCCAACTTTCCCAAGGCAGTTTTTCACAGCTGGTGGGCCAAGATTTAGTAATAACCCATACTGATCTGTATCATTCTTCAATATGAGGAGTCCTTGCTGTTGAGCTGTATGACTTCAGATCTTATTGGCTGAGCAAGAAGGCATTAGTGTTCATTACCATGCAGGACAGTATTGAAAATGCTGTCGCCTTAGAAATACACCACGCTTTAAAAAAAAAATGACACCAGTGACATGCAAGGCATAAGATGGGGGTAGCTGGGTTGCGTGGCAGAAGCACATAGGTGAAGGGGCAGCATGCCTGGGTGCCCACTGCCTCCAAGGTTGGTGTGGAGACCAGTCTATGGCCAAAAGGAACATTAACTTGGGACCTGGGGTTTGGAAACAGTGTTCTCATTTTGATTGTCACTCATTAACCGTGTAAACTTGTATTAGAGGGATCTTCCAAAAACACAGATCGGATTCAATTAACCCTCTCCTAAAACCTTTCCCATTTTGTATAGGATGAAGTCCAAATTTTTTAACGTGGCTCACAAAAGTTTCATGATCTGACTGATCCCTGCCACCTTTTTAATTTGTCTCTGGCATCCCTGTGCCTCCATCTCTTTGATAGTAAATGGCTGGGATTAGTTTAGATGATTTCTAAAGTTCCTTTCAGGGCTAAAAATCTATGATTCTGAATAGTTACGAAGTCGGCCTCAGCTTTCAGATAGGGTAAAAGGGAATTTATAAATTCCTGTTTCTAAAATGCATCAGCTTGAATTATCGTGGGGCAAGAGAAGTTGTTCAAGTATAAGAAACACAGTTTACTTCTGCTTTTTAAGTTTGGTAGAGTAGGATTGTGTGTCCTACAAAATCCTAGAGAATCAGATTCTTCAGTGCAGTCATATAGATCATGTTCTCTTTGTTAGAACTGTAAATTATGAGGGCTGGTAATGACTTGGAAACCTCTAGCCTTTGTCTTTACAGATGATTAAATTAAGGTCCAGAGAGATGAAATGCCTGTCAGGTTTATAATAGAGCCAAAGACTAGACTCCAGCCTTCTTTATTCCCACCGCAGTGTTTTTCCGTGACACAAGACAATGTCACCACCGTGGCTTATGTTCACTGTTCATACAAAAAAGCCCACGTCTAAGTGAATGCCTGGGCAGTATCCTGGGAAGACAAAGGATTCACTCTGCCAAGCTGAGCTCCAGGTCAGGCCAGTGTGAATGAGGATACTTATCTTTTCTCCTTCCAGATGAAAAGCCATGAAAGGGTCCATTGATTCCTTCAACAGATATTTAGTGAGGGCCAGCCATTATTCTAGAACAAGGTCTCTACCCTCCAGAATCTTATATTCCAATAGAAGTAGACAACAGACATACTAACAAATAACTTAATAAGATACTTTCAGACACTGATAAGTAACGTGGAGCAACTGGGGCTGGGAAGGTTACTTTAGATTTAGTAACTACCTAAGACTCCAACTTTTATTAATTCATGAACATTCTCCTCACCTTGATTGTACCTTTTTAAATTAATTCCACAAGTGCACCTTACCAACTTTTGTGAGATGTATTTTTCTATGCTGCTTCCCCAACCTCCTCCTTCCAAATGCTTTAATGTCTTCATATCACAACAAAGAAGATACCTTTCTTATATTTGTTGGGCATTTAAGTGCATTTGCATGTGTCTTCTATCCCATAACAGTGTTTGTTTTTTTCCTGCACAAACTTCATTCAAATGGAATGTTCATCATTCCTCAATATTTCATATTTTTGCCATCTCTGCTGCCTACACCAGACTTGAATCTTTACAGTACTGTTTTTTGAACACCTCTGTTTGACAGGAAACTCTCTTCTTTGGCAGCCCCTTCCAACTTTGTGCAAGTCGGTCACTTTAAGCCTACTTCTTCAAAAGCCACTTCCAGTCCTGCCACACCATCACATATTCCTTGGTTGCCTCTGTCCTTAGTCATCAACCTTCCTCTTTTTTTTTTCTTTTGACACTTAGCATAAAAGACCTCATGTTGTTATTCATGTAAGTATGTCCTGGCTTCTTAATTTCATTATCGGCTCCTCACGTTGGGGGAGGGAAGAGTTATAAAATCATTTGTATCGCCAAATATAAATTCCCTAATGTGTTCTGAATTAAATGGTGCTCAGAAGAAATAAGCACTGTGTTAAGAAAAAAAATGTTTGTTGCTCCCTATTTAATGCACGTGGTGTATGTTTCAGATAGACAGTATGTGTCACTTCATAACATTATCTTTTAAGTATTACTTCTTCAGCTAGTTTGTTTTTTTGCCTCATGCCGTAAATAGACATGTTTCGTGTTCATTATATACTTGTTGAATAAATGAATGAAGATTTTTTTAAAAACAACTAGATATTTCAAAGTCTGTACTTTGATCATGTACATTGTGACTTTTAAGGAGGGGAATGGGGACAGGATAGTAATATAATGGTTCTGAAATTATTCGACCATGCAATACTGTCTTTTCAAGCAACCATGAATCTCTTAGAGATAGTACTCTCTAAAATGTAGGCTTAAAACATAGAAGGCACCTAAATGGATAATGATGATGATATTACTATTTCCTGGACTGTAAGTCCTTTTAAGGCAGGGTTTATGCTTTAACTCCCTTTGTACTGAATTTTGGAAGGGATGTTAAAAGCCCCATGGTTCAGCAGTGTACCCTTTGCTTGAATCTCTACAGTGTGTCCAGCCATGTTTGAATTCTTCCACCTGGCAGGAAGCTACCTTGTAGTAGCCCTCTCCAATATTGTGCTGGTCTCCCCACTTAATAGATAATTGTATTGAAGCATAATCTGTCCGTGGTACTATCCACCTATGGTTGTTGTTTTACCCCTTAGGGTCATCAGTATGACTGAAACTCCAGTAAAGTGACTTGGACATAGAAAACATTCAATAAGTATATAGAGAATTGAACTGAATTGTAAGAATTTGACTCACTGAGTTTTTGAATTGGGATTTGGAACTAAAACATACCTTGGATTAAGATTGAATATGTTTTTCACCAGATTACTTTTTAGTTATGCCATTTTTGTGCCTGTATCTGCACATGTAAATGGAAATGATGTTTATGTAGCTTTGTAGTTCTAGTATGTAAATGTGACTCTTTGGAGAGTTCCTTTCCTGAAGATGCGGCATGAGAAATTTAAAAAGGCAATTGGCAATTAGGTATGCAGTATTGCGATGATTTTTTTTGGCACTTTACTTCTTTTCCCCTCATAACACTGCTCCAGGAAATAGATCTGACACTTCATATCTCTTTGTTGTGAATCCTGTATTCCTATGTGATCCAAATCACTCAAATTCCTAAAAGGCTTCATATTAAATAGGTTCCTCATTTTTGCTTTACAACCCTATGTTGAACTGGGTTGGCCAAAGAGTTCCCTTGGGTTTTTCCATAAGATGTTACGGAATATATTTTCTCTGACTATATGACAGCTTAAAAAGGAAACATCTGCAAAAGAAAATTGGACAGGCTGATGTCCCCCAACAGTCTGGGATGTAGACCTAACAATGAGCGATTGTTAGAGACAGTATTTAGAAGGCCAACTTACCCTTTCACAAATTATCCTTTATTCATCTTACAAATCAAAATATTCCATAGCTTGTAGCTATAAATAGAGCCACATTAACAGAAATTACCCCAATTTACTGTCTCTTTTCTCCATCCCGTCCCATAGGACTTTAGTATTCTCAAAGTTCCCATTCCTTAAGTGTTCTTAGGAGGGATCTGGGTTGCTTCATACGTACTTACGAGTTTGATTTGCCAGGTTTGGTGGCTACTCCTGCTGCGGTAGGCTTTCTTCTCTAGGATAGTGTTTGGAGAGAAGCACAGTGTCTTCTGTACTTAATGCTTGTTTCACCTGGACTCAGTCCTGCTCCAGGCACTGAAGCTGCTTCCTTGACTCTACCAGGAACTATGATCTCTCACTAGGAACTACTCTTGTTTTGAGGTGATGTCACAGTGTACTCAGTGGTTTTTCCTTTTGATAACCAAGATGCTGTCCCTGGGTTATGTTCATTGTTCTTGGCTCTTTCATCTCCAAAGGTAAATTCTTCATGCTTTTGTGCACATGGACTTCTTTGTGGCCATCCCTCCAGCTCACAGCTTAAGCCCAGGGGGCTTCTACAGTGGTTTTCAGTAACATTGACTTCTCCTCATTACCCTCTCAGAAGGACAGGGTTAAAGTCCTTTGATCCAGCTGAACAGCTTAATAATCCCATATGATTCTTATTATGATCTTAAGACTCTGGAAGCAAATGAGTTTTCATCATATTCCACCAGGGTGCTTGTAGTTTGATTTTTCTTTTAGGCTGTAATCAATGGTGATACTTTCTTTACAGACCAGTGCAAACATACAGAAGTAGCAGGAGTAGATAATGCTCTATGTGTGCTTGAGAAGAATGTATATTCTGGGTTTTTTTGGATGTAGTGTCCTGTGAATATGAATTAAGTCCAACTGGTCTGTTGTGTCATTTAGGACCTCTCTTGCCTTATTAATTTTCTGTCTGGAAGATCTGTCCATTGATGTAAATGATATGTTAAATAAAGTCTCCTCCTATTATTGTATTCCTCTGTTTCTCCCTTTATGTCTGTTGGTATTTGTTTTATGTATTTAGGTGCTCCTATATTGGGTGCATATGTATTAATGAGTGTAATATCTTCTTCTTGTATTGATCCTCTTATCATTATATAATGTCCTTCTTTACCTTTCTTTATGGAATTTGTTATAAAGTCTATTTTGTCTGGTATGAGTATTGCTATCCCTGCTTTTTTGTCATTTCCATTTGCATGAAATATCTTTTTCCATCCCCTCACTTTCAATCCGTGTGTGTCTTTTGCCCTGAAGTGAGTCTCTTGTAGGCAGCATGTTGTAGGTTCTTGCTATTTATCCAATTTGCCACTCTGTGCCTTTTGATTAGAGAATTTAGTCCATTGACATTTAAAGCAATGTACTTATTTCCATTTTAAACCTGGTTTTCCCATTGATTTTGTAGTTCTTCTTGTTTTTGTTTTTGCTCTTGTGGTTTGATGGTTTTCTTTTGTATTATGCTTGGGTTCTTTTCTGTTTGATTTTTGTCAATCTGTTGTATGTGTTTGATTTGTGGTTACCCTGGTTTTCAAGTATGTTGATCCATAACTATATCTACTTGCTTTTAGATATAAAAAAAGATCTACATTTTTTACTCCCTTCCCCAGTGTTTTTGATGTCCTATTATACATCTTCATGTTTAGCCTTTTGCAGTTAATTGTAGTTATAATTGCTTTTACAAAATTTTTTTTCTTTATATAATGGCTTATTTAAGTGACCTTCAATCCTTTTATATATTTGTCTTTCCTATTGTGATTTTTCCTTTCCTGTAGATTCTTGCTTCTTTTCTATTTAGAGAAAACCTTTCAATATTTATTTAGGGTAGGTATGGTATTACTGTATTCTTTTAGTTTTTGCATGTCTGAGAAATTCTTTATCTCTCCTTTTATTTGAAATGATAATCTTGTTGGGTAGAGTATCCTAGGTTGCAGGTTTTTTCCTTTCAGGACTTTGAATGTATCATGCCACTCCCTTCTGGCCTGCAAAGTTTCTGCAGAGAAATCAGCTGAAAGCCTTATAGGGGTACCTTTGTAACTGACTCTTTGTTTTTCTCTTGCCGCCTTTAGAATCCTCTCTTTATCTTTAGCTCTTTCCATTTTAATTAAGATATGCCTTAGTGTGGGTCTGTTTGGGTTCATCTTGTTTGGGACCCTCTGTGCTTCTTCTTCCTTGAAATCTGTCTTCTTCTTTAGATCTGGGAAGTATTCAGCCATAATTTCTTCAAACTTTCGATCTCCTTTTCTCTCTCTTCTCTTTCTGGAACCCCTGTTGTGCGTACGTTGCCACAGTTTTTATTATCCCATAGATCTCGTATGTTGCTTTTATTTTTGTTTCCTTTGTCTTTCTGTCTGCTGTTCTGATTCAGTGATTTCCATTATTCTATCTTCCAGATCACTTATTCGTTCTTCTGTGTTATTTAGTCAGCTATTCATTGCTTCTAGATTGGTCTTTAGCTCAGTAATTGTCTAATTTTTATTGGTTCCTCTTTATAGTTTCTAGTTCCTTGTTACAGTGATCTGCATTTCTACTGATAATCTTTTTTAATTCCTTTTGCATTTTTATTACCTCCTTTTTGAACTCAGGGTCTAGTAGACTGGTGAGGTCTACTTCATTATTTGTTCTTTCAGAGGATTTCTCTTCTTTCAACTGGCAGTAGTTTCTTTGCTGTCTCATTTTACTTAACTTTCTCTGTCTCTATGAGTTTAGGAGAAACCGTTATCTACTGTGATCTAAAAGGGCTGTTTCCATGTGGGAGCATCCCTGTGTAGACTGTACGGGTCCAATATTTTTGTGGCAAGGGCTGTTTTTGATCTGGATGCCAGCCACGTCTTTCCTCAGAGAATGCTGGCTCTTAGCCCCTTGATAGGGAGTGTGACTTGCATTGTGGTGTCCAGAGACTGCACAGCAGTGTTGGACAGGGCCTCCTCTTTACTCTGTGGCTGTCACAGCCCTGTCGGGGCAGGGTCTGCTCCCCAGTTCTTGGACTAGAAGCCCTGAGATCCAGGTTCTATAAGGCTCTGTTGCCCTTGAATGCCTGCTCTGTCCCAAAGGATGTGACCAGTGAAGCAAGTGAGGCCCAGGGAACCTATGTGCTGTCCATGCAGGCATCCGTGGTTTTGCCCAGAAGCAGCCCAAGGTTGTGTGCGTCCCTTACTCCACTGTGTTTGTCCCAGACCTAGTGCTAGGCTGCAGTGTGGAGTGGGCTGGTTCTGGGGGCTGAAGTGCTGTGGCTGCAGGAATCAAGATAGTTATGCTGCTTCCTGGGGCCCGGGCTGCCTCTGTGGCAGGCCTCTCCTAGGACCTGTGTGCCCCAGATCTGGGTCCAAGCTGTGGTGTGGGGTGGGTGGAACCAGAGGGCTCCCTCTGGAAATGAACTGCTGTATACTCCTCCCCAGGGACTGTCCACCCAAGACGTGCATTTCTGTGGTGCCACTTGACAAAGACTGCCCCTACCCTGTGAGCTCTGAAAATGGGCTTCGAGGCCAGACCCGCCACCTTCATGTGTGAGCCCACAATGTCTGCCACGTCTGGACCCACCTCCACCTGTGCGAGCACTGATCATGGCTCCAATGCCAGACCCACGGCTGCCATGTGTGTGCTGTGCTGACAGTGGGCTTTGAGATTTGGCATGGACCACTCCCCAGGCCTTCTGGGCTGTCTCCACACAGCTAGAACGAGTCCCCTCCAAGGGCCCTTCTGCCCAAGACTTAGCGCCTAGCCACCGAGCATTAGCGGCCCTGCCCAGCACACATTTCAGACTTTTGGGAGTGTGGTGAGGTAGCAGCCGTCAGCTCCCCGCTCTCTCCTCCATGATTACTAGCAAGCCAGCATGCACACGCTCCTCTTGAGCAAAGTCCAGGCCCCACCCGTCCCAGCTGACCTCTTAGCAGGAAAAGAGGTTCCCCAGGACAAGGGTCTATGTGTGGACTTTCACAGATCCTTCTCAGCAGTGCTGGTTCCATCCTGATGCCTTTTTCTTTCTTTCTTTTTTTAAAAATTTCCAACCTGCTTATGTGGAGATCTTTCTTGCAGCTTTGGTTGTATAAGAGATCTTCTACAGCTTCCAGTTGATTTTCTATGAGAATTGTCTCACATGTAGATGTATTTTTGATGTTGGGGGAAGGTGAGCCTCACGTCCTTCTACTCCTCCATTTCGGTCCTTCTGAGTGATTCTTAACTCTGATTATGCATTAGACAAGGGGTCATCAAACTATGGCCTGTAGGCTAAATCTGATTCATCTTCTTATTTTGTAAATAAAGCTTTATTGGAATATCTTTAGGCTCATTCATTTACATATTGTCTATGGTTGCCTTCATGCTACAGCAAGAGTTAAGTAGTTGCAGTGGAGAACTTATGGTCCCCAAAGCCTAAAATATTTACTATCTGGCTCTTTATTGAAAATTTTTGCTGACCCCTGCATTAGACTCTTCACAGAGAAGATTAAAAATAACATTATGTCTGTGTTGCACCACGGATAATTAAACAAGATTTTGGAGTGGGATTTGGGGAGTTGGTGCAAAAACTAATGTTTTTTAAAAGCATCTCACATGAATATAATGTGTAGCCAGAATTAAGAAACACAAATAGATGATCCCTACCCTTCAAGGGTATATTTGACTTACTGGAAAAAAAAACTTACAAAAATTAATAAAGGTACAATGGATATATCTATAATGGAAGCATTTACAAAGTTCCAAGGGAGCACAGCATAGGGAGCATTTTACTTCCTTAGGGAAGTTTTCTCAGAGAGACATTTAAACAGATTCTTGAAGGGTGAATCTACTGGTAGACAAGATCCACTGCGGGTGGTGATAGGGAGAGAAGGAGAAGAGAGAACAGCATATGCAAAAGCACATAAGTAAGAAAGAGTGTGGCCCATTCAAGAAATGACCAGAAGCTCAGTGTGGCCAGAACACTGAGAGGGAAGAGGGAGTGAGATCATAGAATATAAAGCCAGAAAGTAATGGTCAAACTGGGAGGGGCTTTGTATGCTAAGATGTTTGTAATTTACTGTGTTGACTTTCATTTAGAAGTTGAATGGAACATTGAGTGTTTCTAAATCTCAGTATTTTCATCCGTAAAATAAGTAGTTAGCCGCATAATTGCCAAGAGCCCTCTAGCTCTAAAGTATAGCCCCCCCCAGCCCCCCCCACCCCCCACCCCCCCCGCCCCGAGAGACTGTGTCAGCTATTTCTTTTGACACTCTCAGGACTGAGAACATACTTGAGTTTATATGAATGACATGACTTTTGTAGTATTGGGTCACCTGACTATCTCCTGTAATCGATCGCTTTATTTTAATAGTACAAATGAGGTCAATGCTACTTCGTGGATTTACCATGAGGATTTGAGAAAGCACACTTCTGGAGGAGAAGCACCTTGCCTGGTCAATGCATTAAGGCCCTTAATAAAGAGTATAACATAATGATAAAATACCTGTAAAATACTTTATGTTTCAGGTAGAGAGGGGCTATAAAATGGGGACAGTTTTATTGTTAAAATTCACATTCTTTCCAATTAGTACTAGTGCTTATTATTATGGCTTAGCATTTGCAAGTCCCTACACTCAAAACTTGCTGTGTGAATTACTGTGGAAGCTCTTCAATATGATATCTTGTTTTTCTATTTTACAGCTTCTCATTTCTATCAGGCTCTAGGTTGTAATTTCATCTCTGTTCAACACTTACTGGTATAGCTGTATCTCTACTCGTATCTCTACTAAACTACATGTTGTTGGTTTCATATCTTTAAGTGAAGTTTTTCAAGTTCTGGTGTATATTGAATATTCTATCTACCTCTTGCAGGGTCTCCCCAAGTGTACAGAATAGCCAGTGAATCAAAACATAATATGTGGTCGGCTCACTGATTGAAACGTCCAAGACTCTAAGGCAGCCCAGTCTCTATTTTCTGACTCATTTTATCAAACATTCTATCTAAGGTAGATGAATGGACTGAATATTTTTAGATGTATTTTAGAATGATGCAAGTTGAAATATAAAGACATCTTTGAAACTCCAACAAGAGCTTTTAGGAAAAAATGTTATAATTTCTGTCATTTGAACATCAAAGGTTTCTACTAAAGGAGATGCTTTGAATACATTTAAAAAATGCTTTTCAATTAGTAACTTTTGCCCTCTCTCCACCAAAGAAAATTATAGAGAAACTCTAGACTACTGGCCACTGTTGACCCCTTTGCCCTACTTTTTCTTCACAGACGTTGATGAGTGTGCTGAAGGGCGCCATTACTGCCGTGAGAACACGATGTGTGTCAACACCCCAGGTTCCTTCATGTGCATCTGCAAAACTGGATACATCAGAATTGATGACTATTCATGCACAGGTAAACAGTGACTATTTGTGAAATAAAATCTTTCTATGCCTTAAATTTACTTTTAAAAGTTCCTTTTAACTCTAAGTGTTTGGAGAAGTGTGCCATAAATGCCCCCTTACAACAAAACAAGTTATAAGCAAAAGCATATCTTCTTGATTTGGTAGTTAATTCTGAATCTGTTCTAAGGAAAGGGCTAGCTCCTTGCTCTGGGTAAGAAATTCCTATTAGAAATGTAAAGATAAACTGAGGAACAAAATCAACATTTTACTAATTTTATACTTAAATAGTATTTATACTCAAAACTTGTGTGAATTCTATGGCAAATCTGAGAAACACCCTTAAATAATATTTCCTTTACATGACAGTTGACTTTTGAATAGAGGAATAATGACATAAATAATGTAATGTTTTCAGAAATAGATCTGTGGAGTGCTAGGAAATGGGAAGAGTGTCTTCATGCCTCTGGGGAGTACAGTGGAGTATCTACATCAAAGAAGTTTTGCTTATGTTTGTGCTATGAAATATCACTCCCATCAGTAGCATCCAGAGTCCTCCTCAGGGATATCTCGAGTGTTAGTAATGTCTGAAGTTGGTCCTAGGATAAGACAACCTATTCACTTCATATTCTGTAGAATATGAAAGAAAGTGGTGCTAACAGAGTAGCTTACAGCCTATGGGGATTGAAGAAATGTGGGTGTGAAATACAACATTCTTTTGGCTTTGTTTTTAAATAGAAGAAACATATACATACCATATTTTAGAAAAACATATAAAGTCATAAAACTGGAGAGCACTTAAAGTGTTATCTTGTCATTTTTACTCTTATCTCCCCATCATCAGTTGAAAATATCATAAGTTGAAAATGCATTTAATGCACCTAGCCTACCAAACATCATAGCTAAGCCTAGCCTACCTTAAACGTCCTCAGGACACTCACATTAGCCTACAGTTGGAAAAAATCAACTAACACAAAGCCTATTTTATAATAATGTGTTGAATACGTCATGTAATTTATTGAATACTCTAGTGAAAGTGAAAAACAGAATGGTTCTAAGTGTATCGGTTGTTTACACTTGGTTCGCTGCCGCAGCATCGCAACAAGGTATCATACTGCATATCACTAGCCTGGAAAAAGATCAAAATTCAGAATTCGAAGTACATTTCCTACAGAATGTTTATCACTTTCGTACCATCATGAAGCTGAAAAGTCGTAAGTCGAACCATTCTAAGTGGGGACTGTCTATACTCGATATCCTGTTTATTAGTTAGAGCAAAGGGACCGTCCTTCCTCTAAATTCAAGTGTAGCATTTATATAAAAACAGAATGATGAAAATAAAATGTAATGAGAATTGCCTTCTCAGTCTATGGAGAATAACCAAAGATATTCTGAAGGTAGAAAATATATTTAACATAGAGTTGCCAGTGGATTTACAGATTCTTGCTTTTTTGTCAGTTCATCCTAAACATTTCCACATTATGGGAACAATTCTGCACTTTTTCTTCAGAAAAAATATAATCACACTGAGTGACAAAGTATCCTGACGGAGCACTATGGAGATATTTTTCAACATAAAAAGGGAATATAAAAGAACAAGTCTTAGTGAATACATGAAGAATAAAATAAACAGTTTGCCGTAATATTGGTAATATCAATAAATCTGCATTCCAATGTAATGGCTAACAGAACAAAACAAAAAAACTAAGATAAAACTACTTGAGGGCTTCCCTGGTGGCGCAGTGGTTAAGGGTCTGCCTGCCGATGCAGGGGACACGGGTTCGTGCCCCGGTCCGGGAAGATCCCACATGCTGCGGAGAGGCTAGGCCCGTGAGCCATGGCCGCTGAGGCTGCGCGCCCAGAGCCTGTGCTCCGCAACGGGAGAGGCCACAACAGTGAGAGGCCCAGTTACCGCAAAAAAAAAAAAAAACGAAACAAACAAACAAAAAAAACTACTTGAGTGATATTTTGAGATGTACTCATTAAAAATAAAAATGCTAGCAATTGTCAAGGAGTCTGCTAATTCTTCGGCATTAGAGACTTAAAAAGCTTTGTATATTTTTGTACTTCCTAGTGATTCTTTTTGTTTTTCTTACAATCTTAAAAAGTGTTAGAGACAAGTAAGGAAGAGTACACGACACAAGATTTGACCTAGTGTTGAATGAGGAGTGTTTCTTGGGGGAGGATATTTTCAAGAGGTTCATTTCCATCCTGAGCCTGTCTGTTGGCTGTAAATCCAAGGACTAGTTCAGCTGTCATCCCTTACAGAGCATCTTCTGCTTTGGCTTTACCTCTCCCAGTGTATTTTCTTTCCAAATAAAATCCCACAAATTGCTGGGGTGGTTTTTTTTTTTGGACTACTTATGGAGAATTTCCCCTTAAGATTTCAAAGTATCTAATGATAAAAATGAAGTGTCCCTTTGTAGGAATACCAAGGAAGGCCAAAGTCACCTTAGGAAAAGCTGTTCAGGCCATGAGTTTTTGCCTAAGGAGCCAGAGCCAGGAATTTCATGATCTGGCAGGTGATGGAATGTGTTTCCTTAATGATGCACCAGCGTTTCCAGCTAGCACCACTATTTCTATGCTTCCATTTAAAGAAAAGAGACTTTCTTGCCCTGAAATTTTCTACCTACTATGAGTAGGTCTGCAAATTTGAGAATTTCCATCCGTACATAAAAGTTGGATTTTCTTGGGAATATGAGTGGATTTTACTTTGTCCTCCAGAGTCAGGTGATCTTTGACACAACATTTTATGCTAAACCATGCAGGGCCAGCACATATTTAGGGTTCCTGTAAAGGCAATGAATGTTTAAATTTTTCCTCGTTGAATCTTTTCCTCTGCCCTTTAGCATTAGCATCTGAACAGAAGGCTTGAAGAAGGCTTGACTCCTCTATGATGTGGGTTTGCCTTATGGCTGAAGGCATCTAGGCAGTACGTTTTCAAGAGCTCTCATAAGACCAGAGTAGGACTTTATATCTCTGATAAAGATTGGGATTTATTTTCTCTGAAGTTTAGAAACAGACATTCACATACTTGCAGGAGTAGGCCTTCCAGAATAAATGTCAGAACACCACTGCAGAGCCATTCTCTGATGTTTGTGACTGAGCTCTTGAAGTTCTGAATTTGTTTTGTTTCTGTATCCCTGCCCCTCTTTGCTATTGAAGAGCACCCTGCCATAGTGTAACAAGTGACATTGTCAACGCTGTACCCAGCAGACTCTCAAATGTGCTAACCCCATCTGAAAATTAATCATGGACATTCTAACTTAAGGAAGAATCCAAGGCAATACATGTTACTTTATAGTCAAGAGCTCTGATCAATAAAAGAAGCCTTTTTTTTGCTTTTATAACCTTGTAGTCTGGCATAGAAATTATGTATGCTATAGAGTAATCACCTTCCACAGCTGGTAGAATTGCACAGATTTTTTTTTGTTTGTTTCACTTTCAGATAATTTGAGTTATATTCTTGCCATGATGAGAAAATTTTGGAGATGGAAGCATTCTTACAGATAATCTAATCCAATTTCCTAACTTCTACAAATGAGGAAATTGAGGCTCAGAGAGATTAATTGCCTTACCTATGGTTATACAGTCAGTGAGAAGCAAAAGGGGCCCAGAGGATAAGACTTTTTATTCTTAGCTCTTACATTAGTCACCATTGGTTTAATTTGCAAGAACACAAAAATAAGGGGAGAAGACTCATACTTTATCTAGAACTGCATTATTCAATTTATAATATTCAGTAGTTAAATTGCGTTTCTATAGTTTCACTTCATTAGCTTCAACTCCAAGAGGAACTTTTCCCCTACAGATCGTATAGTAATAATCCTAAATCAGAAGTCAGTAGAAAACATAGAAATTGCCATGTTCTGGGCCTCTGACTCTATTATGCAGTTTCACTGATGACTCAGTTGCACCATTTGCATAGTTTACACTCTTGATAAAGTGTCGATGCAGCACTTTATATTCTTCTGAACTCATTAATATAATTTTCCTTCCAGTGATGGTGTTTTTTTTCTAGTTAATACTTCATAATCTCTGTCCTCATATCCTGTCCTATTCTAGAGTAAAGCATGGTTATACCTACAAGAAAAGAGAAAGGAAGGAAGGGAGGGAGGCAGAGAGGGAGGGAAGGAGGAAGGAAGGGAGGAAAGAAAGGATAGAAAAGGCAGAGGGAAGGGAAGGAAAAGGGTTTGGTTTATATGAGCCAAGATGTTAGAAGCCCATTCTTCCATCTCTCTGATTACAAAAATAACTTAATTTTCATGAATAACAAAGTGTCTTTATTATTAATCTAGACTAATGCCTTTCTTGGTTTACTCACATAAGCACTGATTAGATTGGGCAAAGCTTTATGAGTCTTACTAGACAGCTCATCTTGAAACTAGTCTTGTGTAATGCACAAAGAATAAGATAGCTCTGGAAATAAAGATGGGATCAAGAATTTTGGAATTACCAAAGGATAAAAATATTCTGAAGGAAAAGGCATTCATTTCAGATCTTCCCGATATATCTCTCTGCTTTGAGTATTACAACTAAAAAACAGAGTTCTCATTCTTTTTTTGTGTTGATGAGCTTGTAATCTTCCCACTCTTGTGTAGTTTTTTAGCGTGGGAACAGGAGAATGGGAAGGGTGGACCAGTCTACCACCAAGGAATGGAAAAGGTCTTGTCCAACTTAGAGAGAAAATTCATCCTTTAGGGCAGTGGTTGTCCAACAGGGGCGATTTTGTCTTCCTACCTGCCAGAGGTTATTTGACAATGTCTGGACACACTGTTGGTTATCACAACTGTGGGGAAAGGGGGTTGCTACTGGCCTAATGATAGGTAGAAGCCAGAGACATGCTAAACATCCTATAATATTGTTAGACTAGCTATCCTCTTGAGGAAATGTCTTATTTTTCTGGAACCCTTTCAACTGGGAGCTTTTCTCTGGTTACTTTCCAACTGAGTCATTAATCTTTATCCTGCACAGGACATCCAGTATAAGACAGCCCCCCATAATAAAGAATTATATGACCCAAAATGTCAGTGGTGCCAAGGTTGAGAAGTTAGGGTCACCCACTCGAAACTGTAGGATGTACACTTTCTTTTTAATTTCCCTTTTCCTCTCCAGGTTTCTTTTAGGCCTTGTATAATGATGTCTTCTCTCATTTCTTGAGGTACCCAGTGTCCTTCTATTGGCCTTTGGCCACAAAAGGGACCCCTTCTCAGTAAGGCCCACTCTCCCCCAAGCTCTTTCCTCTCCTTTTCTCTTATCAAAAACCTGTTCTTAAGACTCACAGACATAGAGAACAGACTTGTGGTTGCCAACGGGAAAGGGAGGTGGGGGAGGGATGGATTGGGAGTTTGGGGTTAGCAGATGTGAACTGTTATATATAGAATGGATAAACAACACGGTCCTACTGTATAGCACAGGGAACTATATTCAATATCCTGCAATAAACCAGGATGGAAAAGAATATGAAAAAGAATGTATAGATGATAGATAGATAACTGAATAACTTTGCTGTACAGCAGAAATTAACACAATATTGTAAGTCAACCATACTTCAATAAAATAAATTTAAAAAAAACCTGTTCTTAGCTTAACAGGTGGAAAAATCGCAGACCTCACAGAGGTGGCAGAGGGGATTTCTTAGGGCCTCTCAAATTATGCTATCCTGATGCCTCCCCAGTAGCTTTCCACTGACCCTGACTGCTTCTGTTTTTCCAGAGCTTCTAATGCAGGCTTTGGTCCATGTCACATATCACAGAAGGTCCATAAAGTATCTGAGCACAAGAAATTCTTCTAGATACTTGATTTTTGTTGTTAAACAAAGAGCCTCCTCTGGTGTTCCCCAAGGAGTTTTACTTCTTAAAGTACTTAACTTTTTACAGCATCGAAAACTCCTCGCACTTACATTTTATGATCTCGTTGTAGTTACTTCTTTTTCTCTAACAAGGTCAATACTGACTATTTTTTAAAAAAAAAATCGTTACCATCCTATTTGTTGGGCTTTATTACTGTTGGTTTTCTAGCATTTTCAAGAGTTTTAGATGCTATTGACATGCACAGAAGGTGGCAGAGGATTTACTACTGGGCAACCAGAGCAAAGATTTTAAGTCCGTTGTAACCCATGCGTGGCCTTTTCTCAAATAGCTGTCTCCTTTTTGTGTGTTTCTTTGAAGTTCCCTATTAATTAATGCTAGAAAAGGTCATTTGCTTAAAGTGCTTAAAGAGATGGTATTTTGGAAAGGCAGCGTAACATTATTCTGTTTCATTCTGCAGTCTTCCAAAAAGAATTGAACTTGAAGCTGATAATTTATTGTATGGATGTACAATAACTTTATTATCAACTGTTTAAAAATAGCTCTCGGTGGGTTTATCAAAATCACAAGTACGGAAGAAGGTAGATAGTTCATTGTGTGGGTACCATGATAATTCCTGGTATATAAATAGTGAAGGAAGTAAGAATATTGTGGACAACGGCAGAGAGGATAGGGGGCCAGGAGAGGCACAGATCAGAGAGAACAATGGTAAAGAAGAGGAAGTGAAAATGTGCATATCAGCACTCACAAAACTCCTGAATAAACGTCATTTTAGTTATAAAAAGCCTTGGCTCTTTATCTTTAGTAAAATGCCTAGCACAGAAGAAATCTTTAATAAACATTAGCTACAATTATTGTCGTTGTTTCTATTGTGATTAGAGAAGGGATCCTCTTGAGGAAATGTCTTCTGTCCCTAGGAGTTTTTCAACTGGGCACTTCTCTCTGGTTACTTTTCAATGGAGTTATTTTTATTATTATTATAAATAGATAGCCTTGCTGGAGCCATGGATTCAATGTGTTTTTATTTAGTCAACTGACTTACTATGTACCTGTGAATAGGGGCTTAAAAAAGAAAGAGAAACCTTGGTGTAACTGAATAGCACTCTCTCTGGAAGTTAGAAAAGTCCTCCCATAGGAGGATTTGTTGTACTTCCTGGGATCAGGGAGGTTCCTCCTGTTCTTGAGAATGAGTGTTAGACGGGGAGGCTTGGAGCTAGATATCTGCTTCCAGGGCCTATGGTGGACACTAATCTACCTGGAGTAGAGTCCGTGGCCTCCAAAGAATGAGTGAGTCTGGTCAGTTCTCAAGCAGGGCAGATTTTATGAGCCTGGCTGCTTCCGTGTGGATTTCTTTTCCAAAGAATCAAAATCAGCAATCAGACAATCCTGCCATCTGGCCACTAGTTGCCATGACAGTTGGGAAAGACTTGCATTTTTATGAGCAATCACTCCAAATTGTCTTTTTCTGGAATCAGCATTACAAAATACGATACAATTGTGGCATATTTCAGAAAATATGAAGAGTCAGATTTGGGGTGTTAAATACGGCCTCTAATGCTAAAAGCTGCATCATTCATCTCCTGTGGTTTGCTATATATTATTATGCTGTGTCGTTATTACTGAGTAACTTGAACATCTAAACATGGTCACAAAAGCAAATTAAAGTACCAAGCCTTAGGACTCAAAGAATTAATAATGAAAAGCAGTTTTTAAACAAACATAATCAAGAAAACCTCTCTAGAAGAATGTGTACTGTGGTTACCAGGAAGGGTTAATGTTTAGAAAACTTCAGACCATGTTTGGAAAACTTGCAGAGAACAGGAGTGAGACTCGTCTGCACAGTGAGTGTGGAGGCCAAGGCAATGTGCTTATCTCTTTTCTGAAACACATATATGCACGCATACAATTAGCAATCAGCTCAAAATGGAAGAGGCTCAAAGGCTCAGGGAACTGAATTGACTTTTTCAAGATGAAAAGCTTGGAAAAGAGCCTGTGCTATCTGAATCTGTCAGTGAGTGGGGGTCACACACCAGCACCCACGTAGCAGTTTCCAGGCTTGTCAAAGCCTTTATTCAGCATCTCAGTGCAGCCCTCGTATCCATGTCTGACCTCCAGCCCGGCCGTGGTTAGATCCAAGCACCCGGTGATGTGTGTCCACACAAGCTTGCCTCTGTGCAAGCTCATCTGAGCCCTGAGATGATGGGAGCCGCCTCATTAGGCAGCCTCACTTGCTTAGACTTGGTTGGTAAACTCTAATTCACCTTTGTCCCAAACGGATTATGGTTTGAGTTTTATTATGAGACTTTTATGTGAAGAGCACAGAGCTGAAAACTCACATGGGGAATAAAAAGATTATACATGCCAGGAGTGTACTAATAGTGGTGTCTTAGCAACAGACACCTGTGGAGGACAGGATTATTGAAGTTGAGGTTTAATAGATGCCTTTCACTATCTTCCTGTATTGTTGGCTTTAACATGTTAGCCGGAATGGAAGTTTGGCTTTCCTTGTGCCTCTTCACTGTGTGCTCCATGAAACAGAGTTCATCGTCTGGCTCTGCTGCTGATCTAATCTTGCAGTGGGTGTGTATCTACCTGGTGACATCGCCCTGTCTTGGTGTTCCCCTTTTCTCCCCAGCCCAAGGTGCCTTTGCAGTGTCACATCCAGGTCACGGGTTTGGGCTCAGAGGGTGAGTTTCTTCTCTCAAATGTGGAGCCTCCTCTCTCCTGTGTGCCTCTGCTGGGGAATGGCAGAGCCTCACTCGTTGTTTGGGTAATGCTTTCACCAGTCTATCTGTCGCCACGTATTTCAGTGATTGGTACTTTCTTCAGAAAACTTCTGGTACCACATGAGAGGTTGCTTAAACTAAGTTCTTTTATCAAAGGGACTAATATTGTATTAGTTATCTACTGCTGCATAACAAATAACCCTCAAATTTAACAGCTTAAAACAGCATGTAATTATTGGCTCACAGCCTGTGGGTCAGGTGTCTGGGTGTAGAATAGCTGGGTCCTGTCCTTCAGGGTCTCTCAGAAGGCTACAATCAAGGTGTCCACCAGGGCTGGGGAAGGGTTTTTCTTTAATCTTACCTTTGTAGTTATTGGTGGATTCAGTTCCTTACTGGCTGTTGACTGTTGATTGCCCTCAACTCCTTGCCATGTGGGCCTTTCCAGCATGGCAGCTCGCTTCATCAAAGCCAGTCAGAGAGAGAGCCTGCTGGCAGGACGGAACCAACATCTTTTGTAACCTAACCACAGAAATGACATCCTATTGCCTTTGCTGTAGTATATTGGTTAGAAGAAAATCACTTAGGTCCAGCCTATACTAAAGAGGGGGATTACACAAAGGCATGTCTATCATGAGGTGGAGATCGCTGGGAACCATCTTAAAGGCTGCCTACTACAGACATTAAATATTATCAATAGTTAACTAACCTGCTTCAGCTAAGTACTGATAAAGACCACCAGGTTAAGAGTAATGAAAGAGTAGTAAAAACTCATTGTGTAAGAACTGTGTGTGAGTGATTGTGAAAAATTCATGATATGTCACACATTTCTTTCACTTTTCTTGACACCAGAGCTTTGATCTGGGTGCATAGTAGGGTTATTGTCCAATTTAATACATGGAGATGGTATAAATAAATCATCACTGTACATCGTGGTACATTCTGTTAACAAGGAATGTGCAGAGAGCTGTGGCCACCCCAGAAGAAGCAGTGAGTAATCTGGTTTAAGCCCAATTTGGGGCAGGCATCACTAAGTGACATTTAAATTGAGGTTTTTAAGGATGAACAGACATTTCAGGAGAGGAAGAAGTGAGAGAAAGCATTTCAGGAAGAAGGAAGAGTAGGTACCAAAGTATGGGTTGTTGTATAATAGCAAGTTTAGTGTGAATGGAATTGTTAGAGATAAAGCCAGAAAACCCTGTGGAAATTCTAAGATACATTTCATGGTGTCTAAAACATTTCACTCAGTCTGTGCACCTTCTAACTGAGATGTGCATGTTGAAGTGTCCATGTTTTGCTTTGTTTTTGTTTTATGTTACTTTTCTTTTTTGCTGAAAAGTTGATTATTAAACTGATGATACTTCTAACCATCAATGCAGAGCTAGAATCAAGGTGATAGGATATTTCATTTCAAAGACAGAATGCTTTTTCGGTGTTCTTGGAACCCCATGAAAGAATAATTTCAGTGTGTCCTAATGAGAACCGAATTTAGAATTTTCCTAGAACAAAATCATAACCATTAAGTCACTACCTGAGGCATTTTTATACAGTAGAGTTGCACAGACATATCCATTAAATGTTAGGAAATGCAATAACAGCAAACAACAACAAAAAAGATAGGAAATGCCTAAGAGTTCCATAGAGCTCCTCTCTTTAGTTGGTCCAAGTCAAATCTTAATCTCCTCTCTGGGCCCCTCTTCTCCATGAATATTTTGTGGCGTTTTAGTGTACAGATACTAGCTTATTCAGACTTCTTGGATTTGAATCTTTGTTCTGCTGTCTACTAGCTGTGATCTTGAGCAATTTATCTAACCTCTTAGCCTCAGTTTCTTCATCTTTAAAGTGCAAAAATATTACATACTTTATACGTTGTTTTTATTTTTATTTATTTTTAACATCTTTATTGGAGTATAATTGCTTTACAATGTTGTGTTAGTTGCTGCTGTATAACAAAGTGAATCAGCCATATGTATACATATATCCCCATATCTCCTCCATCTTGTGAGACGAAGCATGCAAAGTCATCAGCATGACAGCTGAGACGTAGTAAGCATTTAGAAGTGATAGTTATTATCGTTACCAGTTGTGGTGAACAGAATAATGTCCCTCCAAAGATGTCCGCATCCTCATCCCCAGAACCTTTAAATATGTTTCCTTACATGGCAAGAGGGACTTTGCATATCTGATTAAGGTTAAAGACCTTGAAATGAGGAGATTATCCTGAATCATCTGGGTGGGCTCAATCTAATCACATGAGTTCATTAAAGAGAAGAACTGTTCCCGGCTGTTGTCAGAGGGAAATGTGACCATGGAAGAATGGTCAGAGAGTTACAACATTATTGGCTTTGAACATGAAGGGGAGGCCCTGGACTGGAATAGCCTCTAGAGGAACAACCTGAAGAAGCTGGAAAAATCAACAAACAGAGCCTCCAGAAAAGAATGCAGCCCTCTGGACATCTTGATTTTAGCTTGGTTGGACTTCTGACCTATAGAACTATAAGATAATGAATTTATGTCATTTCAGGCCATTGAGTTGAGAGTAATTTGTTATGGTGGTAATAGAAAGCTAATATACTATTATTATTAGCTAACACTGTTGAATTGTCCAAAACTATATTTAAAATGATTCTCAGTTCCCATCTCTTTTCTAATTGTTGAGGAGCAACAATTCAGTTCCAGTAATACTGGAGCAAGTCTGATGTTTGTGGGGAGAGTTAGAAAGATAGTCTATTAAGTAGAGAGGGGATCCAGTTCATATTTATGTCCAAATTCCTCACTTTAATGATTGAGTTGCTTTTTTCATATTTGGTTTTTGGTGTAAAAGTTTAGGGTGCTCGTTATTTTAAAAACATTTTCCTAGTCTGCTTCTAATGAACACAAACACATGTATCGATACAAACACACAAAATTATGCAGAAATAGACTATACATTTACCCAAACACAGTAAACCCAATGATGACATAATACATTTCCCATCTGCCTGCTTTTAAAAATGTTCTGAACTTCATAATATGAAGAAAGTCGGCAGACAGTAACTTTGAAAACGCTCTTTTAAAAACGCATGTGTAGACTTAGTTGTTGGGGGAATGCTGCTACCATAGGTCTTCGGGATGGAATGCAGGGATGTCGAGAATGACCTTTCATTCAGGAAGCCTCCATGCCAGCAAGACTATATTTGAGAGTGACCAAAATTGGCTCTCAGAGGCAATATATTTGGCTGTGGGGACATCTTAATGATTGAACATTTAAACAGTCAAAGATTCATTATGAAAATCTGGAATTCCAGCCAGATTTCCAGATTGTTCCCCATTAATTTTCGGTCTGCATCGCTGCACCTCAGCTATCAAATGCAGCTGAATAGTAGCAACCCTCTTAGGGGAAGAGGGTCTCCCCAGTTCATCACAAGTCCTCATCTCCCAGCCCCTGAGACTCAGTAGTTCCAGTAAGAAAACTGATGTTTGACTTTCAGAATTCCTATAGCCAGTCTGCCTTGTCCATTTACCTTCTCTCTCTGACTCATGAATTAGGGTATTTTCAGTTTGCAACCTATGATTTATAGTATTAAAGTGATAATAAGTATGGTCATCTTGAGCCATGGAGATTTTAATACAGAACTAATGTCAAAGGTTTGGCTTTTTTCTAAGTCATGTTCCTACCAAATCCATCAGTCACATTGAAATAAACCTCAGGAGACGCATCAGACACTTCAGTAAATTTTGAATTCATCTGTATTGGTTTTCCTTGTGAAATTAAATAACCTTAAATAGTAATATCACAAGCAGAATATATATGCCATTCTAGTGTAGTGTTGGCCAATTTTTAACTCCTAAAAATTGAGTTCATTGCGAAGTTTATACCGAACAAATTGTTTAGAACAAAAAATTAATTGATAAGCTAGAAAAGGTCCATGGAAGTGAAACTGTTCCAAATAAGAAATGTTGTTTTGTTTTCTAATGGCCAGTCTATTCTTTGATAGAGGTAATATTTTACAAAAGGAGGTAGCAGTCAATGCCTTGTAAGGAGATGAATGTAATTATCTAAGGGAATATAACACCTAGATTCAGTTTGCAGGATTTCCCTGTGAGTTAATCAGCGAAAGAGGCTGTTACCATTTGCAAGTCCTATGCTAGAGGAGCTGGGCCAGGGGCTGTTGGCTTTAGCTTGGTTGATATTAATTATACTTTTGATTTTGTTTGGCTTCTCTTTATACACGTAACAATTAGTGATATTATCCCTCCTTTAGCAGTAAAGCTCTCCACATTTCTATGTAGAATCTGACGAGTCCCGTGATAAACAACTAAGAGAGCAGAGGGGCAGAGAGCCCTGTGTGGCTACCTACCAACTGTCCTTGTGACCACAGGCAGCTCTCAGCCTTTCTGCATCTCAGTTTCCTGTCAGCAAACAGGGAAAATATGATTTGTTTGTATGTAGTCAGCGCTCTTAGGCGCAAGTAATAGGAAAAACTCTGGCTATCTTAAAGTTAAAGTGATTTCCTGGAAAAGTGAAGTGGCTCAGAGAAAACATATAAAGCTTGAGAAGCAGTCTGGAAAATGTTCAGAGACCAGGGCACCTCTGGAGGCTTTGAAGCGCTAACAGTTTTCTCAGGAAGGGGCAATTATAAGATGTTGTCACCCTGCTGCTGGGGACACACAGCCCTGAACATGAGAGCTAACTATCCCATTGCTTTCCAGCCACCCACTCTACATTCAGACTTCCTGGGCAGAAGCATGGAGTTGTTTTAGTTTATGTCACACGGCTGTGTATTTGCCAAGTGACAGGAGGTTGGCTGAGATAAATGTCTTGCCTTCTTTTGGCTTCCATGGTGGGAGAGGTGCTCTGCCTCCTACCTGGACTCACACAGAGGAAGATGTTTTCAAAACACACAAGCAGTTGAGGTGCTGGATAGGCAAAGAGTGGGGCAGGGGTGGAGAGGACAGGAGAGACAGACAGAGAGACAGAGAGAGAAGTCTATATTGTCCTTACTTCTCAGCTGATGTGGGTTCCCTGATAAGACTATAAGTAAAAGAAGGCTGAAAACCTTTCAAAGCATTATAAAAACATAACATGGTATGGTTATTGTTATTATTCCCACTGTCACTATCTCAGTTCAAACCTTCATTGCTTTTCACCTGGACGTTTTAGATGTACTACTGGCTATCTCACTGTCTGTAATTACCTCAACCACTACCACTATTACCTCAACTTTGTCACCAGCTTTGTCTTCCTATCCTGTGCAGTCATTTCCTTCTCTAGAAACTTCAGTGACTTCTCATTGTTCAGAGAGTAACACTGACACAGCTTAGCAAAGCAGTCTGTCTTCCCAGCTTCATGTCCAGCTATATCCTTCTACAAGCCACAAGCTTCTTCTGCTTTGCAAAACGACTATAGAACTTGATAAGGTACCACACTGTAATGCAAAACTTGATAAGGTACTACACTCTAATACAAATTGTGGTGTAATTGGCTCCAGTCTCGTTTTCCACCTGGATGAACCAAAGGTCTTAGCTTTTTCGGGTACTGGGAGGAAGAAAGGAAGTAGGAAGTTACGGATTTATGATCATCTGAGACTTCAGCAGTTCAATTCAAAGCATATTTAACTTTGTAAGGATTTGGCAGAGAGCATGCTCCAGAGCCTTCCAGCAGGAGAAGGCTTCAATGCTCCCAACATGTGTCAATCTCAGAGTCTAGCCCTATAACCATCCCTGTCTGCTTCTGCACAGTCTCCCGCACAACAGGGTTGCACCCAAACATAGTGACCTGCACAGCAGACTCCGCTGCTGTGCAAGGGGAGTCAGCCAAGAAAACTGACCCGCTAAATGGCCAAGAACCAGGAATAGCAGCACCTGTCTGCTCCCCTTCCAGCCACGCAATGTATCACACAGTAATTGGGCAACCAAATAAAAGTAGTATTTCCATCAGCCGCATTGCTACCTCTGTCTTACTCGATTAGATTTTTAGACCCTGCTTATCCCATGTGGCAGGTTTTATTGTACCATTCTCGAAGAATGTCTTTGCTGATGTAGTTTTTACTGGCCAAAATCGCTTTCTTTCCCTTTTTCTTACTGAAATGCTACTCACCTTCTGTGAGTCAGTGAACATGGTCTCACCTGAATGAAGATTCTTTGAGTCTTCATTAGAAAGTGTGAGTTAATTTAGCAGCTAATGGCGTGAAGTTCAAGTGGATTTAGTATTCACCTTCTTAGTCACAGTATGATATTTTACTAGATTTCTTCATCTGCATTTCTATAGCTCTTAATTGTATCTGTTTACTTCTGTAATTAGTTGTTTACACATCTGTCTTCCCCCATTAAATTATACATGTTATTTGAAGACAGGCTTTTATGTCTTTTTCATCTCCACACCCACAGAGTAAAATTTGGTGAATTTAATAAATATTTCTTGAATCAGTTAATTAAAGTTGGTATCCTATCTCTATTAGAACGAGAGCAAGCAAGTGATTGGCTAAAGCATTCACACAGTCAGTGCATTTTGGTGTTTTCAGAAGTAGTTTTATCAACAGAATTCAAGAATAGATCTTAGAGCTAGATAGCATCTCTGTGGAATGTATAGCTATCATCTTGTGAATGCTTTCCACATTTTAATTAACTTAATCTCATGCAGGAGATATCCCTGTTCATAGATGAGAAGAGAGGTTGAGTAACTTGCTCAAGTTCTCATTTATTCTAAGTGGAGGAATCCTATTCAAATAAGGAGAGGAAAGCACATTTGGCTAGTCTCTTCTTACATTTTAAGGAAAGCAAAACTGTCGCCAGAGTGTAACTATGTGAGCCAAACATGCATTCGTGAATTTTGTCTCTGAGTCTTACCATTCTCAAGTTCATGGCCATTAGGTTTTGTATCAGAACTAGTCCCAGGTAGCATTGTATAAGGTACCTACTACCCACTCCTTGGCATCTTCCTCAATGCCTTTGGTTTCTAGTAGGCTCAAATTCCTTCTAGAGGATTAGAATGGATGTGCACTGTCACAATTCGTTACGTCCTCTCCAGCAGAACTCATAAAGCCAGGCATTGATTAGACAACTAATTATTGAGCACTTAGACATAAGACATTGTGCTAATAATAACAAGCGCTAACATTTATTTGTGCTTACTATATGCTGGATACAGTGCTAAACCTTTTATATGCATTTTTTCATTTAATCTTATTAACCATCTTTTAGATCAGCACTATTGTCAGCCCCATTTTACATATGAAGGAACTGAAGCCAAAGAAGTTTATGTACCATCCCAAATCTGTAAGCTTTTAAGTGATAGGGCCACTCGGGGAGGTAAAAATTGTGCCCCAGTAGTATTTTGATTTAGCAAATCAAAATGGCTGCGTGGATCAAGAGTGATTTTAAGTTCCATTCATTCAAGTTTTTCTCTGACTTCTTTTCTTAATTGAATTCTTCACTTCATATTCAGCAGCCAGTATAGTACTATACACAAGCATCACTCTGGAGCCAGAGCACCTGGGTTTGAGTTCTCTCTATGCAGCTTATCTGTATGACCTTTAGCAAGTACTTAACTCAGTGCCTCTGTTTCCTCTTCTATAAAATGGGAATGAGAAGAATAATACTTACCTTACACACTTGATATGAGGATTGGAGACTATAAATATATATATATATATTGCAGTGCTTGGCGTAAGTATTTTTTTTTAATATTTGTTAACTGCGATTAGGAAGACGTGTGCTTGTTGCTTTGGATGATAAAAATATAAATAATACCTATGCCTATCCCTTGGGGACTTTATAGTCTATGACATAAGATAGAAATATATTCATTTAGCCAGTTAACTAAAATTAATTAATTGCTAAACAGAGTTACAGGCAATGTACTATGGCCATTTGCTTGTACAAAATTATAAGAATGGTTGCAAAATGAGGGAAGAAAGAAATGAGGGGAAAAACATTGGCTAGAAATTAGGAAATGAGGGGTGTATGAAAGGACTTATCAGTTATTAGCTGGAAAACTCAACAGTTACTATACCTCCCTGAGACTCTTTCTCTCTTGGTAAAATGGAGAAATTATACCCACCTTATAAACGTATTATAAGGATGACTGCTGATAATATCATATATTAACACATATATGTAGAATCTCAAAAATTGGTATAGACGATCTTATTTACAAAGCAGAAATAGAGACACAGAAGTAGAAAACAAACATATGGATACCAAAGTGTGGGGGAGATGAATTGGGAGATTGGGATTGACATACACTATTGATACTATGTATAAAATAGATAACTAATGAGAACCTACTGTATAGCACAGGGAACTCTACTCAGTGATCTGTGGTGACCTAAATGAGAAGGAAATCCAAAAAGGAGAGGATATATGTATACATATAGCTGATTCACGTTGCTGTACAGTATAAACTAACACAATATTGTAAAGCAACTATACTCCAATAAAAATTTTTAAAAAAAGGATGACTGTAAAATAACATAATGTTTAACCAGACCATATGAAATTTTATTCTATTATTTAACTATAAAAGAGACTATTGTACTCAAGGAGAAATTTGGAATTCAGAATAAGAAAACATTTCTTTCCCAATCTAACCCATTTTTGCTTCAGCCAACACCCATTTGCTAAAGCCGTGCGTGGGCAACTAAGCTGCCCTGATTCCTCACTCACCCTCCACATCCAATTCATTTACATGTTCTTTGTTTTAGTTTTCAAAATAAGAGCTCAAATCCACACCCTTGTCTCCATCTCCCTCCCATTATACAAGTCCAAGTCACCCTATTGTCACCACCATATTGGTTTTTCATGTTTGCTCTTACTATCTCCAATCTGTTTTGCATACAGCAGTCAGAGCAATAATTTAAAAGCAAAAATTGAACTGTTATGCCATCGCTTATTGCCATTCAGTGGCTCCCTTTACAAACCTATGATACAGCTTCTCCTGACCTCTGCTCCCTTGTCTTATTCCACTCTGCCTTGCTTCTCATGTTTGGTCTCATTGGCCTCTTCTTATTTCCTGGAAAAAATCCCAAACCTATCTCTTCTTCAGAGATTTCCTATATTCTGTCCCTTTTATTTGGAACACTTTTCCTTTTGCAGAGTTGCTTTCCTTATCCTTTAAGTTTTAACTTAAATATTATCTTCCTTGTCCACTTTATCTAATTAGCCTCTTCCCCATCCCCTGTGGTTCTCAATCATGTCACCTATGTTTCTTTCAAAATTTAATACACACAAACCCTCCCATGTGCTTTTCTTACTTATTGCCTATTGTTCTCCAGCTCCTGTAAGCTCCACAAAGGCAGGGAAAATGTCTGCTACTTCCGCTTTGTTCATCACTGGATACCCAGAACGGTTCCTGGGAGGTACTTGATGAATGACTATTAGTAGACATTTGGGTCCATTACTTGATTCAACAAATATTTGTTGATTAGCTACCATGAGCATCAAAGCACATCACGTCAGAGTTTTACAGAATAAAAAATTAATATATTAGGGAATGTGAAATGTTGCATATGTATGTACTTTACTTTGTCTGGTATAGTGTATCTGTGGAGTTTATTAGTGCCTTTGAAAGACTGACAAATATGTCACCAGGAAGCTGAGACTGAATTAAATTAATACTTTTCTTCTTTGCCATATCCAGTTGCCATACATGTCTGATTCTATTTGAGGAAAAGTTTGGGGTATACTTTCTAAAATACTAGTAGGTGGTTGCCATGACTTTTTCATTTCTAAGTTACATTGCATAGAATTTATCTCAGATTATTATACAAAATTAAACTCAGTTACATGCCACACAATGAGCTCATTTCTCTCAGTCCTGCTAGCCCCTCACTCATGTTTATTGCTAAGCCAAGCCTATTTTGTCTGTATTTTTTCTTTTACTGCAACATAATGATCTGAATATGTTATCCCAAGATTATCCCAGCAGAGGAATAGAATGACGTTGTTAATCTCCTTGCACTGGTTTCTGTGTTCACAGTCTATCAATAGCTGAATCTTTTTGTTAACAGTAGTAAATGTAAATTTGAGGCACTTTCAACCCAAATGTTCTTCTATTATTATTCCTTTCTAGTTTGTCTTATCCTATCAAACATTTCCCTGATTAGATTAGATTAGATTTTCCCTGGTGATTTCATTGATATTGTTCCAAGTAGAAAATCTTACCCGTGTTTCTAGTCTTTTTTTACATTGATATTTTTCCAAGTAGAAACTCTTACCCATGTTTCTAGTCTTTTTTTAAAGTCTTGTATTTGTTAAAGTATGGTATTTTCTTTTTAATTTTGTAAAATCTCATATGCACATAACAGAACTAGTCCACCAAAATGAATTAGGATAATATATATCAATAGAAACCCTATTGAAGTTCAAGAGAAAACAAACACACATGTTTTTAAAAGCTCAACATTGGTGAATTTAAATATACCACATTTACATGAAACCCTAAATTTTGCTGCTTTCATATTGCTGCATGTTTTCTTTTATATATGCTTTCTTTTCTTGCTGATAAAGAAGTATTAGATGTGCCCAGTAAAATAAATACAGAAAAGCCCCCAAAAGGAGGAAGGAAATAAAAATCTCCCACTATCCCATCTCCTAAGGAGACTGCTGTTAATATTTTAGAAATAGTCCTTTATCTATGCATGCAATACATGTATACCTTTTAAAATTAGATTGGAATCATGCTATATTATTTTTTAATCTTTTAAAATGATCAATTTGGTATGAGTATTTTCTCATATCAATAATATTTCACAGCATTATTTATAATGGTTGTTTAACATTCTACAAAATAGATAAACTCTAATTTATTTAGTCAGTCATATATGTTTGAAATTTTAAGTGCTTACCAAAGTTTCATTGTTACCGATAATATGTGGTGTGGGAATTTTTGAAAGCCTCTTTAATAATTTCTTTAGGATACATTTCTATAAAAGGAATCATTAGGCCTAAGTTTTGTGCATTTTAATACTTCAGATGTATATTATCAAATTGTCCTTCGAAAGTCTGCACCAATTGTATTCCCACTTAGCAGTATACAAGAAGGTTCCCTGAACTCTCTTTTGCACTGGTACTTTATCCCTTTTATCTATCAATTTTAAGATTTAAATATGTATATATCTTGGCGTTTTGATGTCTTTTATTACCAATGAATATGAACGTTGTTTTATCATGTGTGTATTTTTTTTTCCTTTTGTGAGTTGTGTGTTCGTATCCTTTGACCCTTTTATCTATTTTGGTTGTTGATGTTTTTCTTATTGATTTCTAAAAATTATATAGGTTTTCAAAATCTTCAGGTTGGATAGCACAATTATCAGGTTAAGAATCATTTAGAAATTCTTGCCTAGAAGATAATCTAGTTACCAGCTTCTTCTACCAGCCCATACCCATCCCAGGAGACTCAAAAACTGAGTAGCGGGAAAGTGCAATAATGACCTCATTGATCAATATTTTCTAGCTTCAAAAAAATCTTGTGAATATCGCAAGGAAGGAAATATCATCCCCATTTCACAGAGGAGAAAATTGTACTTCTGAAAATTGAGAAATTTATACAAGGCCTCACAATTTTTAAATACCAGGGCCCTGACTAGGATTTTAGGTGCCAAATCTGCTACATCACCTTTCTTGTGCTTATGATTTCCTCTTTTTCCTTTCCTCATTATTATAATTTATTTTTCCTCACTATTTTTTTTAACAACACATCAGCACTAAAAGGGGCATCTTCCTCAATGTGGTTTTAGGTTGCCTCTCAAGTCCTCAGGGGAGACTGGCTTTATGTCAGGCACTGGGCATTCCTAGATGCCTTGCAAAACATGAATCATTTCATTATCGTTCATCTTGTCCAAATCTCTTTTTATCATGAACTAAATTTGATTGAATTTTGCAGTTAATTTTATTACTTTATTTCTGGAAAGAAAATATTTTAATAAATAGGCTGAAGGAAAAGAGATATGATTTAGCTGACAAGGAATTAAGACCCTCTTTGCATTGTTTCTGGTTCATGCTTTGGCTGTGTATTTTTTTGTTGTTTTTGTTTTTGTTTTTTTTGCAGTGTGTGGGCCTCTCACTGTTGTGGCCTCTCCCGTTGCGGAGCACAGGCTCCAGATGCGCAGGCTCAGCAGCCATGGCTCACGGGCCCAGCCGCTCCGCTGCATGTGGGATCTTCCCGGACAGGGGCACGATCCTGTGTCCCCTGCATCGGCAGGCGGACTCTCAACCACTGTGCCTCCAGGGAAGCCCTTGGCTGTGTATTTTGTGCTTACTTATTTTCCCCACTAATTTATCTTTCATATAAGATGATAGTATTAGTCACCATTTTTCTGATACATCCTTTGTTTTGTTTTTTTTTGTTAGTGGTGATGGCTTTGTATGGAGTTAGCCATATGCTCCTTAGTTACATCTGGTTCCAAAAGAAAGTAGCTGTGAGAATTCTGGATAGGATCTGATATTTGTGGAACATTTTTTTCCTCATTATAAAGTAAACATAATTCTCTCCAACAGTACTCCTCTTAACTGGTTTAATTCTAAAGTTTTAACATCCTCAGTTCCATGTTATCACCCCAAACTCTTTTGGATTCTAAATACATACATATGATGACTGAGAGAAGTATTTGGAAACGAAAGCATCCCAAACAGAAAAGCATCCACCTTATTGGTTATGCTTTACTGCAGAGTTTCTGCTTTATTATATGCTGCACCAAATTTGCCCACCTTGTTCCTCAGATATTTCTATATGAATAGCATGTTAACTATATTATAACAAACATAATATGGAAGTTCATTCAGTCTAATAATGCTCGTTGCTAGGCAACCATGTTCCCAAAATAGCAGCTGAAGCAGTGCAATGTCAGCTATCTGAACAATGTAGAACATAGAAACTGATCACACATGTACTGATTTTTACAAATTTTGAGTTTGTTAATATGGTTTTTAATCAAAGCTAGAGAAAAATTAAGTGCTCAATTGAAAGCTTTTGGAAATTCAAGGAGGCAGATTAATTGTTTGTAGAGACAGACAGATCAGGATTCAAATCCCAGCTCTATTATTTAAATAATCCCGGTAACAGTGGACAAAATATTTACCCCTTCAGCTTCAGTTTTATTGTCATTATTTACAGTAGTGATAATAACATGTACCCTGTGGGGTTGTTGTGAAGGTTCAGTGAAAAATGTTTCACATAGTTCCTGGTGCACAGGAAGTGTTCAGTAAGTTAATAGTATGATGATCATGATGATGATAATTCAAAAGATCATGCTAACCATTTTTTAACCCTTCCGTATTTTTGAAGCAATCAACAAATATTTCTTGAGCATGAGCCTTGAGTAATAAGCTACACAAATAAGTGCTTGCCCCCAAAAGAATTTACAGTTTCATTTGGGAGATATATATATACAAGAGAAAAGATAATGACTGCCCAGCATACGCAAAGGCCCTGAGCTAGGAGAAAAAGTTGATGTGTTCGAGGGACTAAAAAGTGGCCTAGGGTTTGGAGCATAGTGAGCAAAGGGGGAAGGTGGCATGAGGTGAGAATGAAGGGGTGGAATGGAGTTAAATCATTCACTGAATTTTAGTCTAGGTATCATAGTAAACCTTTGAAGCGTTTTTAGCAAAGGAGAGATGTGATTTGATTTATATTTTAAAGACACTGTTTGGAGAACAGTTTGGTTGAAGGTAAGAGTGCACTTGGAAGGACCAGTTAGGAGGCTCGTCTAGGTTAAAGATGACAGTGCGGGGCTTCCCTGGTGGTGCAGTGGTTAAGAATCTGCCTGCCAGTGCAAGGGACACAGGTTCGAGCCCTGGTCCGGGAAGATCCCACATGCTGCGGAGCAGTTAAGCCCGTGCGCCACAGCTACTGAGCCTGCCCTCTAGAGCCTATGAGCCACTACTGAGCCTGTGTGCCACAACTACTGCAGCCTGCACACCTAGAGCCCGTGCTCCACAACAAGAGAAGCCACTGCAATGAGAAGCCTGTGCACCGCAACGAAGAGTAGCCCCCGCTCGCCACAACTAGAGAAAGCCCATGCACAGCAACGAAGACCCAATGCAGCCAAAAAAATAAAAAAAAGATGAGAGTAACCCAGGCTAGGGTGATGGCCCTGGAAATGGAGAAAAGCTAGCAGATTCAAAACATTTTGAGAGAGAATCATCAGGACCTGTGATCTATGGGTTGTACAGAATGAGGTCAAGAGAGGAGTCAAGCATGATTCATCTTTCTAGATTGAGCAGCTGGGTACATTAGTGATAGTGAAGAATGAGTAAAATGTCAAGATGAGCAAGGAAGAGGAATTAGCTTTTTAAATAAGGGAATTAATTGGCAATGAAGGAACTCAAGGTCTTGTTAGGAAATAGCAGGTGGCCCAGTTCAGCTCAGGATGAATCACATGTGTGTCAGGGATGGGATGGGGTGGGGTGAACAAGATAAAGTTGGAAAGGGGTTAGCTGGCACAGGTTCACAGGTGTCAAGCAAATATACGTGGATGTGTGTCGTTTATCCATTTGTGTCCTTATTTACAATCAGGTCTACTCTCTGTAGACTTTCTTTTCTGCTTTCCCCTATGGGCAGGCCTGATCCTCATGGAGGGTGATGAGGACACAGCGAGAAAAACACAAAGAACAGCTGGCTGTCCACTAGGGTAACCGCTGGCCACGTGTGGCTGTTCAGCCCTGGAAATGTGGCTCGACTGAATTAACATGATCAAGTGTAAAATATACACTAGATCTTGAAGACTTAATATGAAGAGAAAGGATTTTAAATATCTCACAATTTTTATATTGATATGTTGAAATAATATTTTGAAATGATTGAATAAAATATATTATTAAAATTTTTCTATTAGAAAAATTATGCATGCACCTCACGTTACGTTTCTGTTGGACCATGCTGAGCTAGAGTGGTTCTAACTCATGCCAACCTACGTGCACCACCTGAAGAGTGAGTTTCCGTATTGCCAGTCTGTAGTTTCTTGAAGGCGGTGATCCTGATGTGTAGAGCAAGTGAGATAGTGTGAATGAGTCATTCCAAGATGTATTATCAATAAACACTTAACCAGGGTCCTTGGGTGAAGCTACAGATTAGCTTTACCTGCAGCAGAGTGTTAACCCTCTACAGCTCACAATACAGGATATCTGCAAAACATTCCAGAGCTCTGCTGATTTCTCTTCTCATAGTTCGTTGCCCTCCATAGAAGATTTAGCTCTTTCTCCTCAAGATTTGTTTGATAGACTTTTCCTGGGAATTTTCTCTAATCAATTCTTCCCACTCAGAATTACATGCTGTGCACTTCATTGCCATTGGCCAGGTGGTTTCCTGAGGTTAATCATCATAGAAAATGCAAATATATTGAGCACTTTTATATACATACTTCCTTTTTTCTCCTGAAGATGTATTTCAGTTTTATACCCACTTCTTTCTGAACTTGTGAGGCTTGTTTAGTATTGGATGGAAATGGATCAGTGTCATTTATATTTAGGATATGTGGTCAATTATAAAGGTTTAATTTAAGGCTGAGCTTTTCACCTGGCAACCTTTTTTTATGTCTGAATATATTTTCCCTTAGGGTAAAGAATTTTACAGGGATGGTATAAGTGCAGGAAGAAAGGTAGCATTTTTTCCTACACAGTAGAAGCTCTTTTAACCAACCACGACTTAACCTACCCACCAGATATATTGATATTTTCCAAAAATAGTGTTGTTTCACACACAAAAAATAAGTTGAATATGTATGAAAACCTTGATTCAGGTCAAGTCACTTAAAAATGTGCTATCAAATTAGGTATGGGTAAGAAAATTGTAAAATATTTGGAAAAATTATAGAAATCTATTGTTCTTCATTCAAATTGCTCTGCAAGTGTCTTCAATTTCTCACTCCACTTTAAATAAATTAAAGTTGGAACTCCCACAGAATGCATAATCACTATGATTTATGAAAGGAAGACTTTTAGTAACTCAAGGTAAAAGATTTGGTCTCCATTAGAGACTGACAAATAAATTCTCATTTGTATATTTTAAGTAAAGTGTTTAAAATATGTATGCATTATTACCTTTTGTGATTTCTGTCTTCCTCTATCACCTGACTTCTAATCACACTGGGCAAAAGATTTCCTATGTGTTTGACATTTTATAGCATGGAGAGGACCTCAATCTAGCTACCATTTACCACAACGTATGTGAAGAGTATGGTTTAATACTCTGATTCACCAGCTCTCCTTTACCACTTGTTCACATCTTATACACTGGCTTCTTTTTCTCCTCCTCTGAATTGGCTTACATGGACCAGTGACCAGTGACCTTGTAAACACCTTTACTTATGTCTCTCTAGCCTTTTATACTGTTGCCTTTGCCTCTTAAACCTGTCTTCCTCTTGGCTTATATTAACCAGACTATTCTGACTTTTCTTTTTCCTGTCTGCATGCTTTTTTTTCCTCCTACTCCTTTATGGGCTTATATTTCTTCTTCCTTTTTTCTTACCCTGTTTCCTATTCTTACTATTTTGATTTTTCTCTTCATACTATTTTCACTGATAGTTCCATTCACTATTTTTTCTTCATTTTAAAAAAATTTTATTTTATATTGGAGCATAGTTATCAAGAAGACTATTGCTCTCTGTGGGCTAGTTACAGCACTGCTTTGGTATAAAAACCATAGGGATAATTGAATCATGATTAGAGCAAAAGGAATTAATGAGATGCTTCTAAGAAAACTGGGATATCGGTGTATTTTGTCAGTGTACCCCTTCCCCAGATAATGAAGAAAGAATATATCAAATTCTACCTCCTTCAGTTTCCCACTTCCAGGCTTTATGTAGACCATCTTTTTCTTCTTCTTTTAAATATGTTAATGCCATTGATTACATGTTGGTCAACATCTCTTTTTCACTTTGTTCTTTCAGCTTTTTAAGTGGACATGAAAATAATATTAAAAAAAGATTTCTGCCAATGTGTCAGGCATAGTTCTAGATGCTTTAAATTTCAAAACAATACCATACATTTGGTATTATTAGCCCCTTTGCATAAGTGAGGAGTATGAGGCGTTGGAATTTTCAATAACTTGCCTAAAATCACGCTACTAATAAACACTGGTGCCCAAGTCTACTCGTTTTGAAAGCCATGTTTTTTAATGAATACATTTAACTCTATACATTCCTATCTAATCTCTACTTAAGCTACATCCCACAGATTTTAATATGCAGTATTCTCTGTATCATTTAGATCTAAATATTTCATAATTTCCATTGTGATTCCTCTTTAACACTTGGAATATTTAGATGTGTTTTTCCTACAACATATGGAACCTTTGCTTACTACTTTATTAAATTACTTACCCAAAGTAACTTTTATAGATATCTATTTTTAGTTGACATATAGTTTATTTACAATGTCATATTCATTTCAGGTGTATAACATAGTGATTCGATATTTTTATAGATTATACTCCATTTAATATAAAATATAAAATATTGGCTATATTCCCTGTGCTGCACATTATATCCTTGTATGTTATTTATTTTATGCCTAGTAGTTCATACCTCTTAATCCCCTTCCCCTATCTTGCCCCTACCCCTACCCCTCTCTTCACTGGTAACCACTAGTTTATTCTCTGTATCTGTGAATCTGTTTCTGTTTTGTTATAGTTATTCATTTGTTTTATTTTTTAGATTCCACATATAATTGAAAACATCGTATTTGTCTTTCTCTATCTGACTTACTTCACTAAGCATGATACCCTCCAGGTCCATCCATGTTGTTGCACATAAGATTTCCTTATTTTTGTGGCTGCCTAATATTCCATTGTGTATATAGGTCACAACTTCTTTATCCATTCATCTGTTGATGGACAGTTAGGTTGCTTCCATATCTTGGCTATTGTAAGTAGTGTTGCTATGAATGTTGGGGTGCATAGGTATAAACATCTATTTTTATTCATTATGTTTTGAATTTTATTGCTGTAATTCTTAAGAAAATGAGAAAGGTAGCACAGCATTGTTCCTAAACATCTTTTTCACGTGCTATAAGTAAAAGATATGGATCCTATTCTCAAAGAGTTTAGTCGGTTAGAAACTTATGACAAATAAGATCAAAAGAAAACATTATAACAATATCTAGGAGCTCTAAGGATGAGAAATTCAATGGGTATTGTCTCAATCAGAAACATTTTCATGAAAATGGTGGAATGTGCATTAGGTCTTATGGGGAGGATAGGATTTGGGTGAATTGGGTAAAGGAAGGGGATTTCAAGTAAGGAGGCCAACACAAATGAAGTGATCACGGAAAAACTACTGTGTTGTTGGGGCAATGACTAGGCCATCCATATTTTGCCCCTTGGAACACAGGAAATAAGTCTAATCTTGGTTGCATATAACAGCACTCAAAATAATGTTCATAAAACTACTAAGTCTCTGCGAGTATCCTTTTTGAATTAACTAACTCTTCCCTCAGTTATTATTCCTAATGAATCTCTCCATTTTGACTGCTTATTGATATGTTAGTTAAACTTTATCCTTCTTAAATGGGACCCTTATAACAGGACATGATCCATGACTTCTTAAAGGGTAGTTCCCAGGATGAAACCCACAAGAAAACACCAACTGTGAAACCTTGAATATGGAGTAATGCCTTGTAGTAGTCAAATCCACAGTGTGGCCATGTGACTGGGACAGTTAAGGAGTAATTCATTTACTTTTCATAAGATGTAAGACTTTAAATGAAGAAGATCAGTTAGATTGATTAGGTCTTCTTAACTTATTGTAAAGTTTAAGAGTTCAGACTTAGAATTCAACAGATCTGACTTTGAATTCTAGCTGCTCCACTTAAAATTCTATGACCTTGGATGAATTTATTTAAACTCCTTATGCCTCATTTTCCTCATCTATAAAATGAGAATAACAATACCTATTTCATAGGGTTGGTATGAAAATTAAATCAAAGAACAAAGTAAATCACATGGTGTAGTACTTGGCACATTGTAAATGTTCAACAAGTAGTAGCTAAATATAAGCCTGGGTATAAATTTCAGCCAAATAATGAGGCATTTTCCTGTTCACATCAACTCTACTCGATTATACCAGTATAAATTTTATATCCCCAAAGTGGTAGAATGTTAAATATGCAAAATATGCATATAGGTCTTGCTTCTGTATGGATAATGAACAATAATTAATGGGGCTATTAGCACATAGGAACAAGTAATAGTGAGTGAGTGCTTCACTATTTATTATAACATGTAACCAAAAGGTTATGCTTTAAATGATGCTGTTTTTAGTCAAGACAGTACTATTTATGGGAATCTTTTCAGAGGACAAAGGCAGATTAGAAAAGACATTTCTAGGGTAAACATATTCTAAAACCCTCCATGTACTTATCTAGGCTAGGAAATAACAATTGCAGTGTAGTTGAAAATTTATGACAGAGTTGGCAAAAATAACAATGTAAGCCAGCTTTGGTGGTTGACGGTGGAGTCTGGGGAAAGCGATTTGCTAATAAATGTTTTCTGCATTGTTTACCATGATATTCATAAAAATGAATGAGGAAAATAACATTTTAACCCAGAAGTGCCAGAGAGAGTTGCCAATGTATAATATTATTTCATTGCATTTGCCCAATTTACCTCTGAAATGTGGAGTCCATCAATGAAGGCCTTCTTGTATTAATATGTGAGTATGAAGGTGACATCCTGGACGTTTCCAAACCAACTTGCCTCTAATATCTTTGTGATGCTTTTGCCTCTGAATCATTAGTACAGGGGCAACACAACCCTGTATTCTATTGCTAAACACAGTATTTCTTTAGCGGGGTCTTCATGTTTTAATCGTCTAAAAACCAAAAAGTATCTAAATCCTCTAAAAACTAAAATACCTAAAACCTGGTTTTAGATACTTCTATCGACTAGATAGTCTTATAAATAGGAAAAAATATTTTCAGTAAACTTTTTAAAAAAAATTCTCCTTAGGTGATTTCCAAGTGGGTTTTTTTGGTTTGTTTGGTTTTGTTTGTTGTTTTTGCAGATACATTAAACTCTACTAACCCAATATTTTGCTTTTGTAGTGGACTCTCTTAATATGCTGGAACTGAAACTATACCCTTTCATGCTTCAATTTGAAAGTCACTATTTAGGCCATTTGTATAGTAATAGTTCTCATTCATAAGTAAACTTAGTACAGTAGAATAAAATTATATTGTTGGACTCCTTTTTACCCAAATTTAGATACACTTTATAGAATACCATATATCTTGAAATGTAACTGCATTCAAATAAAAGCCTGATAATATACAATTATTCTACACTGAATAGAGAAGCTGTTAGTCTTATCCCTCAATGCATATTTTACTAGTCTTCAAATTTAGAGTTCTGAAGTGTAATAAAAGGCATACAGATGGAAAGAAGCCCTTTAATCTGAAGGATACATGGGTCCAATTCATAATTTTTGAGATCTGCTCTGGGCTGAGTGCAACGCTAATCACACAATTCCTGCTCTGGTTGCCTTCATCATCATCTGGGGGGGCGAGTAGGAGTAGGTAGCAGACTAGTAAACAAGCAAATGGATGAATATTATCAAAATTTGCTATGAAGAAATGCTATAGAGACCAGCATTGAGTACCTACTTAGATTATATGAGCAGACAAAGACTCACTGGGCTCATGAGAGAGGAAGAGCCTGGGGAAGAATATTACAGGTGGAGAAATCAGCAAGTCCAAACACCGTGAAACAAAATGCTGACCAATAACAGAGGGTTGGTCTCAAGTGGGGAGGGTTATACAGAACCCAGTGGGATTGGACATTGGAATAACAGATTTACTCACCTTCAGTCTCAGCTGCATGAGACCACATTTTGACTTGGATTGTACCATACTGCAAGTAGCTAAGTGGTTTACCACTTTCTACCATATAAGTGGGTGGGTATGCTGCAATTCTTCAGCAGTCACTGGAAAACTGCAAAGTCTGAAAAGTTGAGAGGATTTACTGAATTACCATTGCCTCCACTTTCAAAAGTGATGCTATAATACCCGTTGTACTATTAACTAGCATTTCATGTTGTTATGTCATAAAATGTACAAATTTTCTGCTCTTAGTGCATTAAGATATAAGGTAAATGTGGAGATGTGTATCCTTATCTTAATTCTTCCTTCTTGATATTCATATAGCATTTCCATCTTGAAATTTGGATAGCACTTATTAACCCTCATTTTGTTACAAAAAACGAAGAATATTAAATTTAAAAGTTAAGATGGGTCCAATTCTTTTGTGTCGCTATGGAATGAGGATCTCTGTTTGTTTCAAGTCACTGTGTACTTGAATTCCATATCAGCCCTCTCTTCTCATCTTGGTGTTTCACTGCTGGGCACATTCAACACTGATTATCAGGTACAAGTCCTTTACTCTTGACCTCCTCCCTCATTTATGCATCGGTTTCTGCTGATGATGCCAAACTATGTTAGAACATGTGAACCCAATAAGGACACAGTTAGTTCCACTTAATGATAATTGGTCTTCTGGTATGGTTTCCAGGAATATATTGCATGATTAAAGCAGGAACCACTTATTGGCAAAATCAAAATCGTCTGGTTACTCCTATACTTCTGTTAACATATTGGTGTTATCCACAGGGAGAAAAAAGTGAGTTCGTTGAACGTATTTGCAAAAAGAGTTTGTACAACTTTCTCCTAAGTGTGCTGGTTTTTAATACTATGTATAAGCTATTCAATCTGCTAATCCCAGTCTTAGAATGGGAATTTGGTAATAGTACCTTTTTTTCTTTAAAAGAAAAGGGAAACAAGTTATTTCTACAGGCAAGTATGTACCTGTGCATTTTTATTTTTTATTCTGACAGCCTACCTGTAATTTGTGAAGGATTTTGGCTGGCAGCCAAACTCAGAGCCTCTGTCAACTGTTACAATTATTTGTTTCTGTATGTATTCTCAAGTGTCTTTATAGTTGAAATGAAATAAGTAACACGTTTGGTGTACATTAGACCACTCTAGACAAATATTTTGGCGGAAGCTTAATTTATTCAGTTCTCCTGACTTTTTTGGTGTATCTGCTTTTCTGTGAAGTATTCCGTACATCTTTATAACCATTGAGAACACATTCTTGATTTAAAGCAAAACTTTGTTACAAAAATTAGCATTCCAGTGCAAAAATTAGATTAAAGCAGAATGAATACACAATATTTGAATTACGCTAAGTAATAAATGTCCATTTAGATTTGGGTTTTAATTTTTAAACGTTTATTTAGCAAAATACTGCCTGAAATCTGTAGGCAAAGATTTTTATTGTATTGACGGGGAAAGCAGTTCTGAATTTCATAAAGCATTCACCAGGGAGACTGTATTGTCAGCAGCAGTAATTACAGCAGGTAATTGTGTCATTTACCCTGTTACAGACCACTGAATGTGATGAGCATGGGACATACCAGCTGTCACACCCTGCTAGCTTTCATGCTCTGGGATTTGCAAAGTCACACTAGGACTCACTCTTGGTGAATGAAAGGGAAACAAAAATAAAGTGAGATTAAAAACTACTGCAGCTTTTATAGAGAGAATTTCTAGAAAACAAAAAGTATAAATTTCTCTAAAGTTGTTAGTCGACCTAGGCATTCCTCTTAATTTTTGTTTCATATAGTCCAAGGCTGTTGTGCTGGAAATAAATGTAACTCAGACCCAATTCTGCTGCTTCTTAACCATTAACCTTGGATAAGTGATTTAATCCTCTAGAGCCTCAGTTTCTTCATGTGGTCGATAAAAAATTTGGTGAAGGATACACCTGCTAAGGTCCAATTTCCCTTTTAAAATTCTCTGTGTTTCTACTGGGAATCAATTCTCTTTTAGGTGTTGTAGATACACCAGTGAACAAATTAGGGTTGCTGCCCTTATGAAACTTTTATTCTAATGAGGAATGAGGAAGACAGACCATAAACACATAAGCAAACACTTTCATATAGTTTAACATCAGATAAAAGCAGGTGTTGCGAAGAAGGAATCCCGGTAAGCAGAGGTGTGAGACAGAAACTCTCTGAGGAGGTGCCCTCTGAGCAGAGGCCTGAAATAAGTGAGTGACTGAGCCATGAAACGTGTGGGTTAAAAGCGTCTCAAGAGGAAGAAACTGCAAGATGTTTTGTCTGTTCAAGGAACACAGAGAGGCCAGTGTGGCTGGGAGGAGGAGAGAGGTAGAAGATGACTTCACTGGGGCACACTGTGGCCATGGCAAGGACTTTGGATTTTATTCGAAATGTGAGTGAAGAGAATCCAGGGAAGGGTTAAGAGCAGAAGGATGTTGGGGACATCTTAAATTTTGAGAGAGTCTTTCTGCCTGCCTTATGAAATAAGGCTGCCAGTGGGAATATTTGCATTTTAACAGAATATACTCAAATATATTGGTATATAAATGGCCACTTTAAAAAAATCACGTGATTTCAAATTTATAGGGAAAAATTTTTGTAGAGATGTCAGAGAAGACTATTGATTACAGTTGAGGTTCTTTTGATATCTTTTGATATTTTTGAAATTGCCTTTGAGTTTCATTTTACCTTAGGTAATGTAGACTTGGTAGGAATAATCCTAAAGGAAGAAAAATATTAACTTCATTTGTGCTGGCATGTTTAGTTTTCAAGCTAATTCAGGAAAGATTTGGGGATATGATAGTGTATTAGTAGATGTGATTAAACACAGAATAGTGAACACTTTTCTAGGTGTCTTTCTCTAGAATAGTTGAATTGGGACAGAGAGAGCCAATTAGACATGAAGAAAAGCCTGCACATATTCAGTATACAGGCCAGTAGCTTCTTATAACATTCTTGATGGGTTTTCTTCTTCTGTTGGTGTATCATGACAAACTGATTTTTTTTAATGCATAAAAACATTTAATCAGCAAACACAGGTGGAACATTAAGTTCTAGTCAAACACTCTGCCAAACACTTGAGATTTAGCAGGCTACCTACAGAAAGTTTGCTGGTGAAATATGTTTGACTAGGGAGCTAGGAATCTCTTAAAGCTGTGTTTACACTTCAGACTTATATTCTATCCTTACTTAGATGTCCAACGATGGCTAGAAGTTGGTTGCTGCCCATTGTGGCAGGACTAACGTCCCTTCCAATCGATCTTTTTAATGTCAGTTGGGTATAAAAACAAAACACATCTTCCTTGTCGTTAGGAGAGCATAACCTAGAAGTGAAAATTAGTAAGTACATAGACAACTGCATTTCAGTCCTATAATAGAAGGAAGCACAGCAAGCTAAGGAAACAGGTTAAGCAAAGATGCTGAGCCATGAAAGTGATAAGGTAGTGACAAAGGAAATGGCAATATAAAGAAAGAAGACAAATAAATCTCTGCACTTCTACCTTCTACTCTGCAATATAAAGAAAGAAGACAAATAAATCTCTGCACTTCTACCTTCCTGTTCCCAAAATAAATCTATAATTAACATCATGTTGTACTTTTCCTAACATTCAGTTTTTCAGAAATATGTATAGCTGAATGATTTCTGTCTTCTCTTCTAGAGAATTCTATTTCTCAAAGGTTTCCAACCATGATCCCATCATTTTATTTTTCCTAGCTCTGGGACTTTTAAGAATGGCCATATCCCACTTTCAAAATAATCATTTTGATTTAGTGTCTTGGTCCGTCCAGGCTGCTATAACAGACTGGGTGGCTTAAACAGCAAACATTTATTTATTACAGTTCTGCAGGCTGGGAAGATCAAGATCAGGGTGCTGGCAGGTTGATTGTTTGGTGTCAGCATGTTTCCTGGTTTATAGATGAAAGTCTTCTCCTTGTGTCCTCAGATGCCAGAAGGGGCATGAGAGATTTCTGAGGTCTCTTTTGTAAAGGCACTAATCCTATTCATGAGGGCTCCATTCTTATGATCTAATCACCTCCCTAAGGCCCCACCTCCAAATACCATCACATTGGGGATCAGGCTTCAACAAAAGGGTTTCAGGGAGACATAAATATCCAGTCCGTAATGCTTAGTTTATCATTTCGTCTTGGGGTACAATGGGTTGAGGATGGAGGATGGATAATTCAGAGGCCAGATTAGAAGACAGAAGCAGGACTGGCCAACAGAGAAGTAAGTCACAGTCTACTTGGTCAATCTGCCATAGAGGCCCAGGAGGCTACCTGAGCCAGCTGTTCTTTGGTAACTTGCAAATATTTCCCATTTTGCCTTCTCGCCTTTTTCCTTCTGTTCTACTGTATCTTAAAGAGACATTCTGAGTGAACGAATGGATTTTATCATTCGTGCAAAGATATGTGGAACTAAAAGAGGGAGCCTTTAAATACACTTACTGGCCAGTTGTACTAGATCTGGGTCCCCAGAGGAAGGAGGGGAGGAAAGCAGGTAGTGAGGAGGGGGGTGCTGGGTGTAATTAGAGGAGGGGAGAATAAGATCTGTGAATACAAAGAGCACGTGTTTTCCCCAGAGCAGGACACTGCTGATTGTAATTAAAACATACTTGCAGGCAGGGAGAAGATTACAAGTTACAGTTTAAAAAAAAGATTTTAACTGATACTGTGGAAGAATAAAAGAAAGCGGGATGAGTAAATTGGGGAGGAATGTAAATAAAGCTTGCACTGGGAAACAAGGGCAAGAAACCAAGAGGTAAGAAGGCAAGAAAAGAAAGCTAGGATCAGATAGAGCCCCACTTGCTATTCAGCTGTTCCTTATGCTACACATCTTCTGGTTTTGAGGTCAGGTTTCTATTCACATTCAAACAGCAATCTGATTGGGATCCCAGAGGCCAAAAGGTGTGAGGACCCGTGAGGGGCATAAGGAGAAGGGAAGAATTGTCAGCTTGTTCAGGTGGGGTGTATGCTATTCAGGGAACGTGAGTGATGGGATGGCAGGTTAAAGTCTTTCTTAAACTCCTCTGAACAATTTCAGAGATTCCTGAGGGCAAGAGCTCCCCTCTGTGAGAAACAGTGAGAGAAGAGTTACTGCATTTAAAGGAAACTCATCAAGTAAAAGTGAGTGATTCAGAATGAGGTTTAGAGTAAAAGCCATTTCAAATTCTTGAAAAGAATATAAAATAAAAAGAAGAGACACTAACCATATTATCAGGAGAGAAAATTATTTTTGGATTTTAAGAAATCGATTCTAAATGACAGAAAAAAAGATTTTACTATACTACTAAGTTGATTCCTGCCTCAAAGAACTAAAAAAAGCACAGGTGTAAATTAGTCGTCAGCTTGCTATCTATCTTCTATGTCTAGTGCATACAAATTATATGCATTCATACATATATATACACACACACACTCATACAAAATATATTCACACACATACTGCACATACATAAAGAGATACATTTGTGTGTATTTTATGGGAAAACAACAGCTATAAATATTGTGAGGACAGGTATTCTGCCTTATTCATCTTATAACAATTACGACTCTTAAACATAGTAGAACTTAAATATTTGTAATATCAATAAACATTATTGCAATTAGAAATACTAAAAGATATCAAAAGATACCAGCTCTAACATATCAGAGATAGTTAAATGCTGTGAAGCACAGAGTGCACAGAGAAGCATGAAATAAAAGTGTATCAGAAATACTTTCACATATATCTTACGTTTTATTAAGGGTACTAAAGAAATATATATATGTATATATAAAATCCTTTGGAATCGAAAAGAGTCTTATATCTTGTATTTTGCTGTGGTAAAGACTCAAATAACTTTCTCTAAGAGAGATGAATTTGTAATGAAGCTCATTTTAAAACTGAAGTTTCCGAGTGAAAAGGTCAATGATTCTCCTTTGCCCCATAGTCCCAACCCTTTAATATTTGAGGAATCATTTTATTTTCTGTAAGTTGGAAGATAAAGGGTCAGAATACGATGTCTGATCTAAGTATGGAAATCTAAGATCATCTTAAAATGCATTGAAAAGACTTGTCTAGGTTGGAATACTGTGGTTGCTTTTCTTAGATAATTTTGTATTTCAAAAATTCCCTTTTATGTTGCATTTTTTGAGATACATTTTCTGATGCAGTTTGTTGAATACACTCTCTATTCTTATTTTTTGTAGGCATTAAAGCAGAGCAGGGCTGAGAGCTTTAAATGAAAGAATAGATCACATGGCGTTAGGTGGGGATGATTTTTTCCTGCAGTAGAAGTTTTCACTAGCTTAGTGAACACCTTTCCTTTCTTTCAAATAAATCTTAATAAATGGAAAAAAACATGCCTCCGTCCACATTTAGAGGCAGCACCAACATGAAAACATAGGAGTATCAAGCTTGAACCTTTGCCTTGGTGAAGTTAAGCATACCATGATCGCTTAAGCAATATATAGGTACTGCGCTAAATGATAAATCCCAAGCATGTTACTTGGATTTTGAATGAGTTCAATGTAAAATGTAAAGTATCAGATGTGAAATGCTCTGAGGAATTGAAAACACTGATTTTGTATAGACTGAAGCTGAATATTTATTCATCCACATTTACCAAGCACTTAAAACATGTCAGGTGTTTTGGCAAGAGCTGAGGATTCAAAGATCTATAATAAAAATTTGCTATCTCAGGATGTATACTGATTAATGGGGGGTGGGTAAAAGAATTAACAATCCCTGACAGTGTGATGCTAACTTATGAAACATTTGCCTGCACTGGATTGTTCTAAGTGCCTTTTATACATTACCTCAGTTAATTCTTGCAGCTTTGTGAAGAAAATACAGATGCACAATCCCTTCTCTATAGTTCTGAACTCCAAAAAGTCCCAGACAGCTCTGGCCAGTGGATGGTTTTACTTTTTAAATTCATTTAGCAGCAAAATTTGATCTGATGCCATGTTATTTCTCATCTTTATTTATCCAGTTTGGTATGAATAGTCACACTTTTACCGCAGAAATATTTGGTTGATTACCAAGTACTTCCCCAGATCCTCCTGGAGATTTTATTCCTATACTATTATTAGGTCCATTTAACAGAGGAAAAAACTGATGTAAAGAGATTAAATAATTTATGTAAGGAGAGACCTTCAAGATGGTGGAGGAGTAAGATGTGGAGATCACCTTCCTCCCCACAAATATACCAGAAATACATCTACATGTGGAACAACTCCTACAGAACACCTACTGAACGCTAGCAGAAGACCTCAGACTTCCCGAAAGGCAAGAAAAGCCCCACGTACCTGAGAAGGGCAAAAGAAAATAGAAAAAACAAAGACAAAAGAATAGGGATGGGACCTGCACCACTGGAAGGGAGCTGTGAAGGAGGAAAAGTTTCCACACACTAGGAGCCCGTTCACTGGCAGAGACGGGGATGGACGGTGTGGGGAAGCTTCAGAGCCATGGAGGAGAGCGCAGCAACATGGGTGCGGAGGGCAAAGCAGAGAGATTCCCGCACAGAGGATCAGTGCCGACCAGCACTCACCAGACCAAGAGGCTTGTCTGCTCACCTGCTGGGGTGGGTGGGGGCTGGGAGCTGAGGCTCGGGCTTCAGAGGTTGGATCCCAGGGAGAGGACTGGGGTTGGCTGTGTGAACACAGCCTGAAGGGGTCTAGTGTGCCACAGCTATCTGGAAGGGAGTCTGGGAAAATGTCTGGAGCTGCCTAAGAGGCAAGAGACCATTGTTTTGGGGTGCGCGAAGAGAGGGGATTCAGAGCACCACCTAAACGAGCTCCAGAGATGGGCATGGGCCACAGCGATCAGCACTAACACCAGAGACGGGCAGGAGACGCTAAGGCTGCTGCTGCAGCCACCAAGAAGCCTGTGTGCGAGCACAGGTCACTATCCACACCGCCCCTCCCGGGAGCCTGTGCAGCCCGCCACTGCCAGGGTCCATGATCCAGGGACGAGTTCCCCAGGAGAACGCACAGCGCGCGTCAGGCTGTTGCAACGACATGCCAGCCTCTGCCACTGCAGGCTCTCCCCGCATTCTGCACCCCTCCCTCCACCCCCACCCCCTGGCCTGAGAGAGCCAGAGCCCCCTAATCAGCTGCTCCTTTAACCCTGTCCTGTCTGGGCGGGAACAGGCGCCCTCAGGCAACCTACATGCAGAGGCGGGGCCAAATCCAAAGCTGAACCCCAGGAGCTGTGCGAACAAAGAAGAGAAAGGGAAATCTCTCCCAGCAGCCTCAAGAGCAGAGGATTAAATCTCCACCATCAACTTGATCTACCCTGCATCTGTGGAATACCTGAATAGATAATGATACATCCCAAAATTAAGGCGGTGGACTTTGGGAGCAACTGCAGACTTGGGGTTTGCTTTCTGCATCTAATCTGTTTCTGGTTTTATGTTTATCCTAGTTTAGTATTTACAGTTTATTATCACTGGTAGATTTGTTTATTGATTTGGTTGCTCTCTTCCTTTTTTTTAAATATATATAGATATATTTTTTTATTCCTTTTTCTCTATTTGTGAGTATGTATGTGTATGCTTCTTTGTGTGATTTTGTCAGTATAGCTTTGCTTTCACCATTTGTCCTAGGATTTTGTCTATCCTTTTTTTTTTTCTAGTATAGTTTTTAATGCTTATTATCATTGGTGGATTTGTTTTTTGGGTTGGTTGCTCTTTTCTTTCTTTCTTTCCTTTTCTTATTATTTAAAAATTTTTCTATTTTTAAAAATTTTTATTTAATAACTTTAATTTATTTTATTTATTTTCTTCTTTCTTTCTTTTTTTCTCCCTTTTCTTCTGAGCCGTGTGGCTGACAGGGTCTTGGTGCTTCGGCCAGGTGTCAGGCCTGTGCCTCTAAGGTGGGAGAGCCGAGTTCAGGACATTGGTCCACCAGAGACCTCCTGGCTCCAAGTAATATCAAACAGCAAAATCTCTCCCAGAGATTTCCATCTCAATGCTAAGACCCAGTTCCACTCAATGACCAACAAGCTACAATGCTGCACACCCTAGGCCAAACAACTAGCAAGAGAGGAACACAACCCCACCCATTAGCAGAGAGGCTACCTAAAATCATAAGGTCACAGACACCCCGAAAACACACCACTGAACGTGGTCCTGCCCACCAGAAGGACAAGATCCAGTTTCATCCACCAGAACACAGGCACCAGTCCCCTCCACCAAGAAGCCTACACAACCCACTGAACCAAACTTACCCACTGGGGGCAGACACCAAACAATGGGAACTATGAACCTGCAGCCTGTGAAAAGGAGACCCCAAACACAGTAAGTGAATCAAAATGAGAAGACACAGAAACACACAGCAGATGAAGGAGCAAAGTAAAAACCCACCAGACCAAACAAATGAAGAGGAAATAGGCATTCGACCTGAAAAATAATTCACAGTAATGATAGTAAAGATGATCCCAAATCTTGGAAATAGAATGGAGAAAATAAAAGAAACGATTAACAAGGACCTAGAAGAACTAAAGAGCAAATACAATAAATGAAATTAAAAATTCTCTATAAGGGATCAATAGCAGAATAACTGAGACAGAAAAACAGATAAGTGACCTAGAATATAAAATAGTGGAAATAACTACTGCAGAGCAGAATAAAGAAAAAAGAATGAAAAGAATTGAGGACAGTCTTAGAGACCTCTAGGACAGCATTAAAATCACCAACATTTGAATTATAGGGGTCCAGAAGAAGAAGAGAAAATGAAAGGGACTGAGAAAATACTTGAACAGATTATAGTTGAAAACTTCCCTAATATGGGAAAGGAAATAGTCAAGTCCAAGAAGCGTAGAGAGTCCCATACAGGATAAATCCAAGGAGAAACATGCCAAAGACACATATTAATCAAACTATCAAAAATTAAATACAAAGAAAAAATATTAAAAACAGCAAGAGAAAAACAACAAATAACATACAAGGGAATTCCCATAAGGTTAACAGCTGATCTTTCAGCAGAAACTCTGCAAGCCAGAAGGGAGTGGCAGGACATATTTAAAGTGATGAAAGGGAAAAACCTACAACCAAAATTACTCTACCCATCAAGGATCTCATTCAGATTTGATGGAGAAAAACCTTTACAGACAAGCAAAAGCTAAGAGAATTAAACACCACCAAACCAGCTTTACAACAAATGCTAAAGGAACTTCTCTAGGCAAGAAACACAAGAGAAGGAAAAGACCTACAATAACAAACCCAACACAATTAAGAAAATGGTAATAGGAACATACATATCAATAACTACCTCAAATGTAAATGGATTCAATGCTCCAACCAAAAGACATAGACTGGCTGAATGGATACAAAAACAAGACCTGTATATATGCTGTCTACAAGAGACCTACTTCAGACGTAGGACACATACAGACTGAAAGTGAGGAGATGGAAAAAGATATTCCATGCAAATGGAAACCAAAAGAAAGCTGGAGTAGCAATTCTCATATCAGACAAAATAGACTTTAAAATAAAGACTATTACAAGAGACAGAGAAGGACACTACATAATGATCAAGGCACCAATCCAAGAAGAAGATATAACACATAAATATTTATGCACCCAACATAAGAGTACCTCAATACATAAGGAAAATGCTAACAGCCATAAAAGGGGAAATCCACAGCAACACTATGATAGTAGGGGACTTTAACACCCCACTTTCATCAATGGACAGATCATCCATAATGAAAATAAATATGGAAACACAAGCTTTAAATGATACATTAAACAAGATGGACTTTATTGATATTTATAGGACATCCCATCCAAAAACAACAGAATACACTTTCTTCTCAAGTGCTCATGGAACATTCTCCAGGATAGATCATATCTTGGGTCACAAATCAAGCCTTGGTAAATTTAAGAAAATTGAAATCATACCAAGTATCTATTCTGACCACAATGCTATAGGACTAGATATGAATTACAGGAAAAAATCTGTAAAAAATGCAAACACATGGAGGCTAAACAATACACTACTAAATAACCAAGAGATCACTGAAGAAATCAAAGAGGAAATCAAAAAATACCTAGAAACAAATTACAGTGAAAACACAACGACCCAAAACCTATGGGATGCAGCAAAAGCAGTTCTAAGAGGGAAGCTTAAAGCAATACAATCCTACCTCAAGAAACAAGAAACATCTCAAATAAACAACCTAACCTTACACTTAAATCAGTTAGAGAAAGAAGAACAAAAAATCCCCAAAGTTAGCAGAAGGAAAGAGATAATAAAGATCAGATTAGAAATACATGAAAAAGCAATGAAACAAATGATAGCAAAGATCAATAAATTAAAAGCTTATTCTTTCAGAAGATGAACAAAATTGATAAACCATTAGCCAGACTCATCAAGAAAAAAAGGGAGAAAACTCAAAACAATAGAATTAGAAATGAAAAAGGAGAAGTAACAACTTACACTGCAGAAATACAAAGGATCATGAGAGATTACTACAAGCAACTACATGCCCCAAGTAATATCAAACAGCGAAATCTCTCCCAGAGATTTCCATCTCAATGCTAAGACCCAGTTCCACTCAATGACCAACAAGCTACAGTGCTGGTACACCCTATGCCAAACAACTAGCAAGACAGGAACACAACCCCACCCATTAGGAGAGAGGCTGCCTAAAATAATAATAAGGTCACAGACACCCCAAAACACACCACCAGATGCGGTCCTGCCCACCAGAAAAACAAGATCCAGCCTCATCCACCAGAACACAGGCACCAGTCCCCTCCACCAGGAAGCCTACACAACCCACTGTACCAAACTTAGCCGCTGGGGACAGACACCAAAAACAAAGGGAACTACGAACCTGCAGCCTGTGAAAAGGAGACCATAAATGCAGTAAGTGAAGCTAAATGAGAAGACAGAGAAACACACAGCATATGAAGGAGCAAGGTAAAAACCCACCAGACCAAACAAATGAAGAGGAAATAGGCAGTCTACCTGAAAAATAATTCAGAGCAATGATAGTAAAGATGATCCAAAATCTTGGAAATAGAATGGAGAAAATAAAAGAAACAATTAACAGGGCTCTAGAAGAACTAAAGAGCAAACAAACAATGATGAACAATACAATAAATGAAATTAAGAATTCTCTAGAAGTAATCAATAGCAGAATAACTGAGGCAGAAGAATGGATAAGTGACCTGAAATATAAAATAGAGGAAATAACTACTGCAGAGCAGAATAAAGAAAAAAGAATGAAAAGAATAGAGGACAGTCTTAGAGACCTCTGGGAAAACATTAAATGCTCCAACCTTTGAATTATAGGGGTTCCAGAAGAAGGAGAGAAAAAGAAATGGACTGAGAAAATATTTGAAGAGATTATAGTTGAAAACTTCCCTAATATGGGAAAGGAAATAGTCAAGTCCAGGAAGCACAGAAAGTCCCATACAGGATAAATCCAAGGAGAAACATGCCAAGACACATACTAATCAAACTATCAAAAGTTAAATACAGACACAAAATATTAAAAGCAGCAAGGGTAAAACAACAAAAAACATACAAGGGAATCCCCATAAGGTTAACAGCTGATCTTTCAGCAGGAACCTTGCAAGCCAGAACGGAGAGGCAGGACATATTTAAAGTAATGAAAGGGAAAAATCTAAAACCAAGATTACTCTACCCAGCAAGGATCTCATTCAGATTTGATGGAGAAATTAAAACCTTTACAGACAAAAAGAGGCTTAAAGAATTCAGCACCACCAAACCAGCTTTACAACAAATGCTAAAGGAACTTCTCGAGGCAGGAAACAAAAGAGAAGGAAAAGACCTACAATAACAAACCCAAAACAATTAAGAAACTCATAATAGGAACATATATATTGATAAATACCTTAAACGTAAGTGGATTAAAAGCTCCAACCAAAAGACATAGACTGGCTGAATGGATACAAAAACAAGAGCTATATATATGCTGTCTATGAGAGACCCACTTCAGACCTAGGGACACATACAGACTGAAAGTGAGGGGATGGAAAAAAATATTCCATGCAAATGGAAACCAAAAGAAAGCTGGAGTAGCAATTCTCATAGCAGACGAAATAGACTTTAAAATAAAGAATGTTACAAGAGACAAGCAAGGACACTACATAGTGATCAAGGGATCAAGCCAAGAAGAAGATATTACAATTGTAGATACTTATGCACCCAGCATAGGAGCACCTCAATACATAAGGAAAATGCTAACATCCATATAAGGAGAAATCAACAGTAATACAAGTGTAGTAGGGGACTTTAACACCCCACTTTCACCAATGGACAGATCATCCATAATGAAAATAAATAAGGAAACACAAGCTTTAAATGATACATTAAACAGGATGGACTTGATTGATATTTACAGGACGTTCCATCCAAAACAACTGAATACACTTTCTTCTCAGGTGCTCATGGAACATTCTACAGGACGGATTGTATATTGGGTCACAAATCAAGCCTTGGTAAATTTAAGAAAATTGAAATCGTTTCAAGTATCTTTTCAGACCACAAGGCTATGAGACTACATATCAGTTATAGGAAAAAATCTGTAAAAAATACAAACACATGGAGGCTAAACAATACACTAGTAAATAACCAACAGATCACTGAAGAAATCAAACAGGAAATCAAAAAATACTTAGAAACAAATGACAATGAAAACACGACAACAACACGACAAGGATGCAGCAAAAGCAGTTCTAAGAGGGAAGCTTAAAGCAATACAATCCTACCTCAAGAAACAAGAAACATCTCAAATAAACAACCTAACTGTACATCTAAGGCAATTTGAGAAAGAAGAACAAAAAAATCCCAAAGTTAGCAGAAGGAAAGATCATAAAGATCAGATCCAAAATAAATGAAGAAAACAATAGCAAAGATCAAAAAAACTAAAAGCTTGTTCTTGGAGAAGATGAACAAAATTGATAAACCATTAGCCAGACTCATCAATAAAAAAATGGAGAAGACTCAAATCAATAGAATTAGAAATGAAAAAGGAGAAGTAACAACTGACACTGCAGAAATACAAAGGATAATGAGAGATTACTACAAGCAACTACATACCAATAAAATGGACAACCTGGAAGAAGTGGACAAATTCTTAGAAAAGCACAAACTTCCGAGACTGAACCAGGAAGAAATAGAAAATATAAGTAGACCAATCACAAGCATTGAAATTGAGACTGTGATTTAAAATCTTCGAACAACCAAAGCCCACAACCAGATGGCTTCACAGGCTAATTCTATCAAACATTTAGAGAAGAGGTAACACCTATCCACCTCAAACTTTTCCAAAATATAGCAGAGGGAGGAACACTCCCGAATCATTCTATGAGGCCACCATCACCCTGATACCAAAACCAGACAAAGATGTCACAAAGAAAGAAAACTACAGGCCAATGTCACTGATGAACATAGATGCAAAAATCCTCAACAAAATACTAGAAAACAGAACCCAACAACACATTAAAAGGATCATACACCATGATCAAGTGTGGTTTATCCCAGGAATGCAAGGATTCTTCAATATAAGCAAATCAATCAATGTGACACACATATTAACAAACTGAAGGAGAAGAACCATATGATCATCTCAGTAGATGCAGAAAAAGCTTCTGACAAAATTCAACACCAGTTTATGACAAAAACCCTCCAGAAAGTAGGCATAGAGGGAATTTACCTAAATATAATAAAGGCCATATATGACAAACCCACAGCCAACATCATTCTCAATGGTGAAAAACTGAAACCATTTCTCTAAGATCAGGAACAAGACATGGTTGTCCACTCTCACCAGTATTATTCAACATAGTTTTGGAAGCTTTAGCCACAGAAATCAGAGCAGAATTAGAAATAAAATGAATCCGAATTGGAAAAGAAGAAGTAAAGATGTCACTGTTTGCAGATGACATGATACTATACATAGAGAATCCTAAAGATGCCACCAGAAAACTACTAGAGCTAATCAAGGAATTTGGTAAAGTAGCAGGATACAAAATTAATGCACAGAAATCTCTTTCATTCCTATACACTAATGTTGAAAAATCTGAAAGAGAAATTAAGGAAACACTGCCAGTTACTACTGCAACAAAAAGAATAAAATACCTAGGAATAAACCTACCTAAAGAGTCAAAAGACCTGTATGCACAAAACTATAAGACACTCATGAAAGAAATTAAAGATGTTACAAACAGAGAGATATGCCATGTTCTTGGATTGGAAGAATCAACATTGTGAAAATGACTATAGTACCCAAAGCAATCTACAGATTCAGTGCAATCCCTATCAAACTACCAATGGCATTTCTCACAGAACCAGAACAAAAAATTTCACAATTTGTATGGAAACACAAAAGACCTCGATTAGCCAAAGCAATCTTGAGAAAGAAAAACAGAGCTGGAGGAATCAGGCTCCTGGACTGGTACTGGGACAAAAAACAGAAATATAGATCAATGGAACAGGATAGAAAGCCCAGAGATAAACCCATGCACATATGGTCACTTTATTTTCGATAAAGGAGGCAAGAATATACAATGGAGAAAACACAGCCTCTTCAATAAGTGGTGCTGGGAGAACTGGACAGCTACATGTTAAAGAATGAAATTAGAACACTTCCTAACAGCATACACAAAAATAAACTCAAAATGGATTAAAGACCTAAATTTAAGGCCAGAGACTATCAAACTCTTAGAGGAAAACATAGGCAGAACACTCTATGACATAAATCACAGCAAGATCCTTTTTGACCCACCTCCTAGAGAAATGGAAATAAAAATAAACGAATGGGACCTAATGAAACGTAAAAGCTTTTGCACAGCAAAGGAAACCATAAACAAGATGAAAATACAACCCTCAGAATGGGAGAAAATATTTGTAAATGAAGCAGGTGACAAAGGATTAATCTCCAAAATTACAAGCAACTCATGGAGCTCAATATCTAAAAAACAAACAACTCAATCCAAAAATAGGCAGAAGACCTAAATAGACATTTATCTAAAGAAGATATACAGATTACCAACAAACACAGGAAAGGATACTCAACCTCACTAATCATTAGAGAAATGCAAATCAAAACTTCAATGAGGTATCACCTCACACTGGTCAGAATGGCCATCATTGAAAAATCTAGAAACAATAAATGCTGGAGAGGGTGTGGAGAAAAGGCAACCCTCTTGCATTGTTGGTGGGAATGTAAATTGATACCGCCACTATGGAGAACAGTATGGAGGTTCCGTAAACAACTAAAAATAGAACTACCATACGACCGAGCAATCCCACTTCTGGGCATATACCCTGAGAAAACCATACTTCAAAAAGAGTCATGTACCACAGTGTTCACTGCAGCACTATTTAGAATAGTCAGGACATGGAAGCAACCTAAGTGTCCATCAACAGGTGAATGGATAAAGAAGATGTGGCCCATATGTACAATGGAATATTACTCAGCCATAAAAAGAAGCAAAACTGAGTTATTTGTAGTGAGGTGGATGGACCTATAGAGTCTGTCATACAGAGTGAAGTAAGTCAGAAAGAGAAATACAAATACCATATGCTAACACATATATATGGAATCTAAAAGACAAAAAAAAAGATTCTGAAGAACCTAGAGGCAGGACAGGAATAAAGGTGCAGACGTAGAGAATGGACTTGAGGACACGGGGAGGGGGAAGGGTAAGCTGGGATGAAGTGAGAGAGTGGCATGGACTTATATACACTACCGAATGTAAAATAGCTAGTAGGAATCAGACAGAGAGATCAGCTCGGTATTTTGTGACCACCTAGAGGGATGGGATAAGGAGGGTGGGAGGGAGATGCAAAAGGGAGGAGATATGGGGATAATTGTATATGTGTAGCGGATTCACTTTGTTATAAAGCAGAAACAAACACAACATTGTAAAGCAATTATACCCTAATAAAGATGTTAAAAAAATAGTAATTAAGGTAAGATTTGACAGCTAGCAAAAGGCAGAGCTGGGATCTGAACTGAGGTACGCTGACTCCAAAGTCCTTACTCTTAATACTACTATTGTGGCTTTTAAATGCTGTGATGGAGTTAAGCACGAGGCTCCATGGGTCCTAAGGGGCTCAGCTAAATTAGACTGATGGAGTTTTAAGGAAGGTTTTCTGAAGAAAGAATCATTGTTTGATCTGAGTGGGAGGTGAGTAGGAGAGGTAGACAAAGAAAGTGGGGAAGGACCTTTGGGGCAAAAAGCAAGGATGCATGTGTGAAATATACAGGGATTGTCTGGTATGATCCTTGGCCTTTAGTAGAATCTCAATTAATGTCATCATTACTAAGTAGCTGCCATGGGGGAGTTATAAATGATGCAGTATGGTAAGAGCAAAATGTCATAATGAAAGTCTTAACGAGTAGGCGGTGCCTTGATGGCTAGTTAAAACAATGGGATGTCACTAGAAAAATTGAGAAGAAGAGAATGGGGGAGAGATAGACAATATCAGTTTTTATTTGAAAAGTCATTCTGGTAATGCTTTGGAAACGTACAAAACTGGGGGCAGCGTTGTCATAATGAGACTAGCGCAGTAATCCAAAGGAGATATCTCGTGCCCAAATATGGGCAGCTGCAGAGCAGTGGGTATGGAGATGGGGGATGGGGATGAGAATTGCCAAGGAAGTAGAATCCGGATGAATTGGTCCCTGGATGCAGTGAGTGGGAGGAAGTGCAGAGAGGTCTGTGGTGACTCCCAGATTCCTGGTTTGGGAGGAAGAAAGGCTTATTGGTACACGTAGCTACAGATTCAGCTGTGGGTGGGGAAACCTGAGGATGTTCTTTCCTGATGACCTGGTGGTTTTCTGTGAAGTTGTTGGGAGGTTATGTGCCAAGAGTGAGGGAATGTGAATGGGGCAGGCATTTTAAGAGAAAGCAGCAAAGCTGCTGAGGGGAATGGAAGAGAAAGCAGGGGATGTACAAAATTGTCACTACAGGATACATACCTTGAACAGTTTGCATTAGCAGATCTCTGACTGTTTTACATGTTAGAGACGTACATTATGGTGATTGATTCACTCATTAACAAACAGTCACTGGAGATCAATTTTGTGCCAGTCATTTTGTTGGATGTTGGGGGCGATTGATGAATTAGACCCAAGGCTTTAGCATCTAGGTGGTTATCTGACAGATTTGGGGTGGGGAATTTTTGCTTGGTTTCTTGTCACTGTCAGTAGAGTAAATTCAATTTCCTAATATGATCTTTGCTTTTATATTTTAACTTCTCAATTCTATTTTCTTCTTTTCCATAAAAACCAAATCAAACCAAACTAAAACAGGAATAACAGAATCCCTAAAGAAGCCCTCTTATTTCTATTCAACTCACCACCATCTTCCCAGTCACCCACATTTGAAACTTGAGCTATTTTTAATACCTTTCTTTCTTTTGACTCAAAAATAGATTCACTGTGGGGTGCATTAGTTCTGTGTTTAAATCTGTCCGTCTTTCTCCATCACTGTGGTCCATTCTATTGCAGGCTCTCTTTTCAACACAGTTTCATTCCACAAAACATAGGAACTGGGCTGTGTAAAATGAGCAAGACATGATTGCTGCCTTAAAGGGATTTGAATCTTATGATCTGGGGGGATAGCTTCTCAGCTCTTCTTCCTATGTCCTTGTAGTGCTTCCTTATGCTGTGCAGGTGCATTACCCAACACAGTGCTGGGCGGATAATAAGCGCTCAGTTTCCGTCTATTTGCTTTCTTCCATTTCCACTTGCCCTCCTCCTCCCCTTCCTCTTCCTTATCCCTTTGTTTTGCCTCTCAGTGTTGCACAGACTCTTTTCTCAACTCTCAGTAATGATCTAACTCTGATTCAAAAGGAGAAGAATAAAAGGAAGAAAGAAGGATTAAGGAGAGAGAGGGAGGCTGGCTTGCTAACACGGGACTCCTACTTTGTCAAGGAAAGTTAGCCTCTTCTCATCTGCATATTACAGTTAATTTCCCTAAAAATCAACTTTAATTTTATCATTCCACCTTTTATTGCACAGGGGGAAGTGGCTATTTGTTGCCCACCAGATAAAATCACGCTGTATTCCTGACCTGTTCACACTGTTCCTTACTGTCCTGTCAGTCATCACCTATGCCAGCTCAACCGCTGAATAGCCCTACCGTACCCCATGCTTTTGTCTTTTGCACGCATGCTCTCTCCATATGGAATACTTGTTCCCATCTTTATCCTTTTCCTGTTAAAACCCTTCCTATCTTTTAAGACTCACTTTTTTGGCCTATTTGTTATAGGACACTTTCCCAGGATTATGGGAATACCACTCAGTCGATCTTCATCTCTTCGTCTTTAAGCCTTTTGAAATCTTTGTTTATAGGTTGTAGTTGTTTCAAACATTGAAGGCTCTTGGCCTTGTCACTTCCTAGCTGTGTGATCTTGGGCAAGATGCGTCCTTGCTCTGGGAAAGCTCTCTATTCCTATTTGTAAAATAAGAGTCATAATAGTACTGACCTAAAAAGGTTTTTGTGAAGGCTGAAGGGGGTAATGCATATAAAACACTTAGTGCAAGTCTTTATAGCATGTAGTAAGCACTTAAAAATTAGCTATTGTCATTATTACTGTTATTTTCTCTCTTACAGCACTAAACAATGGCTGCAGTATGTCACAGTTATTATCTATTCACATCACCCATCCTGTAATAGTTCAAAAGTTTCTTGAGGTCACAAATCCCATTTTGATGCATCTTTGCCTCTTCCGGAGCACTAGAGTCACACAGCAGAAGTTTCATAAATGTGTGTTGAAAGAACAAATGAAAACTATCTGACTGATGGTTAAAAGTATTTTGTTGCCCTACAATGTGTTCAGACAAAGCTTATTTCCTGAAAGACCAAATAGGACAAAGCAAGATTTTGCCATAAAAATAGAATTTGAATTACTTTGTGAAATTACTGTAAGGGTAGAGAGGAAATTTGAGTGTGCTTTGGTTGTTAAGATTCTTGATCAAATAGGGATTAGGCAAGGAGGCTGAACATACAGTGGAAAGACTAGAAGAAAATAAACCAAGCATGTCGGAGGAAGGAAATCTGAACAAATTCCGAGTTGCTGAACAAACTGAAGAATAACAAGGAGTCAGTATTGAATTGGTGTGGTCAATGAACAGGAAACTTGAGTAGTGAACAAGAAATGCTTGGGTGTTAAAAATGAGTTTTAGTGGGTTTGCTGCTGTTGTAGACATTGAGCAAGTTTAAAGTATAATTTCTTATAGTTACTTGAATAGTGTTAAAAGTAAAAGTAGATTTCTGTTAAAATGACATTGTACTAAATAGATTTTTCTCTGTAATGTAAAGTGAGTAAATAAGGTAACCATAAGAAACAAAATGAACAGCTTTGGGTAAGCATGATAGAGGTTTCTTTTTCCTTAATATAACCATTGAAAGTTATTTCAGTGAAGTTTTGGAAACCAGAAAAATGTCCAAAATGTATTTGATTTCAGAGAAGATTATGAAGAGAGCAAATTCTGTGAGACATTTAGGTTTTGCAAATTGAAATAGAGGACATCGTCTGGCTAATAACGACAAAATGAATTTTCCCACTGAAGTAGATAATAAGATGAGAAAGTAACTAATAGTTGTTGAGTGTCTATGATTTGCCAGGGTGCTTACATTCATCATTGAAGTTTATTCTTTGTAACAGTTCCCTAACATAGGTCTTAATTTTTTCATTTTGAACTTAGAAAGATCAGCTAACTTTCACACGGCCACTGAGAACTTAGGATAAAATAGCATCTCAAAGCCTGTCTGGAAAGCGTATGTATCACACTGCCTCCCTGCTATTGCTTATTAAAATAGTACATAATTTTCTCATAGTTCTACTTTGTCTTCGTATTTACTTAGGGCCCTAGTACAGAACAGCTGATGGAGGATATTTTAAGCTAATGAATTGTAACGATCATCCTTACGAAGCAGTAATCATGAGGACAAATGTTTTGATTTCAGGAATGTGTCTTGCTGGTGGCAGTGAGCACAATATTGTTCTTCACATACCAGACCAGGAAGGAGGGGTAAGAAGGAAGGAAGGAATTCCAGTCCTTTCCAATAAACCCCCAAACTATCTAGTAATCGTTGAGTTGTAATAGAGAACATTCTTTATTTTCAGTTTGTACTCACTTTGAAAAGACCTGCCATAGAATAATTATCTTGTGAATGTACTAAGGAACTGTGGTTAAGTCCAAAGAGTTGTTTCATTTGAGAAATAGAGATGGCATATATTATCTGGCATATATTATCTGGCATATATTATATAGAGATGGCATATATTATCACCATTGTCATCATTCTTTTCAGAGTAAATTAAGAGGTCTCATTTGCAGACCCATGGGCTGTCTTGTTCTGAAGCTCTTCACAGGCCATACACATAACTACACACTGACTTTGGTGGGGACACATGTGAGTGAAACTCATGGATGAACTGCTGCAAACCTCATGGATATGTTAAGGCAAGCAATCTGGTCTCTGGAAATATAAGAGGAAAATAACCAAGCACCTCTTCACTTTTGAGATAAACCACCCATCTAAGCATCCAGTTTGATGGTTATCAATAAACTAGGATTATTACACTTCCATTGGCTTCCTTGCTCCAAGACTTATTCAGTCTTAAGCCTGAGGGAGCTTAACCTCAGGTTAAGACCTGAGGTAGATTGTCACTAGGTTTAGAGCCATATCCTGCTACATTCTAAGAGACAATCTGCTCACTGTAAATTTATATTCCAGGAAACACTTTGGTCAGGGAAAGTGAAACAGTTTTCTTTGTGGAACTTACCCCTGTATGTTGTGATAGCTGCTGTTTTCCCAACATTTCTAGATTTGGAAAGGAAAGTAGAAGATGCAGCATAGACAATATAATTCTTGTGACTGGAGAAATCTATCAGAGGAAAAGAAATTCTCTGAGGGTATTGGGCCAGCTATGAAGCTATAGTACATTCTGTTACCAGAAGAGTGGAATTTGCTGTGTAAAAGTGTCAACCCAAGGATCTAGTATATTGCTGGGGGATATAAAACAGAATTCTCGAGAAGCAGTGGACAGTGTTACTAGGGCCTGACCACTGGTATCAGAGGAGAGAACTCTTGGACATTGGAGTTATCTGGTTGCCAAACTACATTACGGTTGAGTTTCCAGAGATTTTTAAGCTGGGGGAATTAGTGCTGGAGTCCAAGTTCTGTGAGCTGGTTACTTTGTTTTTCAGGTGTTTGTACTTGACCATATTGATATCTTCCTTTTCTTTTGAAAACGTCTCTCAACTGTGTGGAAATGTGGATTTTAGTATGAACAGAAATTACCTGAGTGCTTTGCCCTAGGAGTTCTATAATTTTTAATAAGGCTCCTATAAGGTTAAAAGATACTAGAAAATACAATAAAGAGATGATAACTTCCTAATTGTGAAACATTAGAAGACTTGTAATGTGTAAACCTTCAAAACCTCTGGATAATTACAAAAAAGAACACTAGGTTAAAAAAATAGATCAGGGAAAACCTACGCATTAAATGTCAGGAGGCCCTATTGCATAGCAATCAATAACCTAGCCTTTGGAGTCAGATGTTGTGATGCACAGCTCTACCACCTACCAAGCTGTGTGATCTCAGGCGAGATGCTTAGCTTCTATAAGCCAAGTTTAATTTTCTGAAAAATAATGTTTCCTAATTAATATGAGGATTAAATGAGATAGTGTATATTACAAAGTATGTGGTATGCAAGCACTGAACTAGAACTAGGATTATTACAAGTCATTCAGGGTCAGTCAAATTTGTAAGAGACTCAAGATTCCAAAAACAAAAGAAGCAAAGTACGTAAATGCTGTTTCAGCTTGGAACCCGCCTCTTCCCCACACATGCATAAAGAATATCCATACCAAATGCTCTGCTCTCCATGAAGTCAGGCTTGCATTCCCACCTGACCCAACTAGAAATGACTCCCTCCCTTGATCTCTATGACCTTTTAAAACAGAGATTACTTCCTTGCTTCAGCATTTCTCATAATGAAGCCATGTGCTAAAGGCACTTGTGTTCTTGTCTTATCTCCCCAACTAAACTATAAGCTTTGTGAGGATAGCTACTATCTATAATCATACTTTTAATCCTGAAAAGATCCTAAAACACAATAGACATTGAAGAAAATTGTATTTAATTGAAATGTACATATATTTAAATTACTTTTCACTCCTCTTTTCTGTATCATAGTATCATAGTGAAATTTTGTATCATAGTGAAATTCTTGAATAGAACATGTGCTATGTGTATTGCATGTCTATGCTGAAATCATAGTGAGAAAAGCTATATGAATTTTAGAATGGCTGTCTTGTCTCTAGATAGTACATTCATTCTGGAAACAGCTCAATATGAACACCAATTTTAAAATCCAATTTGAATCCAACTCTATGTCATTCTGACTGATGATCTGTTGGGTGTTGAGTCTTAAAATGATTTTAGATACATTAACTTAAACAGGTTAGGAGTTAATCAGTGAAACTGAAGTATTATTATATGTAACAGCTGCATTTAGATAAATTCAAATGTGTATACTATTACTTTATTTTCATAGAGGAATTTTACTATACTGACCCTTGTCACTGGTATGAAATCAGTTTTACATAGTATGTAAAGATGCAGAGCATACAAAATATGGCACTCAGGACAAATCTTTGCTAGCTATCACTGTAACATTATCTATTCTGTATATAAGGTACTGTAATAATTGACACCCATACTACTTTTGTTTAGAACTGTTGAGGGGTGATGTTTTCTTTCTATAACTTTTTTCCTTTTCCATTTTATTTAAATTTAAAATTCATAGGTACAAAAGTGTTTAAATTTCGATTAAAATTATTATATGCTAATATTTTTAAAGAAAAGAAAAAGAAAGGGGTGCATTCAGTTTCAATCCCAACTGTTGTTTGGACTGTCATGTCACATGAACAGTGACATTTTATCTGAGGATATGAAGATAGCATTGGATCTTATGGATTGGATATTCTGAACATCAGATCTGATGTGTCTCCTTTTCAATATATGTGAAATAAAACTTAGAAGTCATTCACAGTTATATCCTGACATGCTCTTGTCAAACACTGGAATGTTTGAATGATTTAAATTCTGTCTTAATATTTTCCTCCTTATTTTATTTAATTTTATGTATTATATGTTAAAAATGTTGAAGGAAGTATTAAAAATGGATAGGCTGACTGGTGGGTTGGTGGTGGAGTCCTTAGGGGTATGTCAGTCAGGGAAGCAGTAAGAAGTTGACATTTGACCAAAAGTCGATATGGAGCAGCAATAATTAACTATTTATTGAGATGACCTTATATAGAATATTTGCTCCTTGCTTCATTCACATTCTCTTTTTTAAAGGGCTGTCAAAGTTAGTTCTGTGAGATTACAGTACAGGCATTTTAAAAGGCTTTTCTTAAGATCACAGTTTAGTTGATAATTGTGAGTATAACCAACTTTATTTTAAGTAGTTTGAAAAAAATTAAAGTGACAATATAAAAGAATTAATACTTTCTGTTTTCAGAATATGTCCTGCTATCTTAATTAATAGTTGAAATATCCCAAACCAAATAAAACACCACCATAGTAAAATCAGTAAAAAAACAGCTTAGGTTTCGGTAGCTTTCCATTTGGTGTCTAGTCTCCAATTGAACAAATTGGGATTGACTTGAATGATAACGGTACAGGAAGTACGTCCTTTGGCTGCGTTGGGTCTTCTTTGGTGCGTGCGGGCTTTCTCTAGTTGCGGCAAGCAGGGGACACTCTTCGTTGCAGTGCATGGGCTTCTCATTGCGGTGGCTTCTTTTGTTGCAGAGCACGGGCTCTAGGCACACGGGCCTCAGTAGTTGTGGCTCAAAGGCTCTAGAGTGCAGGCTCAGTAGTTGTGGCGCACGGGCTTAGTTGCTCCGCGGCATGTGGGATCTTCCCGGACCAGGGCTCGAACCTGTGTCCCCTGCATTGGCAGGCAGATTCTTAACCACTGCACCACCAGGGAAGTCCCTGGTCACTCATTCTTTCAGTCATTTATTCAAGACACTTTCTTTGAATGTTGAAATGAAATACAAAGAAAAATATAAAATTCTTCTCCAAAAATTCACACTCCCAGGTGGGGCATGAAAATAGAGAACCAACGAGAAGTAGACACTTAGGATAAAATATAGTAAAACAGCCTTGTATCTGGTGCTAGGGAAAACAGACAGAAGCCGCAGCTCTGTGGGAGGGGGAGAGAAAGGTGTTTTCACAGAAGACATGCCATTTTAGTGTAATCTTTAAAAGTATTAAGGGTTTTCCAGGAGAATCCATGGGGCAGGCTTTGCAGCCAGAGGGAACAATATATGTACAGGTGCATGCCAGTGCATTTAAAAACCTGAAAATTGTCTTCACCCGTGAGTTGCTTAGAAGCCACTTATTCATTTCAGTGGCCGCCGAGAGTAAAGGACAAACCAGATTCCAGGTTGTGTAATTAGTTAACATTTGTTGAACATTATACTGGTTGCTAAACTGAATCTTGTTAGGCCCTTCCTCTACCCAGTGAGTACCGTCTAATTAAGAGGGCAACCAAGGCGGGATGAAAACAACATCAAATCAATCAGCAGCTGTCTTTAAAGGGCCCCACGGCTGTCTGTATAGAGATTTATAGATTAACTGCAGCACTTTGAATTGCAGTGGGAAGAAAATTGGCAGCAGCTGCAAACTTCACAGTGTGGCTTTATTTTGCTTCAGGCAGCTGAACTCAGAAGTAGGTGGGCTACCCATTCTGGTCCCTCCAATATTTAATAGTGTCCAAGGGTATCCCCAATAGGACACCCATGTGTAATCCAGCCATTTCCTAAGCTATCATCAATATGCATGAATTTATTAAAAACTCTGAAATATTCTGATTCTAGATAATAAAGGTGGAATTTTATACAATTTGGGGAAATTCAGCCAGGAATTTGGAGAATATCTATTTGTGTAATTCTAAAACCTTAGTGATTGAAATCTGTCTGAAAGGTAATTGGGAACAATCTTTATAGATTTTATTATAGGCCTATAGCTAAAACTATCATAACTTTGTGCTTGCGTAACACAGGACATAGAATCATGAAATGTTAATCTTTATTTTTTAAAAATAAAACAAAGAGCATTCTATTTTAGTATTATAGTTAAGTGATTTTAGTCTAATCTCAACTACGTATGTCAAAGGCAATTTTTTTTTCAAAAGTACAGGTACAGTACTATTATGTTGTCTAGAATAATATATACGTAGATACATATTGTTTGGAATGCAAAAAGTTCTAAAGTGAAAAAGCAATATTTCTTTTTGCTTTGATTATTTATATCATAGTGAATTAATGGCTCGATCAATGTAAGTGTATTAAAATATATATTTAATTTTAGACCTAAATACTATTTATGTAAGAGACTGGGTAATAAGTAGTGAGGCTGTAGGGATTTTAGATGGCTGAACTAACTTGTATGCATTTCCTCACTTGTATTTCATTTCCTACTCATCTTGATTTCAATGTTAGATCTGTTTTCTTTCTCACATTTACTGTATTTATTCCTCACACTTATATTTTTGCTAACACTGAGCTAGCATTCTGAAGTTGCCTAATATTTCCATGAACTTGGTCAGGCTACTGAAGCACTCTGAGCCACCACTGACACATCTTTAAAATGGTGATAATGACTTTGGTTCTGCCTCTCTCACAGCGGGACTGTGAGAATCAAATGATTCAGTGCTTTTGAAAGTGTCAAGTTACACACAGTTAAAGGAGGTATATTGATTGTATATCTCAGAGTTTGCATTTGCACATATTATAAAGGCAAATTTTAGTCTTTTTTAATAAAACTGTGGTACTTCCTTTGCAGAAAGAGGGAACTTACTAAGAAACTCAGATATTCCCCCAGCAGTTTGCACGTGTATCTTTATGCCTGCAAGTGTGAATGTAGATGCTAACTGCATCTAATTCCACAGGGCTTCAAGTCCATTATCCTGCAGGTCAGGATTCATGGAGCAATACAGTTACACATCCTTTCCTATCACCCTTTCCATGCTACAGGAAAAAGTTAGGTAGCAGACTTATATCATGAGATAATTCCCCAAATATTAACCGCTGAGACTGTAAACAGCTGGCTCTGGGATCTACTTCTGAGAATTAATCCCCATCCTTCCCTCTCCTCTCCTTCTATTCCTTGCTACTATTGGTGGGCCTTGTATCCAAATCCTTTTGTGTTTAAGGTTTGTGGATGTGTACACTGTGTATGTACTTCAAGAGGAGTATACAGTACTTCAAAATACAAGCTCTTCTTTAATAGGTAATTTGTGTATGTCTGTGTTGGAAAGAAATAGCATACAATAACAAAGATGAAGGTGCAATTTAAAGCACAGTCGTTTTGAAAATCTGTCTTCGAGTAACAAAAACGTATCCTCATTTCAGAACATGATGAGTGTGTCACAAATCAGCACAACTGTGATGAAAATGCTTTATGCTTCAATACTGTCGGAGGACACAACTGCGTTTGCAAGCCAGGCTATACCGGGAATGGAACTACGTGCAAAGGTAAAAGATTTAAGTGCTGGCACCTCTTCCATTAGGGATAATGCAATCCGTCTCTCCCTCCCTCCACCCTTTCTCATCACTGTTACCTGCCTTCTGGGTACATCCCACAGACATTGAGAACTTTGAAGTGTAGCTCATGGGCTTCCTCTTGGATTACGTCAGTGTTTAAATGGCCAAACTGTTCAACAACTCTGATTTGATGCTCCATGACCTCAACCACAGTGGTTTCCACCTCTATTCCTCCCTAGTGGAATCATAGCCATAATCACGTCCTGGGCATTTTTGTACAGAACTACTCCACTCTAGAAATCTAAACTTTAGCTTTTTATTATCTAACCCCACGTCCTTCTGCTTCCAGTTTGCCCACTCTGTTCTTTCCACAGTTTTTCATCTTTAATCTCTCTGACCTGTCCTTTTCATCCAGATTCCCAGTCTCCTCCCAGGTTCCGATATTTCTTTTTGAGTCCAAACATTACAGCTGTATTTTTTTCGGCAGCCCTATCAACCCATGTTTCACTACCATGATCCACTGTGAAATATCTATGTGGGGTCAGTCTGAGAGCTCTTCTTCTCTGCTCTCTCTCTCTTGAGCTAAATACTAATTAACTGGGAATTTTAGATTTCTATGTGTTATCATTTCCCATTTTGCCTGGTTTGTCATTACCAGTCAATAATTCTCAGGTTTTCATTTCCATCAGCGGATATTCCGGCTGTAGTCCACCACCATCCCATTAATTCACTCTTTTATCCATGCCCTCATTTTCCTTCATCAGATGAGCTTCCCTCCCACTTCGAAAGGAAAACGGAGGTTCTATTCTGGAAACTCCGCCAACTTCCATAGGATAAAGCCCATATTCCTTATTACCTCATATAGATTTATTTATCATTTGTCTAATTCAGGCATTTTAAGCTTCAAAACTGGTCCATTCCTCAAATGTACTGTGTTCATTATCCTGGAGTTTACCAAAATTAATTTTCTTCGTTACATGTATATGGGAGACAGGAGATAACAAGGAATTGTTACTAATGCCGTGTCCTTTGGTCATGACTTTCAGACCTGGTCTACAGTCATACAGTGGATGCAGATAGGGAGGGGCCAGAGGATTACTCTGTCAAAGTCTATGGAAATCTGTAGTTTAGAGCATTGTAAAGGCCTGCGCATTTGGGAGTCTAAATCCCACAAAGATTTCCTCAGAAACTGGATGGATCCTGAGGAAAGCTAGACTTTCAAGTCCATAGATGGTATAAATGCACGCTTAGGACTTCCCCAAAGCATCTGGATGTTCAGAGAGTTAAGATTTCATCTGGGAGCCCAACAGCTTCTCATTCTTATTTGCATTTGACTCTCACTCCTTATTAATGTGAAAAATAAAGTTTATAGCGTAAAGAATTCTTGAAGCCATGAGAAAATGCAGACAGATAATTCTTATCTTTGAAGGAAGGAGAACTTTCCAGTGTCTATAAATTTCTTCTGGAAATTAGGACTATAGGTTGCCTGAGTAAAGACTCTCTGTTCCTGTGTGTGTCTCTGCTGGGAACGTCAAAAGCTGAGAGAGAAGTAGTTTAGCTGTAGGATTTGAATCACTGAGTCCTATTCTCTATCAAGAGGCTGCAACCTTGCAAATTACTCCAAGAAGGATACACACATGGTCTGGTGGGTGTACCCTTTCTTTTCATGAGGCTTCAATTCCTAATCTCTTTGCAAGTTCTTGGTGACTAGGTATTGTTTTTGCCTAGGATGAAGACAGATTAAGACCTAGAACCAAAGAAGCCAAATGGCCTCTTTGGGCCCCTTCCTTTAACTCAGTAGCAGAATCTCAGATTTCTACAGTTTCCCACTCTGAGTAAGTACATCCTAACTAATTAGAGGAAGCACATGCCTGAAAACTAGAGCAAAAGCTTTTGCCCCAGGCATGGAACAGGCTGATGGAGTTCATCCACAACAGGCCTTGCCAGGCTGAGGGAACAGCCTTTGCCTTACAGAGTCAAAGAATAAGCTGAAGTGGAAACAGAAGTTTCTGAGGGTACTCCATCCTGCCCATCTTGTTTTTCTCACCTTTTCTGAGGGCGGCGCATCTCAAAAGATCACGCTTGCAGCGGCTCAGAGCTTGGCTTCTTTTTCTACTCACAGAAGAACTCCCCTCACTCACACACCCACTCTAACACAACAGGCTATGCAGTGCCTTTGCCCTTGATCCTGGATCCTGACCTATCCTTGGCAGAGGGATTCAAGACCCTTCTTGAAGACTCCTTTATGAAATTCTCATTATTGGCTAACTCATCACCAGGAATGATTTAGAACTTTTAGAAGGTTGGGGCACTTCTCTAGTTTTTTGACAGTTTGGACAGTGTGTAGAATGATCAGAGCCACATAGGATTCAATTATTTCTTATTTCCGTATCTTATTCTTTAGGTGGTGGTTTCTTCCTTAAGAAGATGCCTAGGATAGCTGCCATTTTTTTTAGATTTAATTTCAAGCTGGATTGCTACAATGAGGTGCAATACTACTTCTGATTCCTGTTTTGTAAGGCTACTGTTTTTTGTTAAAAGAAAGCTCAGTATTTTCTTTTACAGGTGAAATACTTAACATTGGAAAGAGTACTATTCTACAAATTGTGTTGAAGTTTCTTACCTATATGGAAAGTATTATTTGAATATGAAATTATAATAGCATTTATATCAAAGGCAATAAAGAAAAGCTAGTTTGGAGTATCTTGAACCACTTCCTTCTAAAGTGCTAAAATTATGTATCTGAATTATTTTAGCGTTTTGCAAAGATGGCTGTAGGAACGGAGGAGCTTGCATTGCCGCTAATGTGTGTGCCTGCCCACAAGGCTTCACCGGGCCCAGCTGTGAAACGGGTAAGAATATCATACCATCTTCTAGAAGATGAAGTTTTACGCCCATGTATAAAGGAACCCGAGAGGAAAATAATGTTTCAAGTGGGCTTTCAAAGCATGGCACTTGCTATTAACACAGAAGCTTAGGAGGCAGGAGGTGGGAAGTTTCAGTGAGGCGTCGTCACTGGGCGTTTGCCCAAAGTGACTCTAAGGAGGTTTTGCAACTATTATAACTAGAAGTATATTGAACTTTTTCAGAAAAATATGTTGGATTACCCAGGATTTTATGACTTCATAGTTCACTTTACTCATTTGGAGCCCAGTTTTCCCGGAATCTATATGCCCATATTAAAGCATAGGATTCACGCTTATGGCCAGCTCACTTCCTGGGACACACTACTTCCTGCCTCCACATTTGAGAATTTTTAATACATTTTTACCTGGTCCATTTAATATTGTTTCATTGTTGTCTGTTTACAAAGTGTTTAAAGTTTTCTACCCCTTAATTATTCCTCATCCAAGTCTGTCCTGAACTTACTCTTTCTGATAGATACTAATACTAGAAATTTTAAAAATATTAAAAAATATATATATGTGTAGTCTATATATAGCTTATGACTGAAAGTAAGATGTTTTGTCCATTGAAAACACACCTTGAGAATTTAAAAAGTGCCTTGAGTATTAGCCCCTAATTAAAATCATATCAGTAGTAGTTTTGGTTTCTTTGGGTTAAGTGGGTTCTAACAGCAGATGACCTCACAAAGTCTGATTATTCTCCCTAAGAGAAAGCTGCTGCCACCAGTGATTAGTGGTTACCACGTCCTCTTGCTTTCCGTAAATCTCAGTGCAGTAGATGCAGTGAATGTCCTGTCTCCATCCCACCTGCAGTCATCGGGTTTAATAAATACACTGATCAGAATGTGAGACAGAAAATGCTCTGGTCCGTTTGAGAAGTGAAAAGTTTACTGAATAAGTACTGCCACTGAGCACAGAAGGACGCTCACAAAAGGATCACTACATCCTTTCTTTCTGCAAGTACCTCTAAGTGGTGCTTTTCAAACTTCGGTGACTAACTGGTTACAAAGGTCTCTAACAGAAAATGCCTAGTGGCTATCTTTGATATGTGGGCCTCTTTCTTAAGGAGATCATTTCCAAAATCAAGAGTTCCAAAGCTCATCGTGCATGTGAATCACCCATAGAGCTTGTTAACTTGATAAAAAAATACAGATTTCTGATAATTAACTATCATAGGATTTAGTAAATCAATATCAGGTACTTCCAGTGCAGTGGTTCTACAATGTTTCTATCCCATGATCTCCAGTAGTACCCACACACGCATCAAGGTACACTAACAAGGTGTACATTCAGACCTATGGTAACTATGTTTCCTGAATACAGTATTTTATGCTGTTTCTGGTACGAAGTCTGGATACTGAAATAGTGGCTTTTTCAGGGAATTTCAGTGGTGTGCAATTTTGAAATAAAGGCTGTCCCAGAAAATCTGGGATGAATAATGGTCATGCTCAATCCTGCGTATCATTTCCCCACTAAAAAAAAATTATATGGAGAGATTGTGAAAGTGTGGAATGGCAGAAGATTAATCTGAGCAATGAATATTTAGCTTTCTCTGTGTAGTTATCCTTGATCTTTCAGTCTGTAAGAGGACAAACACAAAATGCCAAGGGCTTTGAGAAAAATGTACATTTAAAATCTAGTTTTACTCTTTCCTTGTTATGTGGCCTTGGGCAAGGTGCATAACTTCTGTGTCTTTTACCCTGTGTACGTCACCTTACTCTTCACAGGTCTCCTCGAAGATAGGTATTATCTTGGAGGTATTATCCATTTACAAACAAAAATATTGGGTTCATCATGATTTAATTTTTCTAACATCAGAGAGCTAGCAGCTGAATACTAAGGTCTTTCTACTCTCAAATCCAGGTTTTTATCTATATAATTGCTTTTCAAAGTTTCTTCTGAAGTCACTCTAATGACAGAGGAGAGAGAATGCCTCCTATCTGGGAAAATGTAATACCAACACTTGCCTTAAGGCATCTGTCCCAATTATTGCTCCAGGTTAGATCCCAATTCCTCACCTCCCAACACCACCATTTTTGTTGATGTAGTTATAAATAGAAGGTGTGCCCTTTAAAAAAATACCTTCGGATGAGAAGAGACTCATTTGAAATAATTTATTCACCCATTTATTCAACAGATGTTTAATTAGGATCTGTTATATGCTGAGCACTGATCTAGAAACAGGATATAGCAGTGAACAAAACTGAGGCCCTGTCTGCATGGAAATTATGGTGTAGTGGAACAGAGGGACTATAAACAGGAAAATAAATGTCAGGTAACAATAGGTACTGTAGGGCTTCCCTGGTGGTGCAGTGGTTGGGAGTCCGCCTGCCGATGCAGGGGACACGGGTTCATGCCCCGGTCCGGGAAGATCCCACATGCCGCGGAGCGGCTGGGCCTGTGAGCCATGGCCGCTGAGCCTGCGCGTCCGGAGCCTGTATTCCGCAACGGGAGGGGCCACGACAGTGAGAAGCCCGCGTACCGGAAAAAAAAAAAAAAAAAAGGTACTGTAAAGAAAACTAAAGCAGATAGTATAAAATTATTTTATTAACCTCTGGACCTTACATATGATGGGTATTATTATGATTATTGATATTTACTTTATTAATAAAGGTAACTAACCTCAGCTTCTGTATCAAGTCCCAAAATTTCAGTGGTAAATATAAAAGGTGTATTGCTCATTCACATCTCAGTTTATGTTGAATGCGGTATTGAGGAGAGAGTTGAGGGGGATTGGGGTTCCTCAAACTAGGGGCCCTGGCTATTGCCATTTAGTGAAGAAGCCATACCCAGTACATGACCTCTAAAACTGCTAGAGAAGAGGACCACAGAGAAAGCACGGAAAATGCACACCTAGCGTTACTGCCTCAGGTCAGAAGTGTCCCTTCCCGTCACATACCGTTGGTAAGATCTAACCACATGGATTCAAGGGGTTAAGAAAGTGTAGCTGAGCTGAATGTCCAGGAAGATGAAACTGGTTTGGTGAGCATCAGGCCAGTCTTTTGCCATATCTGCTGTCTGTCATTGCTAGTGCAATTTACTCAAAGCAATCAAAACATTTTCTACATTTCCCTGATGTCGTCAGGACAAGGAACTCTGAGTTACTTCCTTTTTCGATCACTGCCATATTTATCCTCATCCCCCTGGCAGGGAGTCTCACCTTGGAATTCCTGGACCCCTGTAGGTCTATGGATGGGCTTTGGGGTCCATGAATTCCCTGAGTATCTGTGCACGTGTACATTCTGCTGCAGGGAGAACCCGGGCTCTTAAAGATTTCATATGTGTTATATGATTTCCAAATAGTTAAGAACCTCTAGAGAGAGAATCTTCAATGATTCATAAAGAGAACTAACTGCTATTTCATTCTGTGGCACGTGATACAAACCCAAATGTCCAATGTTTCTTTGGGAACCTTAAATCCAGAGACCCCAAACTGAGCTCATCGCCTCCATGTCTCCTGCCTCATGTCCTCTTCCTCTTCTGTTTCCAAAACCCGGATCTTCACTTCTATTTCCTGTTTCAGTGAGCGGCAGCCGTATCCACCCAGTTTTACCCCTTCTTCCTGCCCTCGCCCCCCCCTTCCTCCCCCTCTCCCTCCCTCCCACCAGTACTCAGGGAGTCATCCCCTCACACCCCTTGCACATCCAGGCAAGTCCTTTTTGTTCTCGGTACTAGGGTCCGTTTCTTTCAAGTCTGGCTGCAACTACAGTATTCAGGCCTCTCAGGCATCTCTCTCCAGTGCAGTCTCCGCAGACTATAAAAGCCCAAATCTGATCATATCACCCCAGACAGAAAAAAAACGTCAAGTGCCTCCCATTGCCCTCGGGATAAAGGTCACGTGTCTTACCATGACCTTCAAGATTTGACCCCTGCTAATCTACCCAGCTTTCGCTTTCTTGTCCATCCGTCTCCTCTCTTCATTTCCACACCAGGCATGGAGTTTTATGGGGGTAAAGGTATAACTTGTTCACTTTTGAATCTTTGAGACATAGTATATAAGGGCTATCCTTTATTAGGTGCTCCACAAATATTTGTTGAATAAATAAACAAAGGTGTAAATGAGGAAGAAAGAGATGATGTGGTTGCTTCCATATTTGCTGGATATTTTAAAATACTAGTTTAAAGAGGGCTTCAGGGTCATGTGGTCTTATACTTTCACGTGGCAGATGAGGTAATTATGGCACAGAGAGGTGAAGTTACTTATATATGGTGTTTAATTATAGATACAGATCTGCAATTTAGAACTCATCTTCTGATTCTTAGTCCAGTGTTTCCTTTTTCCCCCCTCCTTCCCTCCCTTCCCCCCTCCCTCCCTCTCTCCCTTCCTTCCTTCCTCCCTTCCTTCTTTCCTTTCTGCCTATGCCATGGTATATGCTCAGAGGAATTCATCCTACTGTCATCACTCATGAAGTCTGTGTTTTTGTTATGCCCACCCCTTCAGCTACCAGATAATCCTGTTGTCTTTAACAGTGACTTCTGTGGCAGTTTTTCTCTCCCAAGGTAGGGAAAGCATCAGGATTGCCTAGATTGCCCATGTATAGGAATGGCATAAATGTGGCCTGCTGGAGTTGGATACTGCCTGATAGCTTACCGAGGAGATTAATTCCTGGCCCCAGTGGTCGTCTGTTGAGCCTTCACAATGGATCTCTGAGGATGACGTAAAAGGATTTACTGATTTTTTGAAAGACAATACTAATGTGCATGACATTTACCAACCCTTGTTACTTTAGTTGAAAAAGTCTCCTCTGAACCCCCTCCCCCAAATTTCTTTAGTCTATTTCTGAATCATGTGTATCTTAGTGAAATGGTTGAATCCATTTACCAATGTCACAAAAGGGCTATGTGTATATTTTTATTGAGTAAAATTAATTTTTCATGGCCTTCTTTTTTAGCTGCTGTGTAAGGTTACCCACTTGTACAGCATAACTTCATTTTTAATTAAACATCCTAATATTCCATCATGTGGTTAACTTGGGTTTAGCAGGGTGATTACTTCTTGGATAAACTCAATAAAATGTATTAGAAATCTATGTGCTGAGGTTTAACAGCTCTATCACTGCCATGCTATATTTATTGCACAATTGCTGAACCTCCACAAACATGTGTCTGCTGATGTAATTAATATGCAAAGCTGTCTTATTATACTGAAAGTAAATCTTTCAGTCATGATTTACAGCATAACTCTAAAAGATTTGACAGTCCCCTATAAGTAACTGCTGACTTAAATCAAATTAAGACGCTTATAACTGGGAAAAAGTTGATATCAAATGGCAAAGCTAAAAAAAATACGCTGCAATATCAAAGAAAAGGAAATCAAACATTTTAGTGATAAATGGCTTTGTGTGTATGTGTATGTGTGTGTGTAAAATAATGGTTTTCTTGACCACAGATCAAAACATGAGATGAGATTTTAATTATTTACAGTGAGTAATTAAATGAATATAAATTTAAGTTGCATTCCTAAGTGTTTTTGTAGCTTTTTAATATCTGTAGTTTCAAGATGATAAAATGAAGCATGAGACATATGTGAATGTTGTGAATGCTGTGAATGTTGCTTTACGTCCAAGATAACTTCAAATTGGTTGAGGTTGATTGATATTTTAAATTTTGTATTATTACTGTTACAGTATAGGTAGTAAAAATCCTTCAATTCGCTTATAGTAACAAAGTTATTTTGCCAGTAGTATGCATAGTTAGCATATATTATTAATGTCGAACTGTATTACATTTCCTGATATTGTTTAACTAGCATTTTTCATCATTAAAGGAACATATTGGTTTAATTTCATGATCATGTAACTTCTTCTAAAAGGCATATTTTTTAGACACTTACATCATTTTATATCATTTTACATAGACTGAAACAAATTCAGAAACAAAAGAAAAATTTCAAAACATTTCTTCCATAGCATACGTACCCTTTTTTTTTAACCAAAATGACTCACAGTGAAATTCCATTACCAAAATGTATATCTTTTTGTGGGAGAAGAGGAGAATTTGAGTAAAACTGTTGAGCTAACATAGTTTAAACAGAAAGAAAAACTTTAAATACTTTAACTTTACCAACAACAGTGATCTTTTTTTAATATTATTCTGAATTCATTTTGCTATAGCTAAACAAATACAAACTCATACAAAAGCCATTTTCTGCCTAAGATGGAGACTCCAATCATATTTGCTGATCTTCAGACTTGGTCTCTAGTCATAAAAGTGAATAAATTACATTTGATGAATGAATGCATAGTAATGAACTTTGGAAGAATTAGGTGTTTAGATCCCAATGTTACTTTTTCCTGTTACCAAATTAAAAACAAAAACTCTCACCAAAAGCTTTTTGACCATACCTACATATGAGTTAACTTAGGTACTTAAGACATGTCTTCTCTTTATGTTGGTGATCCTTGACTTTTTTTTTTTTTTTGCGGTACACGGGCCCCTCACTGTTGTGGCTTCTCCCGTTGCGGAGCACAGGCTCCGGACGCGCAGGCTCAGCGGCCATGGCTCACGGGCCCAGCCACTCCGCGGCATGTGGGATCTTCCCAGACCGGGGCACGAACCCGTGTCCCCTGCATCGGCAGGCGGACTCTCAACCACTGCGCCACCAGGGAAGCCCCCTTGACCTCTTTTAAATAACCCTTTAATTGCTTAATGTTATGCCAAACCTTGGTTCTCCTTGAAGCATTTAACAGAGTGGTCAAGAACACAAAAATTGAGGTCAGAGCGACATCAGCCTGAGTCTAGCTCTACTGTTGACAAGCTGTGTGATCTTTTCTATGTTACTTCATTTTTTTATGCCTTAATTTTTATGTGTATAAAATGAAGATAATAATATCTACCTCATGGGTTGTTCTGGAGATTAAAAGAAGTAATATAAGCAAGGTGCACAGCACCATGTCTTTGATGTGGAAAGCACTCAAAAAATGATATTTGATGTGACTATATTACACATTTTAAGTAAAATGTTCATACAGAGCTGTTTGAAGCTTTTAGATGTCCTTAAATTAGCGGTATGTACCCTGAAACGTTATAAAATAAGGGTTAGGAATTAGAAATAATTCTAGTTTTCTTGACCTATTTATAAACCTGCTTTAAGTATAACTTTACTACACTGTAATGGTTTAACATGTTTAATTTAGGAATTTGCATTCTTTACATTTACTTATAATTGCTTTACTTTAGTCCTAATGCAAACCTTTAAAAATTAATGTTTTATGGAAATTTGTCTTTGTACTATTCGAAAAGTAGTTAAAAGTTCTCAGTGTTAAATCTCAAAGTCATTCTTCCAAGTCCTTCAGGTTAATTGGAAAAAGATCTTACTCTTTCCATGTATCAGTCATGTATAATAGATAACAACTCTGATGGGGAAATTTTTCAGGTTCTTTTATTTTAAGGCCTACCTAATTAGCACTGGAAATGATGACATGTCATGGAGTTAATGTAAGGGAGAAAAACGTAGGTTTCAAACTGTTAGAAGGCAGGTCTCCAAAAAAGAAAGAAAAATAAAAAGCCAAATGGATTATTTGGGAATTTGGAAAAGATCTTCACTTTTGCTTTAAAAGTATTGCTAATTTTTTCAAGGGATCACCCTTGAATATAACTTATATTGTATTATACCTTTGAGTTCCTAGTATTCATATCCCCTCTTCTTTTTATTCAAAGCAAACCAAATAAAGTCACTTTTTAGATTTTTCTTTGATATTATTCTAAAATTAATTAACTGAATACTTAATATTTGAAAAAGCAATTTATGTACATGGAATAAAATTTAAAAGGACAGGGCTTCCCTGGTGGCGCAGTGGTTGAGAGTCCGCCTGCCGATGCAGGGGACGCAGGTTCGTGCCCCGGTCCGGGAGGATCCCACATGCCGCGGAGCCGCTGGGCCCGGGAGCCATGGCCGCTGAGCCTGCGCATCCGGAGCCTGTGCCCCGCAATGGGAGAGGCCACAACAGTGAGAGGCCCGCGTACCGCCAAAAAAAAAAAAAAAAATTTAAAAGGACAAAGAACATATAATGAAAATTAAATTTCCTTTTTATCTCTTCCCTAAACATTTGTTTTTTCCCCTTAAGAGTATGCCTTGGGGCTTCCCTGGTGGCGCAGTGGTTGAGAGTCCGCCTGCCGATGCAGGGGACGCGGGTTGGTGCCCCGGTCCGGGAGGATCCCACATGCCGCGGAGCAGCTGGGCCCGGGAGCCATGGCCGCTGAGCCTGCGCATCCGGAGCCTGTGCTCCGCAACGGGACAGGCCACAGCAGTGAGAGGCCCGCGTACCGCAAAAAAAAAAAAAAAAAGAGCATGCCTTGGAAATCATACTATTGATATATTCTCATTAGACAGAATGATTCAAATAGGAAAGTCAGTGTTATAGGAGCATGCTACCACTCAAATAATAGACTTTTAATTTGTAACTCTGGGGTTGCTAATAAGAATCACATCTTGGGTACAAGATCTTTCTTTTCCTTTGGGCACCCCCATACTTTGGTTGGGAATGTTCTGCCACTTTCTCCTTCATATAGTCTAAATTTTTTTTACAGACATAAGCTGATGAATTTCTATTCATTAGTAATATGATAGGGGAGGTACAAACTTGATATCTTGGAGAGACTTTAGAAAGTGGTAAAGACACGAATAGCTATCTGGGACTCAGTCTTCTCTAATTCAGAATATATCTAGGACACATTTTATTTATAGTCAAATTATCTTTGCTTCTTGCATTCCATTTCTTTCTTCTATGTTTTGTTTCTTTCTTCCTGAAGGACCTACCTTAGTACTCTCTTAGAGTGAGTCTATTAATGGCAAACTCTCTTTCTCTAATATGAGCTTTATGCCATTTTCAGTCTTAGGTGAACTAGGTGTAGAATTCCAGGTGTTTTCTCTAAGCACTGTGAGGGAAGTATTCCACTGCCTTCCTGGCCTCTGAGATTTGTGTTTAGCAGTCTGCTGTCAGTTCAATTGTATCAATCATTCATTTGAAAATACATCTTTTCTTTGAAGATCCTCCTTTCCTTGGGGTTTGCAGTTTCAGTGCATTATATCTGTATTTTTATTTATCTTGTTTGGGGCTCATTTAGATGATTGAATCTGAGGAGTCATCTCTTTCACCTGTTTTGGAAAACGCTCCATCTTTATGTCCTTGAATATTGCTTCTCTCTCATTCTCTATTCTTTCCTTTTGGACTTCCTATTGGATGTATGTTGGCCATTATCTTTCTATGTTTCTTCAACTTTCTTTAGTATTTTCCATCTCTTTATCTCTCGTGCTGTGACCTTTGTGATTTCTTCATATCTGTCCCCCAGTCTATCACTTATCTCCTCTCCTCAGCTTTGTCTAATCCTTTGTTAGCTTATCTGCTGAATTTTTTTTAAATAACTATCTTTTTTATTCCTAGGAGTTATATTTTTCAAATCATTTAGTTCTTTTGTTTTTTTCCCCTTAGTTCTTATTCATTTCTTGTGGTTTTGATTCCTTCTTTTATGTCTTTAAAACACTTATATTACATTATAATCTTTATCACGTTGCTGTATTGTCTGAAGTTCAGGGGGGTCTAAATCATCTGAAGTTTAGGGGATCTAAATCTGCCTTTTGTTGTGTTTGTTGACTCTTGCCCATGATACAGTGTTGCCTTATGTGTCTGTTTGTTTCTTTTTAATGTCTGATCTTATCTTCATTGAAGATTTACCTGTGAAACCTGAGGTCTTTTCTCTCCAGAGGAATTTTGAATTTGCTTCTGCAGGTATACCAGGAGTATTGCAATCAATATTTGAGTTAATTTCTTTGCCAAGTGGTATACCACAGAGATGGTATAATTTTAAACCTCAGAACTCTGTAAGAGCAAACATTTCTTCCTCCCCACTGAAATACAGGCAAAATGATGTCTTCTCCTAATCTCCTGTGCTGGTGAATGTTTTATTTGTGTGTATGTGTGTATGTGTGTTTCTATCCTACACTTAAGCTGAAGGGCAGCCCTTCAAGGATCCTGCTGTCACCATGTGGGCCATAAAATCCAAATCTGGTGTTTAGCTTCTTCTTGTGCCATATAGGAATTTCCATTTTTTAAAATGAGCTCACTTATGAATTTAAAATTATTTTTAAGCCATGTGTTTGTAGAAAGAAGGTTTTAAGTGATGCAGTTTTCAGTATGACTGAAATTGGAAAAAAAGCCACTCATTTTAAACATTAGTGTGATTTTATTGATGCTTAGTGACTCCTGCGAGTTCTGAACTCTGGTTGCTAATAAATCTGCAGACTGTGAGGTGACACTCATGGTGGCAGAATGAAAATGGGGCGGAACACAGGAAGAAACAATTGTAATATGAACAGCTTGATAGAATATACTAGGAACAGAGCTGTGGATGCAGCTACTTCTTTCTTTTCCCTCAATTCCTGATGCTCCCTGGAGGGTTCATATCCATGGCTAGTTTCTGTTTCTTCCTTCGTGTAAACTTTCTGGAAGAAGCCGCTGGCGCTTAGGTACAACAAACCCATAACAGTCAGCTTTATCCAGCTGATAAGTGACTCTTCCTTAAGAACTCTCCTAGTTTTTGAGAGAATAAAATATATTCTAGGTAATTTATTTTTAGATTTAAACTAAAATGTGGTGCACAGGGACAGTTTAATATCAAATATATGGGTGTACACTCAAGTTAAAGAAGATGAATCCAATTTGCAAATGACATAGATTGGGGAAGGTAGCTAATATGGCAAAAACAGGACCAAGATTCAAATTTATTCAGATTGTAGGAACAAGAGGATCGAAATAACCCTATGACACTTAACAAACATTTAAAAACACTTCCTGTAGTTGTCCTACTTTCAGCTTTCAAATAAGGACACACTGCTTCTACCAGAGTTTCATTTTTAGATTCTTACTTCTGAGCTCTTACATCCTGGGCCCACATTCATTGTACCCTTTGCCCTACCCTTCGACTGTCTTCTGTTTTTTAGTTGTCCTTTCTGTCCTCCCCCTTTTCCCTATTCCCTCCTACTGGTATATGGGTTCCTTGAGAATAGAAAGTAAACCTACAATTCTGTGTTTCTCATAGGGCTCAGCATCATGTTTTGCATATAGTAGGCATTCAATGAATGTTAATAAAATATAAATACACTCTTGAATTTGGGTTAGAAAAAACAGTTGCACGGGATAGAGGAAACCGACTTTAGCAGTTTCATGGTTTCCTTGACTGCTGATCCAAGTTAAGTATGAGCAAAAGTACAACGCGCTAGCTCTGAAAGAAAATATATACTTAGTCTGTGTTAAGAGAAACAGAGTACACAAAATAATATAAATAACAGTCTCCCTGAATTCTGTATTACTTATTCCATGGTGGAATATCATATTCACTTTGGCCAACAGATTTTAAGAGGTTATTGGCAAATGGGAGTGTGACTAGGGAAAAGTTACCTGAGAGGTGAAAGCCTTGGCAGGTATAAGAGGATTGTTGAATAAACCCTATAGGTGTTTAACCAAGAGATGAAAAAAATAAGGAACTTGAAAGATAGCATAAAACTATCCTTAAATCCATGGAGAGCTAAACTAGTTATGTGAACTTAGGATTTTATGTGTAGCTGTAATGTGAAAAACTAGTAAATTTACCAGAAGACAAGGTTGAGCTCCAAATAAGAAATAGGCTGATCTCAAGAATCATATGAAAGTGGGATGGCCCAGCCTCCATGTTCCGGTAGAGTCTAGATGACCAAATGTTAGAAGCATTTAAGGCCTAGAGGATCTTCACATGGGTCCAGTTGCCCTTGGTTTATTGGAATGATCTAGGACTCTTCTTGTTACAATTTTTCATAACAGTAGTTACTTCAAACTGCGTGTCTGAGGGTACTTCCTGAAATAATAAAAAGGCAATGTAGCCTGATGGTTAAGAGGTAAGAGTGGATTTGGAAGATAGCTCCCTGGGTACAAATCCAGGCTGTGCCACTAACTAACTGTGTGGACTGGGACAAGTTACTGACTTTTTATATGTTTCTGTTTCCTTGTTTTAAAATTGAATGATAATAATAATCCTTATTTTATTGTATTGTTGAGAAGGCTACAGTAGTGAATACATACAAACAGTTATAGCATTGACTTGGTACATGTTAGTTATTATTATGACCTTACCCCTAATCCCTACAGTAACCCTCTAGAGAAGTTAATATTACCAGATGAGGAAAGTAAGATTCAGAAAGATTAAGTAATTTTTTTCTGGGCTGTATAGCCAGTAAAGTAGGGAAATAAGGAATCATGCCCAGGGCTGATCAAATGAAAATAATCTGTGACCTCTACTGCACCTTAAAGATGATTAAATGCCTTTGAAAATGGCAACAAACTTTGTGGAATACAGGTGCCAAATTATCTAAATTAAACATTTATTAAGTTCCTGGGCACACATATGAAGATGCAGAAAGTAAAAGTCGGGGTTTTTTTGCTCTTGGGAGTTTATATCTCTGTCTAATGCACAGGGGAGCATTTTACCTAAATGACAGGGAAAGAACAGGTGGAAACAACAATAATAGTATACCTTTTACGTGATTGCTAACTACTAATCTTGTCTGATATGGTAACCCCAGAAGAAATTGCTCTCAAGAAGAGTGAATTCTGGAGCTGTAACCTGGCAGTTGTAATTTACAGGGGAAAGCTTCATGATAAACACCTACTGGTGGGGCCTGGAAGGCAAGCAAACAGCTGATTAGATGTGTGAAAAGTGCAATCTAAACAGTTAGACAGGCTTTTTATTGCCAATTTTCTCAATATTCAGTCTGAAGGTAATTGTAAGGCTGAAAAAGAGTGAACTTCCACCTCTTGTTTAATCAAAAGCCTTATTAACAAAACAAGTTAAAGGAATTCTTTGATAGTCTTTTAAGATGTGGAACTCTTTCCACTCCTTCTTAGATGAGGAGTTTTCATTTGCATTGAGAAACCTTCAAAATATAAATCACTCATTCAAGTATGTTTTTTTTCTTCAGATTTTAAAAGGCTCAACCCCAGTCTTAAAATGAACCTTACTTTTTTCCTTTTTTATATAGAGCCAAGAATATTTTTACTACTTATTATTCTTTTTTTGTGTGTGTGTGATACGCGGGCCTCTCACTGTTGTGGCCTCTCCCGTTGCTGGAGCACAGGCTCCAGACGCGCAGGCTCAGCGGGCATGGCTCACGGGCCCAGCCGCTCCGCGGCATGTGGGATCTTCCCGGACCGGGGCATGAATTGGTGCCCCCTGCGTCGGCAGGGAGACTCTCAACCACTGCACCACCAGAGAAGCCCCACTACTTATTATTCTTGTTAAAAACGTTTAATTCAAGGAAAATAAAATCAGTTAATTGCAACTGTATTTCTTTTTGCTTGAAAGTCAGCCCGATGCATTATGTAAACATGACAACTTATTCATTATAATCTTCCTGGTTTTGACCATTTATAACAAAAAGAAATTAATTAAAACACAGAGACCTATAAACAGTCCTGAATAGCCAAGAATCAAAAGTAAGTTTCATATGGTAGTTCTATTTTTAGTTTTTTAAGAAACCTGCATACTTTTCTCCATAGTGGCTGTATCAGTTTACCATATGACCCAGCAATCCCACTACTGGGCATATACCCTGAGAAAACCATAATTCAAAAACAGTCATGTACCACAATGTTCACTGCAGCTCTATTTACAATAGCCAGGACATGGAAGCAACCTAAGGGTCCATCGACAGATGAATGGGTAAAGAAGATGTGGCACATATATACAATGGAATATTACTCAGCCATAAAAAGAAATGAAATTGGGTTATTTGTAGTGAGGTGGATGGACCTAGAGTCTGTCATACAGAGTGAAGTAAGTCAGAAAGAGACAGACAAATACCGTATGCTAACACATATATATGGAATCTAAAAAAGAAAAAAATGGTTCTGAAGAACCTAGGGGCAGGACAGGAATAAAGATGCAGACGTAGAGAATGGACTTGAGGGCACGGGGAGGGGGAAGGGTAAGCTGGGACAAAGCGAGAGAGTGGCATGGACATATATACACTACCAAACGTAAAATAGGTAGCTGATGGGAAGCAGCCGCATAGCACAGGGAGATCAGCTCGGTGCTTTGTGACCACCTAGAGGGGTGGGATAGGGAGGGTGGGAGGGAGGGAGACACAAGAGGGAAGAGATGCAGGAACATATGTGTATGTATGACTGATTCGCTTTGTTGTAAAGCAGAAACTAACACACCATTGTAAAGCAATTATACTCCAATAAAGATGTGTAAAAAAAAAAAGAAAGTGTAAGCTTTGGAGTCAGGATGCTGGAGTTCACTCTCCTGGGTCCACCACTTAAGGCTGTGTGGTAGTTGAGTGAGTGACTGCATCCTTCTTAATCTCAGCTTCCTCCTTTGTAAGAAAGAGTTAGCCAGGTATCCTTATGGTGGTTATGAGTATTAAGTGAGCTAATTCTATTGAAATTAACTGAGTGAAAGCATAGAGACAGAAACTTGATTAGATGCTATCAGGGGGTGAGGGGAGGGGGAAATAGGGAGTTATTGCCTAAAGGGTACAGAGTTTGTGTTTGGGGTAATGAATCATTCTGGAAATAGATAGTGGCGATAATGGCACAACATTGTGGACTTAATTCATGCCACTGAGCTGTAGACTTAAAAATGGTTAAAACTGAAAATTTTGTATCATATCACATCTACACAATAAAACAAACAAAAAAGAAAGCTTATGAATGATGACTGTCACTTAGGCTCAGATTCTTTTCTTCTGGTTCTAATTCCAGGAAACACATTTTACATAATTTCAGGTCTAACATACTGACTCTTTCATTGTCACCTCTGGTGTTCTGTGATCTAAAAGGGAAGATCCTCAAGGTAGTGTGCCCTCCGAGAGGTCCCCTAAGGGGGCTGGGAGCTCATCTCGGCAGTCTTGGGGCCCCTGGGGCACAGGGTCAGGAAAGAAGCACTTGCACTAACAGATCCCCACAGCTTCAGCAGTGGAGCATGGTTTGGGAGCTTTTTCTTGATGCCTCACGAGGAGTGACGAGGCTCGATGAGACTAACTCAGTTACGGTGCTTATCAGTCACCACCAGTTGAGCCGGCTATTTTCCTTTCCACTTCATCTAGGTCAAGCAGTCAAACACATGGATTCCAGATTTAAACCAACTCTTACAGAATCATAAACATTGTTCATCATTTTAGAAACAGAAGGTTTTACTAATTTAGCAGTAGACTGGTGACCACCAAGGGGGCTCATTATATGATCCATAAAAATCAAGAAACACTAGACCCAGACAGGACATTTTTCCTTGAGATTTCTTCCAACTAATTGATGGATTTTAAAGAATCTAGTGTTATTACATAAACACATCTCTTTTGCTACACTGAAATTCCTTAAAAACTTACTTGACACGTAGGGTTAGATTACATGATGTCAGAAGTTCTTTTTGACTCTGATTCTATGACTCGTACCCACCCAGCATAACTAGTCATGAAAAGAAAAGTGCTATTTCAAATCGTTTCCTTTACCAAGCTATGCAAATGTATATGAAATAATACATGTGATAATTTTGTAATGTAATATGCACTTACTGAGTTTAAATGATTATTAAACTTGTTATTTTTAAGCTGCTATTGTCAGTAATAATTATGATAATTATTTTAGTTTCATTTCATTCTGATTATAGGTAACTGTGTATGTAATTTTAAAATGTTCAAGTCCATACATCACTCAACAGCTAGTGTTTTAGATTAGAGATAGTTGTTATTTGTATTGCATGTGAGGTGGATACACTTTTAGTCCCTTAACATATATGTACTGAGCTCCTGCTTTGTGCAGGGCACTGGTCTATGTACTGGGAATATGGTGGGGAAAGAAACTGGGCAACATCCTTGCTCTCATAAAGCCTATGTCAACCTCCTCAAAACATAACCCTTATATCTAAATAATTTAGTTGCTAATATGCTATAGAACAAAAGGGGGAAAATTAGCTACTTCAATGTGTCTGGTATTGTACATGACATAGAAACCCTGTGAAATAATTTTCATTATCCCTATTTTAGAAGAGAAGAAATTGCCTTAAGACACTTGCAAGACAAGTTAAACTGTAGCATTTCTTATCAGGCTATTTGGTAAATTCTATATAATTACTTTAAATATCTTTGCAAAACGGGGGAGAAATTTTAGAATTAGAGGGGTACATAGGTAATCCTAGTCTTAGCAGAGCCTAAGAGAATGATAATTCATTATAACAATTAACAGCAATAAAATAAATTCTCATTTTAAGAAAGTTTACATATATGACACATAAACAAGTCTGTATATCTATCTATCTATCTATCCATCTATCTAGTCTCTCTTCAAAGTCCATTGCTTCTACCCCACTCACTACAGCAGTGGTTTCAATCAGAGGTGATTTTGTCCCTTACAGAATGTATGGCAATGTCTGAAGACATTTTTCATAGTCATAATTGGGGAGGTGGGGATGCTACTGGTATCGTGTGACTAAAGGCCAAGGATGTTGTTACCATGCTACACTGTACAGGACAGAGCCCCATAGCAAAGTGGCACTGGACTTAAGGTTAAAAACCCTACATTAGAGGTAACAACTATTAGCTGTTTGGTGTGTTTATACACACCTGAACATACACACTCTCATGGTGTGCAAATAGGATAATATTGTACTTACTATCCCATGATTTGTTATTTCTACTTACTACAAGTTGGAGGTCTTTCAGTGAGTACATTTAGTTCTGTCTCATTCCGGAAGACTGCAGAGCATTTACTATGTATGTGTAAATGTATCATAGCTTAATTAACTCTTCTCATATGAATAGACATTTAGGTTGCTTTCTTTTTGTTTGTTTTTTTTTTTTGCTATTTCAAATGGTTGCAGTGAACATCCTCATATGCACATTTTTGTACAAACATGACAGCATTTTTCTAGGACTATTTCCTCGAAGTAAAACTGCAAAGTCAAATTGTATGAACATTGAAAAATTTGGTAGGTATCACCAACCCCTCCAGAAAGGATGTGCCCAAGTTATAGTCCCACCGATTGTCTATGAGAATGACAGGAATATTTTCAACTTGGCAACTGTGTTTACTAAAAAGGAATATAACATAAGCAAATAAAATTGTGCTTGATTTCAAGAATGTGTGGACAGATGAAGCCACAAAAGCCCAATAAGCTGTATCAAAGACATAATAATGGTCACTAGAAAGTAGACTGTGATGATCACAGAAATCACTGTTACACAAGCAATAACAGTGAGAGGACTAAGCCCATAGCAGGTGTATCCACTGTCCACACTGTGCTGGAAAATTTACCAAAGAGCTAATGGATTCTGGCTGCCTTGTTAATATGATCCAATGTGTCATCTGCCTTCACCTAACTAACTGCCTGGTAGCGGAAGGAACAGCAGTTGTCCACAGGATTTATAGCTACTTAGCTTTTCAGTAAGGCAGAGGAAAAATAAACCAGAAAAGGTGTCATCCACTGAGATCATTAGAAAAGGGACCATGAATAAATGAATTCTAAGAACAAGATGTTGGCTAAAAATGGAAGAGGTGAAACCTGAATTAAATAATCCCTTCCCCTAACCTTTCCCAAAAAAACAACTGTATAAATAAGGCCCGGATATATAATATAGGAATAATACTCAAGCCACTACTTTTCATGTGAAACTGAAAGAGCTGGTTATAGAGCATGATAGATTTGTTGGCTGAAAGAGTGTTGTGTAACACGGGATCTGGAATTGCGTGCCTGCTTTATCAGCACATCTTAATGAAATCTCTGTCATTTGTTTGACGTTTGTCACATCTTGCTCTGTCATTAGGCTATTTGTCCTGTAAGACGGTCACTCCGACTGGTCACCTGGGAATAGGCTCTGAGGTGACAGTGTTAGAAGAAGTAGAGACTTCCTCTCCTCATGGAGCTTACATTTTCAGGGGGGAAACACACATTTAAAAGTCAATTACATAGTTATTTAAGTATCTTTGTGATAAGAATTGAAGGTGCTATGAAAAGATATAACAGGGCACCTGACCTAGTCTAGGGGGTGAGTGCGGAAGGCATCCTTCAAGTGGCATCTGAGCCAAAACAGAGAAACCACCCTACTTGTACCTTTGAACACTTGTAACAGTTTGTATCACACTTAGGGTACATGTCATATATTTCCTAGTGTTTTCATCTATTTCAAGAACTAAACCCTCCTATAGAATGAACTTCCTAAAGAAAACTAATAATATTGTAAATCTTTGTCTTTTCATTAACAATTAGCATAGTTCATGACACAATGAAAAAGCCTAATCAGTAGTTTCATTCGTTTATTCATTTGTTTTACTCAGCGAGCAATGCCTAAGATGTGCTCGTTACTATCCTAGGCCCCCAGGAGATAGTAGTGACCAGGATGACAAGGTCATGCTCTCCCAAGGTTTCCATTTTGGTGGGAATCCAGACAAACATATGTATAAATAAATGATATGTGGTGTGATATACTATAAAGAAAATCAATAGACTAATGTGGTAGAGTATGAATATTAGTGGTTAGAAAAATCTTTTTTAAAGAAGGGGTATTTAAGTTTTGAATTTATGCCATCAAACTGTACAACCCCTCCCCTTACCCCAGGCTTCCCGATTGTTCACCTCCTCTCCAGCACAAATGACCAAAGGGAATGCAGCGCTACCATTCCCTAGAATGTTCCTTTTCCACCCTCCAGAATAACTGCTTCATGCCCACTTCTGTCTCATCAACCTTCACCTATCCCCTACTAGTAATGACCTTACCTTTAACTTCCTTGGTTCCAAAATGAAAAGGAGGAATTAGCCTTGAAAAGATTTGGAAAAAATGGTAGCATACAATTGTTTTGTAATTCTTTCTGCACACCCTTTCTCAAAAGTGGCTGCTTTAGCATTGCGTTTATGTAGCATGAGCTTAAATTTTTTTGTTGAATTGAATTTTTAAAATTCCAGCCATAATTGGATACTTTTCTTTTCAATATTTACATGTTTAGGCCCTCATTTAACCTTACTTCTTCTTTCACCCAAATTCAAAACTTCCAACATATTTCTAAGACCTCTATGTTCAAGTTAAATCATATTTGCAATCATATTTTTCAATTGACTGTTATTACCTTGTTACAATCTCACAGGGAAAATGGCTCCAAGGCATTTAGGAATCCTAACTTTCACTTCAAAAAGAACTCTGAATTTTTTTTTAAAATGTGTATTTTATTCTTTCAAACGGTCTATAAAAAAACATGTAGTTAAAATGAACCAATTAAAGGTTTTACACATACTTTTTTTTAAGTATTAAAACTTACTTTGTAACTTTCCTAAGACTCATTCCATGGTATTATCTCCCTCAATCTGTGGGTTGATTGTCAGTGTTTAAACAACTATAAAGACATTGTTCCAGATATTTAGAAGAGTGTCTTACAATAATATCTTTAATGAACAGATGACTTCTCAGTTATGACTCAAGATATAACCCTTCATTAGTTTATTCTGCCTTCAGTGTATCAAGTGGGCGATATAGATTGTAAAGTGGAAATGCCTTTTGCTTTTAAATTAAATTGTCATAAGATGAAGAGTACTAACTACTTTCCTTCTAATTAAAACCTAAGAACACAAGAGTAGCTGTCCATTAGTGATACATTGGTGAGGAAAGACTGGTGGCTTTAAGTATAGGTTTTAGTCTAGAACTACTAGAAATTTTTATTTATTCACTGAGAAACCTGAAATTATATGCATATGGAAATCACCTAAAATAGAAATGGAATTACTTACATAATTGACTAAAGCCCTCAGAAGTTGAAATATAAATTGTCCTATGCAAATGTTTAAATCTTTTAAAAAATTTGTCTCAAAATGAGGTTTACCTATAAATGTTTTACCATATTGACCATTTTTGCAATAATACTGTTTTCTATACTGACTTAAGAAACATTGCAGTAATTTAAAATTCAAACTCAAACTCTTTTTACTTATAGGGCATTTGTTAGATGAGATAAGATGAAATATAGAGGTCACAAACAGTAAAACATCCTGAGGTTTCCCTATAATGATTTTTGTAATTTAAAGCAACTTTCCAGAAATGCAGCCAATCTAGGCCTTCTAATTTTTGTTTCCAATATTAGTATATGGATATGTCCAGATAAGAATTTATATGTTAAAAATGGGAAGCGGTCTAAAATGGCCTAGAGAAGTAAATTTGCTTTTGGCTCAAGAGTGAATTGGTTTTTCTTGTGATTTCTGGAGAATAATAATAAATTCATGCACTGAGATCACTATGGTATCAGTCATTGGACAATAGATTTTTAAAAAATCATTTATACGTTTAATTATGCATAGTGTCCATATCTTATTACTGTAGATATTAAAAGTTGAGCATGGAATGCTTTGTGAGTATTGGCAGACAATCCATGAGGTTGACTCTACTTTGCATTCTCAAGGTGAACCAGTTTCTGTGGAACTTCAGAAGATACACCAGAGGTCAGTTTATTTTGAAGGGTAGGTGCATGTTTTGTGAGGAGAAGAAGATGTGGAGGAGAGCATCTGAGGTCCATGGAATGGCATCTGTCCTACGTCTGTCCCTTTAGAGGACTTTGTGCCATTTCTGTGGTGCATTTCTGTCCGAGCTGCCCATCTGTGAAGCAAGACTGTGAGGGGAGTTGGCTGCCCCTTACTCCCAACTCAATCTCAACAGATACCTCCTCTGTTTTTCCCTTAAATCAATGTGGATCTTCACAAAACTATTCCCTGTTCTGATGAACCCGTAACAGAAGAATGACATTATGCAGTTAAGAAGGTTATGTCTAATTCAAATTTATCCTTAATTTGAAGTGGGTACAAAATTCATTCAAAATGACTTTTAGACAGGTTCCCTCTCTAAACACATACCATTGTAGCACATTTTAAATCCAATCATTACCATTCCAAGAACCATCCCAAGAACTCATTTCTTGGTTCCAAAAAGCCTTCCAGATAGCTTAAATAATCCTATAAAATTATTCCATGAAAATGAAGTTGTTATAAATATTTGAATATGGCTTAACAGTTTCATAGAGCTAAGGAATACATTATGTCTTTTAACTCTCTCAGAAAGCCCTATCTTTATGACAGAGACTCCCCATTCTAGAGGTGAAGTAATTTAGGCTTAAAGAGTTAATGGATTTTTTTTTTCTGGTCTTCCACAACCAGAAATTGGCAGGACCAGGAAATAAAGTATTGTCTTCTGAGTCTAAATGTGCCTTAAAAAACAACTTACTCTGTAGATTTAATGCTGTGATAAAGAACGATTTAACTGTGTTAAACTAAACAGTGTTAAAACTAAACTCATATTTAAAGGAGGCAGTACTAAAGAATTCCATATTATGTAGTAAGGCATCTAAATTGCTGGGGATATAAATTTTCAAGTTAACATCTTATAGGACCTAACAGAATATGGTTCCACTCAAAATCAGTTTACTTCAGCTGTTTGAAAGTGCTTGATGAACAGGTATGAGGCCAGCCAGGGTGCTACACTTGTTTCAGAATAAAATGGTTACTTTTATGCCTTTTGGCACAGTAACTGAGGGTCTCTGGTGAATACTTTCCCGTGCACCTTAGCAGATTCAAAATTAATTTTTGAAAACAAAATAAGTCTTAGCTATGAGTAGCCCCATAGTACACCTGCAAGAGTAAGTAAACTCTGTGAGCTAATTCAAACTTCTGATTTTTTACTAAAACTTGTCAAGTTGGTCATCCATTTACTTGAATCTAAAGGAATATGTTCTCTCTTTAATTACTAAACAAAATAATAGCATTTCAGGGACTAATCAGAAAATTAAAATTGGGAGTGATTTTGATCTAACACTTGACAAAAGCTGGTTTAAAACCTCTGATACCTTTAGAGCATGATAATCATAATCAAATCTCAAAATCCATTCCTCTTGGTTTTCTGAGCCCCATCTCTGTACAAACAAACAAAGCAACACCTCTGAGAAAGGTCTTTACTAAGTTACGGTTGAATTTAGGAGAGAGAGAAAGTAGGCATTTGAAAACTTTTTCTGTTTCTTTGCAAATCAATAATAAAACATTGACCATCACCTTAAGACATTTCGCTTATAAATTACTCTTAGAATTCAAACCAGGGGAAAAGTTTGTTTCTTTAGGAAAACTTGTATGTACCATTTTGCTGGATGTTAAAAACCCTCCATCTTTCCAGTTGTGACTTTGTTGCCAGGAGGCTCACTTGCTGACCCCTGGTGCCTCTTACTCTCTCTTGGGAGTTTTTTGCTACCTTCATTTTAAATTAGTTATATACCCTTTGGGAAGTAAGCAAGATATTAATTAAATAGACCCATGTATCTGAATTTTGAATAGAATCAAACCAAGATCTAGAAGAAAGTAGAATAGCCTTCTTATGCAGTACTCTCATTGCTTTTAAGGAATTTTCTTATTTCTCTTAATGGGTCTTTTCATATCCTTAGGCCTTTTTCTATCTTGATCAATTTTTTTACTTTAAATTTATTTTCAAAATTGAAACTTTATATTGTTTTCTTTTACCTATACCTGAAATACTGTATAAGATGGGGTTTTTGTTGTTGTTGTTGTTGTTGATTTTTTATATATTTAAATATATATTTAAATATATATATATTAATATATATTTAATATATATTTAATATAAATATTATATATTTAAAATTAGATTGCTATGTTATGTTTACAATGTTTATAAAAGGAAAGGTGTGGCTCCTTGAAGGAAGTTAGTAAAGAAAAAAATACTGGTAAAGTAGAGGTTTAGAGAAGAGGAACTAAGAACAGTATAAAGTAGTAGAATCAAAGAGAATTATGGCTTCAAATAATACTTTAATTCACACATCTATACTTAAGGGAAAATATTTGGTACTGCAGGGTATTCAAAATAAGTGCAGCCCAACTCTTGTCTCTAAGGAGTTTAAAATTCAGTAGAGGGAATTGAAAATACACAAATTACTATAGCACATGGAGAAATCAAAAGATTCAAAAAATAGTAATTTCCTCCAGTTGGTGAGATCTGGGCCGAATTCAAAAATGCATTTTGATTAGGTCAGTTTCTATGTTAAGGGTCAAGGGAAATAGGGTAACTCATATAAATGGCATGATCAAAGGTGCACCCGTTCAGCTGGAGCTGGTTTTAAGAGAAGGCAGGCTCTCAGGGTAACCAGAAGAAAAGCATCTACCAGAAATGATGATGATAGTGATGGGGAGAGAGACAGTGAGGATGTAGTCATTCAACCCACACTTGTTATTAGGATAGGCACTGTGATGTAATGATGGAAAAGGCTCACTGCCTGCCCTCAAGGAGTGCTTGGTTTAAGGAGCACAGAGGTCTGACCAAACAACCCTCTGATAATTCAGAGGTCTGACTCTACTTAGTCCTACAGAGGGTGTAGGCTGCCGCACTGCACAGCTGCACAGACCGCTTCCACATCATGTCTGGGGGAGGCAGGAGGATATGACTTACTCAGGGATACCAGAAATGCTCCACTGAGGCGAGTGGGCTGAACTGAGCTCTAAAGAAAGGGTAAATGTTCAGTAAGTGAAGTGGGGAGAAGAGTGTTCCATGCAGAGGAAACAGCATGTGATGGGGGCAATGAGGCATATTTGAAGACTGGAAAGGAGGTCAACGTGCCTGGAGCACAGAGGCCAGGGAGAGCCTGCTGTGAGATGAGGCTTTTGAGGAAGGAAGAGGCCAAACTATGAGGGCTGTGGGTCCTTAATATTTTGGTCTTTATCCTCCAACCAAAGAAAAACCATTCAATGTTTTAAATGAAGTCAGAGTTTTAATTACTCAGAGAAGGAATTGGAAGGAAGAGTGCAAAGAAGAGTTAGGCAGCTACTCAAGAGAGATGTGCTAATAATGGAGAAAATGAAAATGTATTGAGCTCTAACTGTGTAGCAGGCAGTATGCTGAGTGCCTTATGTGCATTATCGAGAACTTGCCTGGATGACTGTGGTGCTCTGTCAAGGTAAGTTCATGTTTCCATTTCCTCTTCAGTCCCAGTGCATTAAGCAAGCACAATGCAGTTCTACTAAGATGTTAGCCAAGATACTGGAGCCAAAGGGATGACCAAAAGGCAGGACCACAGACCGAGGCTTTATCTCGTGACATTTCCTTATAAATTACTCTTCTACTTCGTATCTCTCTGATGCCACATGTAGGCAGATGTCAGTGCTTTATAGCAAAGATACAGCTAATCAGGAAGTCCAGATGCTTCCAAGGCTCTAAGAACCAAAGCTGCTAGGAGTTTGCAGAATTATCGGCCTGTAAATACCTGACTGAAAGTGAATCCTCGGGCTTCCCTGGTGGCTCAGTGGTTAAGAGTCCACCTGCCAATGCAGGGGACATGGGTTCGAGCCCTGGTCTGGGAAGATCTCACACGCTGCAGAGCCACTAAGCCTGTGTGCCACAACTACTGAGCCTGTGCTCTAGAGCCCGAGAGCCACAACTACTGAAGCCCATGCGACTAGAGCCCGTGCTCCGCAGCAAGAGAAGCCACCACAATGAGAAGCCCGTGCACCGTAATGAAGAGTAGCCCCTGCTCGCCACAACTAGAGAAAGCCCATGCGCAGCAATGAAGACCCAATGCAACCAAAAATAAATAAATACATAAAATTTATTTTTTAAATAAAGGAAGAAGAGAGTGAATCCTCAAACTTCAATTATTCAGATATCCCTATTTACTTAAAACTCGTAAGTTTTAAGTAAGGTGAAAAGTTATTTAGAATGTTAGCTAATAAGATGATACTCAGTTGTGCTCATTAATTTCTATTTATTTTCTTGAGTTATTTGTTTATTAAATATTTGCTTTAGCGACTATTATGTACAAGGCACCGTATCAACACTGAGGATACAATAGCGAAAAAAATAGGTGACAATTCCTGCCTGTGTGGAGCTTACATTGTAGGGAGGGAACGCAAACCATGAAAAAGATATGTAAATAAAGCATGTAGTATGTTAGACGAGACTACGTAGCAAACAAGGTATGCCTTATAACTTATCCTGTATTTAGACTATGGTATAGTTTGAATCCTATAATATATATTTCGTAGTGAGAAAATTAAAGCAGATTGGGAGGGGTGTCAAGTATAGGTCCATTTGGAGGTTGCGATTTTAGATGTCTGAGGAAGGCTTCACTGAGTCGGTGGCATCATCATAAATACCTAAAGGAGATGAGGGAGCCAGCCATGCAAATATATGGGGCAAGAATATTCTTGGCAGAAGGAACATCATTGCAAAATCTCTGAAGTATTAGTATCTCTTGATTCAAATGGTATTTTCCCACCCATTTACAAATGCTGACAATCAGATTTGTAATATTTCATAAAAAGTTATATTGTCACCGAATAAGATTAAGTGGCTTTTTTGCTTTATCTTTTCAAATTCCATTTAATGTGGCATACAAGATATTTACTGGTTTTTGTTACAAGATATGTTATGTTTTAAAAGTTTCCTCTAAGGTTAAAAAAGAGGAAGATTATAAAAATAAGTATTTGTTGTAGATATTTAAACTGTATTTTTCAATGTAAAACAATATTGATAAAGTCCTTGATGTTAAAGATAAACTTATTACCCCGCCTCCAGATTTTTATTTTTATTTTATACACTTTCTTTGTTTCTTTACTTGTATTAATTTTCATTCTTTAAATTGAAGTATTGTAGACTTACAGTATTATATTCATTTCAGGTGTACAGCATAGTGACTCAATATTTTTACATGTGATCACCACTTTAAGTCTCGTTACCCTCTGTCACCATACAAAGTTATGACAAGAGGAACTGTATTCAATATCTTGTAACAGCCAGCAATGGAAAAGAATCTGAAAAAGAATAGGTATATACATGTATAACTGAATCACCTTGCTGTACACCTGAAACATTGTAAATCAACTATATTTCAACAAAAATCTTTACAAATTTTAAAAAGGTATGACAAGATATATTTGCACAGCTTCTTCTACATATGTAATCACACAGCATAATTGACTGGGTGTACTTTTTAAATGAATAAATGCCTTCCTTTGGCCAAAATTGTTTTGCTGGAGATATATTTGTCTTACAAGGAACCATGTGCTTCTCACTAAGGGGTAGAAATGCTAAAGTAACTTGTGCACTTAGATTACTGAGTTCAGGTCAGTCCTCCTTCTGCTGCCAGCCTGACCTGCTGGCATCTGTACCGCCCAGCTGCAGTTCAGCGTAACCAAGCCCTCTAGCCCTCACTCCACACATAGCTGCTAACCTCACCGCGCGCTCAGCTGTCCCTTTTCCGGTCTCTGCAGAGTCGCTCTCAGGGCATAGGTGACGTGGAGGTGGCCAGGAATTTATGATTCCATTTAAAAAGCTGACTAGACCATGACATGATAGAGATTTCCAAAGAACACTTTCAAAAACCATTTCTCATGTGGCTCTTCCATGGGTGGTTTGGGGGGCAGAGTTGCTGGTTCTTGAATTGGTGCTTCTCCATCAACCCTATGGGGAGGTGGCTGGCTCCTGCTGCTGGATGTGATGATGTCTTTTCCCGCTTTTCTGGACCTCAGCAAACTTCCCTGCAACAGGAAAGAAAGGATTTACCTGATACCCGATTACTCTGCTAGTCTAGCTATTGTCTTGGGAGTATTGGAGGGTGATATCTAGGGTGTCAGGAGCTTCTGTGAGCCACTCAAGCAAGCCATGACAAGTTGATGACTTTCCAGTGTAGCGGCAATCAATCATGTGACCGACGTGAGGAGTGAACTTGGGACGTGGGCTTGGTATTCCACCCTTGCTCATGTGGAAATGAGCAGAAAGGTCAGCAGATGGCCACTGAAGATATTCAAAGTCTAGATGAGGCTTTTGCCATTTGTAAGTGAGCCAAGATGGATGAATGACTTTGCACCTATTCATCTGAGGAATTTTAAAATGATAATCCCAAGGGAACAGAAGTAGTCCTACACTTGACTAAGTCTGGGTTCCTGGGTGAATAAAACAATCACATTTTCTGAGGTTTTGAGGAGTTGGTGAAGATTTGATTTTTTTTTCCTTCAAGCCAGTTAACAGCCTTCACTTTTGTCTCAGTTATGAAGGGCCCACTTAATTCACTAGCATAATTCCATACTTTGGAGATATACTAAGTGATCTCATCGGCAGCTTTGAGTATTTATAAATTTATTTATTTATAACATCTTTATTGGAGTGTAATTGCTTTACAATGGTGTGTTAGTTTCTGCTATATAACAAAGTGAATTAACCATTGCATATACACATATCCCCATATCTCCTCCCCCTTGCCTTTCCCTCCCACCCTCCTTATCCCACCCCTCTAGTTGCACACAAAGAACACAGCTGATCTCCCTGTGCTATGCGGCTGCTTCCCACTAGCTATCTATTTTACATTTGGTAGTGTATATATGTCCATGCCACTCTCTCACTTCGTCTCAGCGTACCCTACCCCTTCCCCGTGTCCTCAAGTCCATTCTCTACGTCTGTGTCTTTATTCCTGTCCTGCCCCTAGTTTCTTCAGAACCATTTTTTTCCTTTTTAGATTCCATATCTATGTGTTAACATATGGTATTTGTTTTTCTCTTTCTGACTTACTTCACTCTGTATGACAGTCTCTACGTCCATCCACCTCACTACTAATAACTCAGTTTCGTGTCTTTTTATGGTGGAGTAATATTCCATTGTATATATATGCCACATCTTCTTTATGCATTCATCTGTCGATGGACACTGAGGTTGCTTCCATGTCCTGGCTATTGTAAATAGAGCTGCAATGAACATTGTCGTACATGACTGTTTTTGAATTATGGTTTTCTCAGGAAATATGCCCAGTAGTGGGATTGCTGGGTCATACGGTAGTTTTATTTTTAGTTCTTAAAGAACCTCCATACTGTTCTCCATAGTGGCTGTATCAGTTTACATTCCCACCAACAGTGCAGGAGGGTTCCCTTTTCTCCACACCTTCTCCAGCATTTATTGTTTCTAGATTTTTTGATGATGGCCATTCTGACCGGTATGAGGTGATATACCTCACTGAGGTTTTGATCTTCATTTCTCTAATGATTAGTGATATTGAGCATCCTTTAATGTGTTTCTTGGCAATCTGTATATCTTCTCTGGAGAAATGTCTATTTAGGTCTTCTGCCCATTTTTGGATTGGGTTGTTTGTTTTTTTGTTATTGAGCTACATGAGCTGCTTATAAATTTTGGAGATTAATCCTTTGTCAGTTGCTTCATTTGCAAATATTTTCTCCCATTCTGAGGGTTGTCTTTTGGTCTTGTTTATGGTTTCCTTGGCTGTGCAAAACCTTTGAAGTTTCATTAGGTCCCATTTGTTATTTTTGATTTTATTTCCATTTCTCTAGGAGGTGGGTCAAAAAGGATCTTGCTGTGATTTATATCATAGAGTGTACTGCCTATGTTTTCCTCTAAGAGTTTGATAGTGTCTGGCCTTACATTTAGGTCTTTAATCCATTTTGAGTTTACTTTTGTGTATCGTGTTAAGGAGTGTTCTAATTTCATTCTTTTACATGTAGCTGTCCAGTTTTCCCAGCACCACTTATTGAAGAGACTGTCTCTTCTCCATTGTTTATTCTTGCCTCCTTTATCAAAGATAAGGTGACCATATGTGCATGGGTTTATCTCTGGGCTTTCTATCCTGTTCCATTGATCTATAGTTCTGATTTTGTGCCAGTACCATACTGTCTTGATAACTGTAGCTTTGTAGTATAATCTGAAGTTCAAAAGCCAGATTCCTCCAGCTCTGTTTTTCTTTCTCAAGATTGCTTTGGTTATTTGGGGTCTTTTGTGTTTCCATACAAATTGTGAAATTTCTTGTTTTATTTCTATGAAAAATGCCTTTGGTAGTTATATAGGGATTGCATTGAATCTGTAGATTGCTTTTGGTAGTAGAGTCATTTTCACAATGTTGATTCTTCCAATCCAAGAACATGGTATATCTCTCCATCTGTTTGTATCATCTTTAATTTCTTTCATCAGTGTCTTATAATTTTGCATACAGGTCTTTTGTCTCCTTAGGTAGGTTTATTCCTAGGTATTTTATTCTTTTTGTTGCAATGGTAAATGGGAGTGTTTCCTTAATTTCTCTTTCAGATTTTTCATCATTACTGTATAGGAACACAAGAGATTTCTGTGCATTAATTTTGTAGTCTGCTACTTTACCAAGTTCATTTCTGGTGGCGTCTTTAGTATTCTCTATGTATAGTATCATGTCATCTGCAGACAGTGACAGTTTTACTTCTTCTTTTCTGATTTGGATTCCTTTTATTTCTTTTTCTTCTCTGATTGCTGTGGCTAAAACTTCCAAAACTATGTTGAATAATAGTGGTGAGAGTGGGCTACCTTGTTTTGTTCCTGATCTTAGTGGGAACGGTTTCAGTTTTTCACTATTGAGAGCGATGTTGCCTGTGGGTTTGTCACATATAGCCTTTATTAAGTTGAGGTAAGTTCCCTCTATGCCTACTTTCTGGAGGATTTTTATATAAATGAGTGTTGAATTTTGTCAGAAGCTTTTTCTGCATCTATTGAGATGATCATATGGTTTTTCTCCTTCAACTTGTTAATATGGTTTATCACATTGATTGATTTGCATATATTGAAGAATCCTTTCATTCCTGGGATAATCCCACTTGATTATGGTGTATGATCCTTGTAATGTGCTGTTGGATTCTGTTTTCTAGTATTTTATTGAGGATTTTTTCATCTGTATTCATCAGTGATATTGGCCTGTAGTTTTCTTTTTTTGTGACATCTTTATCTGGTTTTGGTACCTGGGTGATGGTGGCCTCGTAGAATGAGTTTGGGAGCGTTCCTCCTTCTGCTTTATTTTGGAAGAGTTTGAGATGGATAAGTGTTAGCTCTTCTCTGAATGTTTGATCGAATACATCTGTGAAGCCATCTGGTCCTGGGCTTTTGTTTGCTGGAAGATTTTTAATCACAGTTTCATTTTCAGTGCTTGTGATTGGTCTATTCATATTTTTTATTTCTTCCTGGTTCAGTCTCGGAAGGTTGTGCTTTTCTAATGATTTGTCCATTTATTCCAGGTTGTCCATTTTATTGGCATATAGCTGCTTGTAGTAGTCTCTTAGGATGCTTTGTATTTCTGCAGTGTCAGTTGTTACTTCTTTTTCATTTCTAAGTCTATTGATTTGAGTCTTCTCCCTTTTTTTCTTGATGAGTCTGGCTAATGGTTTTTCAATTTTGTTTATCTCTCAAAAAAACCAACTTTTAGGTTTTTTTCATCTTTGCTATCATTTCCTTCATTTCTTTTCCATTTATTTCTGATCTAATTATTATGATTTCTTTCCTTCTGCTAACTTTGGGGGTTTTTTGTTCTTCCTTCTCTAATTGCTTTAGGTGTAAGGTTAGGTTGTTTATTTGAGATGTTTCTTGTTTCTTGAGGTAGGATGGTATTGTTATATACTTCCCTCTTACGACTGCTTTTGCTGCATCCCATAGTTTTTGCGTCATCGTGTTTTCATTGTCATTTGTTTCTAGGTATTTTTTATTTCCTGTTTTATTTCTTCAGTGATCTGTTGGTTATTTAGTAGTGTATTGTTTAGCCTCCATGTGTTTGTAGTTTTTACAGATTTTTTTCCTGTAATTGATATATACTCTCATAGTGTTGGGGTCGGAAAAGATAATTGATATGATTTCAATTTTCTTAAATTTACCAAGGCTTGATTTGTGACCCAATATATGGTCTTTCTGGAGAATGTTCTGTGAGCATTTGAGAAGAAAGTGTATTCTGTGAAAGTGTATTCTGTGAACACTTGAGAAGAAAGTGTATTCTGTATTTTGGATGTAAAGTCCTATGTATATCAATTAAGTCCATCTTGTTTAATGTATCATTTAAAGTTTGTATTTCCTTATTTATTTTCATTTCGGATGATCTGTCCATTGGTGAAAGTGGGGTGTTAAAGTCCCCTATTATTATTGTGTTACTGTTGATTTCCCCTTTTATGGCGGTTAAAATTTGCCTTATGTTTTGAGGTACTCCTGTGTTGGGTGCATAAATTTTTACAATTGCTATATCTTCTTCTTGGATGGTACCCCATAATCATTATGTAGTGTCCTTCTTTGTCTCTTGTAACATTCTTTATTTTAAAGTCTATTTTGTCTGATATGAGAATTGCGACTCCAGCTTCTTTTGATTTCCATTTGCTTGGAATATCTTTTTCCATCCCCTCACTTTCAGTCCGTATGTGTCCCTAGGTCTGAAGTGGGTCTCTCGTAGACAACATACATACGGGTCTTGTTTTTGTATCCATTCAGCCAGTCTGTGTCTTTTGTTTGGAGCATTTAAATCCATTTACATTTAAGGTAGTTATCGATATGTATGTTCCTATTGCCATTTTCTTAATTGTTTTGGGTTTGTTATTGTAGGTCTTTTCCTTCTCTTGTGTTTCCTGCCTAGAGAAGTTCCTTTAGCATTTGTTGTAAAGCTGGTTTGGTGGTGCTGAATTCTCTTAGCTTTTGCTTTTCTGTAAAGGTTTTAATTTCTCCTTTGAGTCTGAATGAGCTTCTTGCTTGGTAGAGTAATATTGGCTGTAGATTTTTCCCTTTCATCACTTTAAATATGTCCTACCACACCCTTCTGGCTTGTAGAGTTTCTGCTGAGAAATCAGCTGTTAACCTTAGGGGGATTCCCTTGTATGCTATTTGTTGCTTTTCCCTTGCAGCTTTTACTATTTTTTCTTTGTGTTTAATTTTTGGTAGTTTGATCATTATGTGTCTTGGAGTGTTTCTCCTTGGATTTATCCTGTATGGGACCCTCTGCACTTCCAGGACTTGACTGCCTATTTCCTTTCCCATATTAGGGAAATTTTCAACTGTAATCTCTTCAAATATTTTCTCAGTCCCTTTCTTTTTCTCTTCTTTGTCTGGGACCCCTATAATTCGAATGTTAGTGTGTTTAATGTTTTCCCAGAGGCCTCTGAGACTGTCCTCCATTCTTTTCATTCTCTTTTCTTTACTCTGCTCTCTGGTAGTTATTTCCACTATTTTATCTTCCAGGTCACTTATCCATTCGTTTGCCTCAGTTATTCTGCTATTCATTCCTTCTATAGAATTTTTAATTTAATTTGTTGTGGTGTTCATCATTGTTTGTTTGCTCTTTAGTTCTTCTAGGTCCTTGTTAAACGTTTCTGTCATTTTCTCCATTCTACTTCCAAGATTTTGTATCATCTTTGCTATCATTACTCTGAATTCTTTTTCAGGTAGACTGCCTATTTCCTCTTCATTTGTTTGGTCTTGTGGGTTTTTATTTTGCTCCTTCATCTGCTGTGTATTTCTCTGTCTTCTTATTTTGCTTAACTTACTGTGTTTGGGGTCTCCTTTTTGGAGGCTGCAGATTCATAGTGCCCATTGTTTTTCATGTCTGCCCCTAGTGGGTTAGGTTGGGTCAGTGGGTTGTGTAGGCTTCCTGGTAGAGGGCACTAGGGTCTGTGTTCTGGTGGATGAGGCTGGATCTTGTCTTTCTGGTGGGTGGTACCGTGTCTGGTGGTGTGTTTTGGGGTGTCTGTGAACTTATTATGATTTTAGGCAACCTCTCTGCTAATGAGTGGGGGTGTATTCCTGTCTTGCTAGATGTTCGGCATAGGATGTCCAGCACTGTAGCTTGCTGGTCGTTGAGTGGGGCTGGGTCTTAGCGTTGATATGGAGATCTCTGGGAGAGCGTTAGCCATTTGATATTATGTGGGGCCAGGAGGGCTCTGGTGGACAAATGTCCTGAAGTTGGCTTTCCCACTTCAGAGGCACAGGCCTGACACCCAGCTGAAGCACCAAGACCCTGTCAGCCACACGGCTCAGAAGAAAAGGGAGATTAAAAAAAAAAGAATGAAAAAATAAAATAAAAAAATATATTATTAAAAATAAAAAAATTAATAAGTAATAAAATAAAAAGAAAGAAAGAAGAGAGCAACCAAACCAATAAACAAATCCACCAATGATAACAAGCACTATAAAGTATACTAAAAAAAAATAATAACTGACAGAACCTTAGGAAAATGGTTAAAAGCAAAGCTTACAGACCAAATCACACAAAGAAGCATACACATACACAGTCACAAAAAGAGAAAAAGGAAAAAATATATATAAATTTTAAAAAAGGAAGAGAGCCACCAAATCAATAAACAAATGTACCAATGATAATAAACTCTAAATACTAAACTAAGATAAACATAAAGCCAGAAACAAATTAGATGCAGAAAGGAAGCCACAAGTCCACAGTTGCTCCCAAAGTCCACCGCCTCAATTTTGGGATGATTCGTTGTCTATTCAGGTATTTTACAGATGCAGGGTACCTCAAGTTGATTGTGGAGATTTAATCCGCTGCTCCTGAGGCTGCTGGGAGAGATTTCCCTTTCTCTTCTTTGTTCGCACAGCTCCCCGGGCTCAGCTTTGGATTTGGCTCCGCCTGTGCGTGTAGGTTGCCTGAGGGTGTCTGTTCCGCGCTCAGACAGGACGGGGTTAAAGTAGCAGCTGATTCGGGGGCTCTGGCTCACTCAGGCCGTGGGGAGGGAGGGGTATGGATGCGGGGAGAGCCTGCGGTGGCAGAGGCCGGCGTGACGTTGCAACAGCTGTGTGTTCTCCCGGGGAAGTTGTCCCTGGATCACGGGACCCTGGTAGTGGCAGGCTGCACAGGCTCCCCAGAGGGGAGGTGTGGAGAGTGACCTGTGCTTGTGCACAGGCTTCTTGGCGGCAGCAGCAACCTTACCATCTCATGCCGTCCTCTAATGTCTGCGCTGATAGCCACAGCTCGCGCCCATCTCTGCAGCTTGTTTTGGCGGTGCTCTGAATCCCCTCTCCTCACGCACCCCGAAACAGTGGTCTCTTGCCTCTTAGGTCCAGACTTTTTGCCGGACTCCCTCCTCGCTATCTGTGGCACACTGGCCCCCTTCAGGCTGTGTTCACACGCAGCCAACCCCAGTCCTCTCCCTGCGCTCCGACCGAAGCCCGATCCTCAGCTCCCAGCCCCGCCCGCTCCGGCGGGTGAGCAGACAAGCCTCTCGGGCTGGTGAGTGCCGGTCAGCACTGTTCCTCTGTGCGGAAATCCCTCTGCTTTGCCCTCCGCACCCCTGTGAATTCGCTCTTCTCCGCGGCTCCGAAGCTTCCCCACCCCCACCCCCACCTCCGCCCGCGAAGGGGCTTCCTAGTGTGTGGAGACGTTTCCTCCTTCACAGCTCCCTGCTAGAGGTGCACGTCCCATCCCTGTTCTTTTGTGTCTGTTTTTTTCTTTTGCCCTACCCAGGTACGTGGGGAGTTTCTTGCCTTTTGGGAAATCTGAGGTCTTCTGCCCGCGTTCAGTAGGTGTTCTGTAGCAGTTGTTCTACATGTAGTTGTATTATTGATGTATTTGTGGGAAGGAAGGTAATCTCCACGTCTTACTCCTCTGTCATCTTGAAGGTCCTTCTATACATTTTCAAAGTTTGTGAAATTTAAGTTTTTTTGTAACCATAACTTGCACAGATTTTTCAGATGGTAAAAGTATGAGGAAACAAATAAACAAAACTCTGGTTACGTAAAAGTAAAGTACTAGGGATTGCATGTTTAGGGGAGAACTCTCTTAGTAGGTAGTGCTTGAACCAAGACTGGAAGGTTCCCAAGATGGTGGCCAAGCGAAGATCTGAGTGGAGAGTGTGTCTGTGTGAACATTCTGTACCATATTTCCTAGAAAATGGTGTGGTCTTCCTGTGTATAATTAAAATCTTTCTTCATTGTGAAGACCTATATTAAATATTTTTAAACAGGTTTCCTCTTGCCTGTATTAGGGTCTCTATTTCAGAGACCCCAGTTACCCTTAGCTGAATTATGTTTGCCAGTCTTCCATATCTATTAGCTTCATCCTAATGACTTAAATCTTCTTTTTCCTTCCAACTATATTTTCTATGAATATGACAAGCTTTCTTTTAAGTTGGAAACTTTATTTTAAGCCATGTATGTTTCATTCTTTCTGTTTCTAATATGCATTACGTCGGTAGAGATGTTGTTTTGGTCTTCAATTTTATTTCCTTTAGGCTTGCAATTTTCCTTTTCTATTTTGTTTTTCTACTGTCTCATTTTATAAAGCTTTTTTTAAATCAATATATTCCTATTAAGTGCTGTGGAAAATTTCCTTCTCTTTTAGGGTTATGCTTTTCCCTAGGCTGATTTTTTTCTTTCTGTGCTGTATGGTATTGAGTGTTTTCCATAGTTTTTGTGCATTGGATTCAATTCCCTTTCCTCATATTTTACTCACACTTGGACAGTTTGGTCCAGATTTTCTATTTGACTTCTTTCCACGCCATCTGAGAACTGTTTGCTGTGCCTTCCTTGGTTGTGGTTTAAGGACTCTGTATTTTGAGTTCTATCCATAATTTTCTCTGGCTTTGAGGGCCTGTTAGGCTGAGGGGAGAGCTCGGCCCTGGGAGTGATATCTGAGCTTCACCTTCACTTCTAGGATTTCATAAAATGTTTGGTGTCAGCGTTCAATCCATGAAGTCAGAGAACTGTCCCATTTCTATAGAGATTCGCCCTCAGGCTTTGCGTCAGCCCCTGATTCTATGCGTCACTTTGGTACTTTCCTCTTCGAGAATCAGTCCTGTCCTGCACATCTATTTCAACCTGGTTTTCCCCTGCTGCTGTTTCTCCCACTCCCTAAACAGAAGAGAGAAGCCGCCACTTAGTTTTCCTCTTGCCAGATCTGAGGGTATTATTGAGAATCTCAGAATCTGGTCTATTCTCTCACATGGCTTCTTGGAAATGGGATGGGAAAAGGAATTTGGTCATGTCACAATGGCTGCAGTCGGCTGCAGAAACTTAATGTTTCTTTAGGTAAGCCATTGCACTGTGCCCTTTTGCTTGGTTAGTTATTTGTGGTGATTTTTGTTGTGGTTGCTGCTAAAATCTGTGCTGTTGTCCATTCTACCATCTAAACAGTAAATCTCCCATCACCCGTATATTACTCTAGCTCTTTCATTTACCTGTATATAAACAGACTCAAAACCAAACAACACTGAAACATAGTTGTCCAAAAGATATCTTAAAACAGATGAATATTAAAGCTTTCTATATTTTCTAAAAAAAAAATTCCTAGTGTTTTCTAATTAGCTGAGCTTTGTGTTTGTTATATTTCTTAAGAAAATCAAATTATTATTATCAAAAATAGCAAACATTGGAGTCATTTGATCTTAAAAGTATTAGATATAAATAAAACATGTAATGATGGGCTTGGAATAATAATATTTCTTTAAAGAGAGGAAGAAAATACGAAATGGCAATCATGACCCATCCAGAGTTATTTCTGTTTTGAGCTATGTGCTGTTTTACTAGTAATATTAAAAAGTCCATAACACTTTTGTTATGGTCTCCCTTTCTTTCTCTCCCTTTTTTAAAAATAAAGTTATTTATTTATTGATTGATTGATTTTTGGCTGTGTTGGGTCTTCGTTGCTGCATGCGGGCTTTCTCTAGTTGGGGCGAGCAGGGACTACTCTTTGTTGCAGTGCACAGGCTTCTCATTGCAGTGGCTTCTCTTGTTGTGGAGCACGGGCTCTAGGCATGCGGGCTTCAGTAGTTGTGGCATGCGGGCTCAGAACTTGTAGCTCGTGCGCTCTAGAGCGCAGGCTCAGTAGTTGTGGAGCACGGGCCCCATGGCACGTGGGATCTTCCCAGACCAGGGCTTGAACCTGTGTCCCCTGCATTGGCAGGCGAATACTTAACCACTGCGCCAACCAGGGAAATCCCGTCTTTCTCTTTTTCTTGTTATGTTTATTGTTCATGTGGGTGGCTGTAATCTACATACTCCAACTATGAAATTTTTATGGTTGATACTGAGCCATAAGTTCCTACTAAAATACAGTTGAAAACTTGGAAGCTGTTTTAGACCTGAGCCAAGAGAAAAGACATTGTGTCATCAACTTTTTGTGTAGTTTATTTTTCTTATAGTCATGGGGCCCCCAAAAATATTTGTAAGTCTGAGGGTAAGAACTCATATTCCATGTATTGTGCTGAAATGCTTCAAAACTCATTTTGGTATCTTAATAAAGATATTTACCAAATATGGAAAATTAACCTATTCATTTATCTGGTAAATATTTATTGAATGCTTCCATGTGGCAGGAACTCTTCTGAAGACTGGAGATCCTCTGATGAACAAGACAAAATCCCTCCCCTTATATAGCTTTACTTCAGAATGAAGGAAATGGACAGTCTGTGAAAAAATAAATAATTACCTGATTGTGTTCTTAATAAGCATTCTCAAATTTAACCACTTATCCTTCAAACTCAGCCATTGCTGATCTGAGATCAGAGACAGTATATCAATATACCAGTGCAGGCTAATTGTTTGCTTGTGCCTGAATTGTGTATTCTGAGTGACAGACCTATATACCCTGGGCTAAGCCAAAAAGGCACCACTATGCATAAAAATATATAAAGAGGGGTGACTGAATAGCTGAAACTCTTTAAAGATTGCCCCACTTACTACTCTACCATCTAAAGAGGGGACATGATTGTAAGGACTATTTAAAGGCTGACCTCCATGGTGGATTTTCCTCTTGCTGCTAAAATTGCCTTTGTTCACTCAGCTGTTTTCAGAATACTCTTTGTAAGATCCCACCTGGCTTTTCTCTCTTAAGATATAAAGTATATGCTGTGCTTCGAGCCTATTAATAAAGCACAATAGGGTTGTTGTGACCTTGATTCCTTGGGGGTGAAGAACCCCAGTGGGATTGTCAGTGCAGCTTCCACAGCTAGCTTGAAATGTTAGCTGTCCTTACGAGGCAAGAAGGCAGTACTACACAGTTTGCTACATTTGGTTTGGACAAAATACATGTCTGTCCAGTTCTTCAGATGGCATATAGTGACATTCACTAATTGACACCATATTCACGGGCTACAGGTAACAATTTTGAAATGTCTGAGATGTGGGAGAATGAAGCAATTTAAGTTCCAAGGACAATTTGGCAGGGAGATAAATAGAGCATTACCATTTTAAAGAGACAGTCCTTATACAAGATAGAGAATCAGGATGTAACTTTTGGGGCCAGCCCTCAAAATTACAGTTGTGTTCTGTCATTCAGTATACATATTTTTTTAGTTTAAGTTTTAATGGGCATTGACATACTTCATGGCAATGATACCAATAGGAAAATACATTGCGTACAAGTTTTTTTAAAAAAAGACGGAAACATACAACTAATTCTCATGCCTAATTAAGTGTTCTGAATTATCAGCTTCGATTGTCACAAGAGTCATCTCCTTTGATAGTATTGGCCACCTAATAGGAGACTGTTACCATCCCAGTTGTCTGTGGGCCTGTGATTGATCAATTTTTGACAACAAAGAAATGTTAACAGGGCTATATGGTGAAGCAGTCACTGGAAAAATCCCTTTCACAATGTTTCTACTTAATTGTGAGCGTCACCATTGCCACGCGTGGTATAGCAACACAGTTAAATTTCCTTTTGCTCACATTCAGTGGGACCTATGGGGGTGTGCAGAAATCATTGGGGGATCAGGAGCCTGGAAAATTACATACTCGAAGAATTAATGAACTATAATTCCATATTACGTTCTCGATCACATTGTGCTTCCTTTTCATTAATAGAACTAAATTGGTTTTCCATAGACAGGGTACTTTTAAAAAATGCAATCATGCTTTTGCTCAGATAAAAAAATGCTACCTGCTTTGCAGATGAGGCTTGTTCTATCATGAAACTTATCAGTAGGAAATTTATAGGGAAGAACTTATCTGCTGTGTTAACTCAACCTGTTGTAGTGCCTTGAAATTGGTCTTTAAATCCCTGGCTGGAAACTGTCACTGATTTCTTAGTCCTTGTTCTTTTTAAGGAGAAAAATGTTTTTGGGTTATATAGTGCTACCTAATAGAGTGATAATCAAAGGCTTCTCTGAATACAATGAATGTCTTCTCATAAAAATTTTCATAAATCAAAATTTTAGTATCTTAATAAGTGTATCAGTAGCTTCATATTATTTCTGGATCCCAAGTCATAAAAGCCTTTGGACATAATGTTCAAATTATGTCAAACTGAAATCTAAACATAATGTTAACAATCTTTAGCCAGGTCTAAAACAGAGCCATTTATAAATTCAAATTAAGATTATTTTCAGTGTATGTGGCAGTGATTAGTTTAGCTAAAGAAAGGAGTTCATCACGGTAGGCATATTGTAGATACTGCTTTCTAATTAACGGGCTAGCTATATTACAGTGTGCTTTACGTACACACACACATACACACAGTCATGCACATGCGTGCACTATAGTTCAGAATTACAAATGACTGTGTGGCAGTCTAACCTTGTGAAAGCGAATTCTATAGTGTTTATGTGTCAAAAACAATTACATTAATTTCTAGTAATGTTGCTATTATTATGTACACATCCCTCAAGTTCTAGCTTTTAAGAATCAGTTTATATTTCTTTTCTAGGTGATTCTCTTTTAAGTATTACAGCAATGATATGATGAACTGTGGAAGTATAGAATATAATACCTTATTCTAGATGAATCGGCTCCAAAGCCTTTTATGCTTCCATGCTCTCACTATTGTGTTTCATTTCCATGATATCAAATCTCAAATCAAAATTCAGTCTGAATAGAACTAAAGCATTGAAAATATGGGAATAACACAATTACATGAAAACTAAGACGTAGTTTTTGTTATAAAGTAAGCCACAATGTAGAATCAAATTATTTAAGATTGGTTCCTAATTATATGATTATGTTGTAGTCTTTCATGAAATTGTAATAGGTATGAGCCTTTCACTTTTACCAAGCATTTATCAAGCAAATGTAGCTCAGTACACATACTGAGCTACATTTCCTGCCACCAAATCACTTAGTTTACAATCATATATCAAATCAAATCCCTTTCCTTTTCAACCTTCCTTTCATCCATAAAACTTTTAATGACTCCCGTCTTGCCATTCAGGCCAACTACGCCTGATATAAATACCTTTCTTGTTTACTTCTGTAAGTATTTAGTATTCAAATCTTTATTTTTTGATCAGTGTGATTTTATAGGTTTACTTATGTGCATTATGTGTGTACTTGGATGTCCCTTTCCGATTTAAAAATTCTCAACTACATTTTGCTAGCTTGGCCACCTTTCCTTATTAAATGGCTGTAAAATCCTCAACTGTGAAGGAAAGTGACAGGTACCTTACAAGATAATTGTGAAAATTAAATTAGATAACATATTGTACACAGAACGTAGTGCTGAGCACATAGTAGGCATATTTAGGCATCCTTCTCATTTCTATGGCCTTTGTCCTTTTCTTTCTTGCTCCTTGTTCTAATTCATCCTATATCTAGTCCACTTTTAGCCACCTGAAGGGCCTTGATATGATTTCACTTCAGGATGATGTATTGCTTGACTCTCTTGCCCCCGCCCCCCCCCCATTCCTGTGACTAGTTCATTGAGTCAGACTCTCTCCTGGAATATTGTGACAGTGGCTAATTGGTGTCTGTGCCTGCTTCACATGTGTGCCTGTCTGCCCCCCTGCTGCCCCTCCAATCTCTTTTCCACACTGCTGTCAGAATGCTCTTTCTAAAGCATTATTGATGATGTTGGATCCTGGCCTAAAACTTTTCAATGGTTTCTGAATAATGTTACGATAAAGATCAAGCTGTTTGATGTGGCCTTTTAGCACCTTCATGCTCTGACCTCCGCTTGCTTCTTCAGCCTTGTGTCTTGCTGTTTCCCTCATTCTACCCCCAAGACACATACATGTGCTCATGAGCACAAACACACACACCAGCCAAGTGGTCCTCACAGAAGCCAGGTTTTTCTCTAGCTTCTTGGCCTTAATATGTTTCTGTCTTTTGCCATCTGTCTTCTCCTGTCTAACTCCTTTGTATTTTTTACTTCAACTTAGATATGTCTTCCTCTGGGAAGCCTTCTGGGGCCCCAGTGTTCAAACTGGGAACTATTTTTAAGTGTCTCCACATATCCTAAGATTCTTACACCATAGCACATAATACCCAGCATTGTAAGTACCTATTTGATCATCCCTCACTCTATTAAACTGATAAACTTCATGAGGACCATGTCTACATAATTCACAGTTGTATTTCCAATACTCAGTATAGGGCTGAGCACAGAACAGGCACCAAATAACTTCTTTTTCTCTCTTAAAAAACACATTTTTTTCCTGTGTAAAAAAGGGCTGGAACAGGCACTAGGCATTTCATACACTATCAAGATGGGCCTAGATCAGAGCAAATGGGCCACTCTGTGTATCTTAGGTAGGCCCATTTAGACCCAGGAAAGATATTCCTGTACCGAACGTAATGATGTGGAAATCAAGAAAAAGAAAACCTAAGGATAAATGCAATATGAATAAATGTCACATAATTAACATGCCTGCATTTAATGCCTTTAAGTAAATTAAAATGCCTTTTAATGTTAAAAAGGCATTTAAAATGCCTTTAATTTTTAAAAAATGCCTATTTTTTCTTTTATATTTCTAAGCTATGTTCAGGTACTAGCCAAGATCATCATTTCCTTTCTCCCTTATTTTGGTCTTTCTTCTAATACTGTTTCCTCTCTTCTTCACTTTTCCATTACCCCAGGGTTATTTAGAAAAATTCTGAATCAACTATATGTGCAGAGTTCATTCAACTCTGATTCTTATTTCAAGAACAATTTTTTTATATCCTGACAACTGAAAATCAGAATCTGCCCTAAAATAGGTTAAGTATTTGCATTCCCTTTCTATTAGCTCGTATTTTTTTCACAAAAGAATTCCATTAGCATTACATCTCATTGGCTGATGTATCTGAAAACTGAGTAGAAAGATATTACAGTTCCTAAAGAGTAAATGGCATTGGGAAATGAAGATTGAGTTAATTTTTTAAAAACTAAAAATAATTTAAGTACTTTTTAACCTGACTCATTAAAACAGAGAGTTGTATGTCTCATTGAAAGTGTAAAACTCCGTATCAGACAAAATGTATATAGTATAGTAAATACAGCACTTCACAATTTTCAAAAAACTTTTATAAAAATTCTACCAAATAGGTGTAATTGTCCCTGTTTTAGCAGATTATGAAGCTGGATCAGCAAAATTATCTAATTTGCCTTAGAGCACAAGATATTAAATTGATCAATGCTAAGATTTGAACTCAGATTTTCTGATTCCAGGTACAGGCCACCTCCACCCCAGCTGTGGATATATGTCACGTTATTATAGTCCTTATTGTTATTCATGAGATTTTTGTGTGTGTACATGAAGTCTCTACTAGGCTACATGCCAAAAAGGGCATATGAACTCTGTGATTGATGTGTCGTTTTCTTTTCCTAACCAACTTCATCCATTCCTGATAATATTAACCTACCATCCATGCCATTTCTTTTCCCTGACATTATCTTCTTTTTATTTAGTGGTATCTGTGAATACTAATTATATGTTGACATCTAAGGTTTTCCATTTGCATTTTTAATTTTCTTAAGGACAAACGCTGTTGTAAATCTCTAAAATATGCATCTATTGTCTATAAATAAATAATTATGTAAACTAAAAATACTTGGGAAATAGCCTCACTAATCACTCACTCACTACATCAAATTAGTCAAGAAGTCATGTAATTTTACCTTTTCAATAGCTTCTGAGTCTGTCTAGGAAGTCTTTCCCAACCTCCATCCGCATTGCCGTCACTCTAATGAGCTCTTGCCCGAGCTATGGCCAGAGCCTCCTAAGTGCTCTCCCTGTTTCTGTGGTTCTTCTGTTGAAATGCATTGTCCAAACTGACAGAGTAATTGTTCTGAAATGCATATCAGACGAGCCACTCTCCTGCTTCCAGTGACTCCAGGATTCTAAACTCCCTAGGAATATACAGTCATCAAAATACTATCCCCACTTACCACATTGGCTTCAGCTTCTCCCACTTCCCATTCCTGCCCCACTAGACCATTCCCTATAGCAATAATAATAATAATAAACTGTAATTGAGAATGTGTTCTATGTATTGGACTCCGTTTGTATTCTATAATTAAGCCTTACACCCCTATGAAGCAGATTAAAATTCTCTTTTACAAATAAGAAAACAGAAGTATGAAACGTTTAAAATTAGGTTGCTCCAGTATCACCCAATGGCTAAATATCAAGGCAGATATTGGAACTTAAGCAGACTGATTTGAGAACCCTCTCTACACCAGGCTTGTGAATGTCATGTCCCTGTATCTGTGCACCTGCTCTTCCTATTGTCTAAAAGTACACTTCTCCAACGCAGAGCTTCCTAGCAAACTTATGCTCATCCCTCAAAACTTTAAATTTTGACAGCCCTCTCACTGTTATTTAGGGATAACAGTCTTTCATCAATTCTTAGTTACACATATTTCCTATTTTAACATTTACAAAATCAGGAGGCATCTTATAACTGATGGTGTATCATTGTTTAATTGGCAGCATTTTTCTCTGAGTGATACATAAGACAATGTGCAACTTTTGATTAATGAATTAGCTGGAGTTGATAAAAATGTTATTTTTAGAGTTCAAGATCAATTTTGATACTAAGTCTCTTGAAGGCTAAAACAAACGGAAGTGAGTACTTTCACAGATCTGAATGCTGGAGGGGAGAACATTCCTGGCTCCGTGGGTGGGTGGATTTCTAACTTTGAGGCATACATAGATTACCTGGGCACTGAATGGAAAATTCGGATCACCAGACTCCATTACCTGGGATTCTGACTTCATAGGTCTAGGGAAGAAATCAGAAATCTGCATTTTTTCTGGCATCCTCAGAGGATTCTGACTCAAGTGGTCCACACTTTGAGAACCACTGCTTTAAGGGATGCAAAGCTGTTTTTAGTATTTCATTCTCGAATGGAACTTCAGAATGAGTATAGATTGAGAGAGATGTTATAGATGATAATATTGATAATGCCCATAGTCCCTTTGTTGAAATCCACTGGACAATGCCCAGGAGTATTATTTGCAGACTGTGGCATCTGATGAAAGAAAAAGTGAGAGCATACTCTGAAAAGATACCTCAGTGTAGTTTTGGGGAAAACCAAAATAATACAGCTTAAATGTTCCACTTGTATCTAAAATAATGAATAGATTACTAACAAGTTGTGTGTTCTTCTGACAGTCCTCACAGATAATTTATATACATATGCATAATGCATTTCATGTGTATGTTTATATGTATTCATATACATATATGTGTGTTTATTAGAGTGCGAGTCTAATAGGGCACAGGCTGTCTTTATGCCCTCAAGGCCTGTGCCTGGCATACGTAGAGACCCCACCCAACAAAGTGCTTCCACACACATGATTTCATAATAAAATGCTGCAACTCCTTGAGAACATTATATAAATACTGGGAGCTGCAACAGCCCCGAAAACTGTTAAAATATTTAGATCATTCAGCTTTTCCTTCGATAATGGAAATTATATCTCTGTTCTTTTTCATCAATAAAGAATTTCCTGAATATAGCTTGTTTTGCTGCCCTTTTGCCACAAACGTATATTTTTGCATTCTAATACTTCTTCTGCAGGTGCACCTCACTCCTATATATTAATAACATTCGCCTTCTGACTTGAGTATTTCTTAACATACTAACAACTTTAGGGATGATTTTTAGTTGGAATTAGTAAGTCAAGTATCATATCTTTTTATTACTGAAATGATCCAGCTGGATGAATATGAAAACAGAAATGTTCCATCATGTGATATCACAAAGTAGTTCATTAAACCACAGAAATGTGTTATCATCTCATTTATGTACTTTTCCCAAAACAGTTGTCCTAGGAATATACAGCAATATGTGCTCTATGCTTGACCTATAGTAAATTTATTAAAATCGGATTACTAATAACCATGGTAGGAAGTTTTCAGCAGGAAATAATTATAGCATCTTAGGGACCAGAAGCAGACTGGCAGTTTTCTACATTTGTAATATCTGTGACATAAACCTTTTATTTCTTCCAACCTATCTATCAATGTACTTAGCAAGTCTGAAAATAGAAAAGACCATTTCTACTAGAAAGTATCAGTAGAACTGACAGTTCTATATATTCAGTGATAATTAATATTTATAATGATGGCCCTGGGGCACTGTAAGTTCCTTCTAAACCGGTAAGGAAGACTGAGTTATGTCAGCATAATTTTAATAGCTAATGGGTTTTCTTATCTTGTAATTATTTGGAAATATATCATTGAATGCTATATATCATTAGACTACTTAATTAGACTCACGCTTCAAGTTAAGCAGGGTCACCCTTTCCCAAAATTGAAGATGAATGATGACTTACTAGGATTAGTATTAGTATATTTATGCATATTTAAATAATAAAACACTTTTAAAACGATGTTCTCTGCTTCAAATTCAGTACTCAGGATTTTACTGGTAGCAGAAGCAGCAGAAGAAAGAAAAAAATTCCACCTATAACTTCCATCTCCTAAAGATCCATTTCTTACCTTCTATCTTGAACATCAGAGAAGAATAAAATAATTTGTTTTATGAACTATTTTTCATGCATGCAGAAGTAGTGAAATGGGATTAAAGCTCAGTTATCCATTCTGTGTTCTGTATCCGTCTTTCCTTTTTTTAAATTTTATTTTACTTATTTTTTTATACAGCAGGTTTTTATTAGTCAGCAATTTTATACACATCAGTGTATACGTGTCAATCCCGATTGCCCAATTAATCATACCACCATCCCCACCCGCCCGCGGCTATCCCCCTTGGTGTCCATTTGTTTGTCCATTTGTTCTCTACATCTGTGTCTCAACTTCTGCCCTGCAAACCAGTTCATCTGTACCATTTTTCTAGGTTCCACATACATGCATTAATATACGATATTCGTTCTCTTTCTGACTTACTTCACTCTGTATGACAGACTCTAGGTCCATCCACGTCTCAACAAATGACCCAATTTCGTTCCTTTTTATGGCTGAGTAATATTCCATTTTATATATGTACCACATCTTCTTTATCCATTCGTCTGTCGATGGGCATTTAGGTTGCTTCCATGACCTGGCTATTGTAAATAGTGCTGCAATGAACATTGGGGTGCATGTGTCTTTTTGAATTATGGTTTTCTCTGGGTATATGCCCAGTAGTGGGATTGCTGGATCATAAGGTAATTCTATTTTTAGTTTTTTAAGGAACCACCATACTGTTCTCCATAGTGGCTGTATCAATTTACATTCCCACCAACAGTGCAAGAGGGTTCCATTTACTCCACACCCTCTCCAGCATTTGTTGTTTGTAGATTTTCTGATGATGCCCATTCTAACTGGTGTGAGGTGAGATACCTCATTGCAGTTTTGATTTGCATTTCTCTAATAATTAGTGATGTTGAGCAGCTTTTCATGTGCTCCTTGGCCATCTTTATGTCTTCTTTGGAGAAATGTCTTTATAGATCTTCTGCCCATTTTTGGATTGGGTTGTTTGTTTTTTTAATATTGAGCTGCATGTGCTGTTTATATATTTTGGAGATTAATCCTTTGTCCATTGATTTGTTGGCAAATATTTTCTCCCTTTCTGAGGGTTGTCTTTTTGTCTTGTTTATGGTTTGCTTTGCTGTGCAAAAGCTTTGAAGTTTCATTAGGTCCCATTTGGTTTTTTTTTTGTTTTTATTTCCATTAATCTAGGAGGTGGATCGAAAAAGATCTTGCTGTGATTTATGTCGAAGAGTGTTCTTTGTATGTTTTCCTCTAAGAGTTTTATAGTGTCCAGTCTTACATTTAGGTCTCTAATCCATTTTGAGTTTATTTTTGTTTATGGTGTTAGGGAGTGTTCTAATTTCAATCCTTTACATGTAGCTGTCCAGTTTTCCCAGCACCACATATTGAAGAGACTGGCCTTTCTCCATTGTATATCCTTGCCTCCTTTGTCATAGATTAGTTGACCATAGGTGCGTGGGTTTATTTCTGGGCTTTCTATCTTGTTCCATTGATCTATGTTTCTGTGTTTGTGCTAGTACCATATTGTCTTGATTACTGTAGATTTGTAGTGTAGTCTGAAGTCAGGGAGTCTGATTCCTCCAGCTCCATTTTTTTCTCTCAAGACTGCTTTGGCCATTTGCGATCTTTCGTGTCTGCATACCAATTTTAAGGTTTTTTGTTCTAGTTCTGTAAAAAATGCCATTGGTAATTTGATAGAGATTGCATTGAATCTATAGATTGCTTTGGGTAGTAGAGTCATTTTCACAATACTGATTTTTCCAATCCAAGAACATGGTATATCTCTCCATCTGTTGGTATCATCTTTAATTTCTTTCATCAGTGTCTTATAGTTTTCTGCATACAGGTCTTTTGTCTCCCTAGGTAGGTTTATTCCTAGGTATTTTATTCTTTTTGTTGCAGTGGCAAATGGGAGTGTTTCCTTAATTTCACTTTCAGATTTTTCATCATTAGTGTGTAGCAATGCAAGAGATTTCTGTGCATTAATTTTGTATCCTGCAACTTTACCAGATTCATTAATTAGCGCTAGTAGTTTTCTGGTGGCATCTTTAGGATTCTCTATGTATGGTATCATGTCATCTGCAAACAGTGACAGTTTTACTTCTTCTTTTCCAATTTGTATTCCTTTTAATTCTTTTTCTTCTCTGATGGCCATGGCGCGGACTTCCAAAACTATGTTGAGTAATAGTGGTGAGAGTGGGCAGCCTTGTCTTGTTCCTGATCTTAGAGGAAATGCTTTCAGATTTTCACCATTGAGAATGATGTTTGCTGTGGGTTTGTCGTATATGGCCTTTATTATGTTGAGGTAGGTTCCCTCTATGCCTACTTTCTGGAGAGTTTTTATCATAAATGGGTGTTGAATTTTGTCAAAAGCTTTTTCTGCATCTATTGAGATGATCATATGGGTTTTATTCTTCAATTTGTTACTATGGTGTATCACATTGATTGATTTGGGTATACTGAAGAATCCTTGCATCCCTGGGGTAAATCCCACTTGATTATGGTGTATGATCCTTTGACCGTGTTGTTGGATTCTGTTTTCTAATACTTTGTTGAGGATTTTTGCATCTATATTAATGAGTGATATTGGTCTGTAATTTTCTGTTTTTGTAGTATTTTGTCTGGTCTTGGTATCAGGGTGATGGTGACCTCATAGAATGAGTTTGCGAGTGTTCTTTCCTCTGCAATTTTTTGGAAGAGTTTGAGAATGATGGGTCTTAGCTCTTCTCTAAATGTTTGATAGAATTCAACTGTGAAGGATTATTGTTTTGTGGAAGATTTTTAATCACAGTTTCAATTTCATTACTTGTGACTGGTCTGTTCATATTTTCTATTGCTTCCTGGTTCAGTCTTGGAAGGTTGTACCTTTTAAGAACTTGTCCATTTCTTCCAGATTGTCCATTTTATTAGCATAGAGTTGCTTGTAGTCGTCTCTTAGGGTGCTTCGTATTTCTGTGGTGTCTGTTGTAACTTCTCCTTTTTCATTTCTAATTTTATTGATTTGAGTCCTCTTCCTCTTTTTCTTGATGAGTCTGGCTAATGGTTTATCAATTTTGTTTATCTTTTCAAAGAATGAGCTGTTAGTTTTATTGATCTTTGCTATTGTTTTCTTTGTTTCTATTTCATTTATTTCTGCTCTGATTTTTATGATTTCTTTTCTTCTGCTAACTTTGGGTTTTGTTTGTTCTTCTTTCTGTGGTTCCTTTAGGTGGAAGGTTAGATTGTTTATCTGAGATTTTTCTTGTTTCTTGAGGTAAGCTTGTATAGGTATAAACTTCCCTCTTAGAACTGCTTTTGCTGCATCCCATAGGTTTTGGATCGTCGTTTTCATTGTCATTTGTCTCTAGGTATTTTTTGTTTTCCTCTTTGATTTCTTCAGTGATCTCTTGGTTATTTAGGAACATATTGTTTATCCTCCATGTGTGTTTGTTTTTTAAGTTTGTTTCCCTGTAATTCATTTCTAATCTCATAGCATTGTGGTCAGAAAAGATGTTTGATATGATTTCAATTTTCTTAAATTTACTGAGGCTTGATTTGTGACCCAAGATGTGATCTATCCTGGAGATAGATCTATCCTGATCTATCCTCAAGTTCGGTGTGCACTTGAGAATAAAGTGTAATCTGCTGTTTTTGGATGGAATGTCCTATAAATATCAATTAAATCTATCTGGTCTATTGTGTTATTTAAAGCTTCTGTTTCCTTATATATTTTCATTTTGGATTATCTGTTCATTGTTGTAAGGGAGGTGTTAAAGTGCCCCACTATTGTGTGACTGTCAGTTTCCTCTTTTATAGCTGTTAGCAGTTGCCTTATGTATTGAGGTGCTCCTATGTTGGGTGCATATATATTTATAATTGTTATATCTTCTTCTTGGATCGATCCCTTGATCATTATGTAGTGTCCTTTCTTGTCTCTTGTAACATTCTTTATTTTAAAGTCTATTTTTTCTGATATGAGAATTGCTACTCCAGCTTTCTTTTGATTTCCATTTGCATGGAATATCTTTTTCCATCCCCTCACTTTCATTCTGTATGTGTCCCTAGGTCTGAACTGCGTCTCTTGTAGACAGCATATATATGGGTCTTGTTTTTGTATCCATTCAGCAAGCCTGTGTCTTTTGGTTGGAGCATTTAATCCATTCACGTTTAAGGTAATTATCAATATGTATGTTCCTGTGACCATTTTCGTAATTATTTTGGGTTTGTTTTTGTAGATCCTTTTCTTCTCTTGTGTTTCCCACTTAGAGAAGTTCCTGTAGCATTTGTTGTAGAGCTTGTTTGGTGGTGCTGAATTCTCTTCACTTTTGCTTGTCTGTAAAGCTTTTGATTTCTCCATTGAATCTGAGTGAGATCCTTGCTGGGTAGAGTAATCTTGGTTGTAGGTTTCTCCCTTTCATCACGTTAGGTATATCATGCCACTCCCTTCTGGCTTGCAGAGTTTCTGCTGAGAAATCAGCTGTTAACCTTTGGGAGTTCCCTTGTATGTTATTTGTCATTTTTCCCTTGCTGCTTTCAATAATTTTTCTTTGCCTTTAATTTTTGCCAATTTGATTACTATGTGTCTCATCATGTTTCTCCTTGGGTTTGTCCTGTATGTAACTCTGGGCTTCCTGGACTTGGGTGGCTATTTCCTTTCCCATGTTAGGGAAGTTTTCGACTATAATCTCTTCAGATATTTTCTCTGGTCCTTTCTCTCTCTCTTCTCCTTCTGGGACCCCTGTAATGTGAATGATGTTGTGCTTAATGTTGTCCCAGAAGTTTCTTAGGCTGTCTTCATTTCTTTTCATTCTTTTTTTGTTATTCTCTTCTAAAGCAGTGAATTCCACCATTTTGTCTTCCAGGTCACTTATCCGTTCTTCTGCCTCAGTTATTCTGCTATTGATTCCTTCTAGTGTCGTTTTCATTTCGGTTATTTTATTGTTCATCTCTGTTTGTTTCTTCTTTAATTCTTCTAGGTCTTTGTTAAACATTTCTTGCATCTTCTCAATCTTTGCCTCCATTCTTTTTCCGAGGTCGTGGATCATCTTCCCTACCATTATTCTGAATTCTTTTTCTGGAAGGTTGCCTATCTCCACTTCATTTAGTTGTTTTTCTGGGGTTTTATCTTGTTCCTTCATCTGGTACATAGTCCCCTGCCTTTTCATCTTGTCTATCTTTCTGTGAATGTGGTTTTTGTTCCACAGGCTGCAGGATTTTAGTTCTTCTTGCTTCTGCTGTCTGCCCTCTGGTCAGCCTTTCCTTTTTTGCTGGTCTCATATCCTCAGCCTATAAATATACTCGTTTCATTATCTTAAAACTTTCCTTGAATCCTTGCTTTTCCTTTGCTTTCAAAATACCAACATACCCTTTTCCTGTCTTTCACAGTCAAACTGTTTTAAAATGAAATCTGTATACACACTCTTTATTTTATTGATCTTCCATTTACTTTTCAACTGGTTTCTATTTGTACCCCCCTTGCTCCCTTATGAATTGCTGTACCCAGAGACCTCTCTTCCATTTTCATTCTATTTAACAAGTTTGACACTGTTGAAAATTCTCTCTTTCTTGAAAACCTTTCTACCTCTTACTGCTTGAGGCTGTTCTTCTGCCTTTGATTCCTCTTCCTTAGTCGTATTTCCTATCTTAAATACTCTCCTTTAGGCAACCCCTTTTTCTCATTCATTTTTATGGCTTCATTTACAACAGTATATAGCAAACAATACCCAGTCTGTGCTTTGTTTCTAACCTCTCTTGAACCCTAGATTTGTGTTTCCAGTGGTCAACTAGATATCTTTCCCTAGATGTCTCATAAGCACCTAAAGGCTAACAGTTAAGTGATCTTCTGTTATTCTCTCCCTCTTTCCCTCAACAGGCAATGAGACACCTGGTCTCGTAGATTATACCTCTTCAGTATCTCTGCATTGATCCTCTCTGCTGCTACTCTCATTACCTCTATTTGTTGTCCCTACTGGTCTTCCTTCCTCTAATTTAGCTTTCTTCCTACCGTCTTCCCCTTCTAATCTACCTCCAAACAGATCTGGCCATGTGACTGTCCTGTCTCTACCCTTGATTAATAACATTCCAGAGGCTAGGACCAGGCAAAGAATATTGGTACTTTTTGTTTCCTTTTTACCATACTGTTTTAGCAGTTAGTGGGAGCAGTGGCCCCTTGGGGTGAAAATCAGATTATTGTTTGGTAAATAATCTGTAATCCAAAAGGGGCAAGGCAGAGGGGATAGTCAAGGGATAAGCTCCCCAAAGCAGAGAGTGATTAGGTACTCAGGTTCAAAGCTGTAACCAAGACATTGCCTAGGAGAATGGGCGAGGGTTTGTGGGAGCTCATTATCTGCTTTTTGTCACCATAAGCCTGCTGAGAAAGCTTCAAGAGACAAATCATGAGTGAACACCCTCTACTCAAAAGCTCCTTTGTCTCCACATTGCTTTCAGGATAGTATCTAAAATTGTAGCTCCAACAAACAAGTCCCTTCACCATCTGACCCCAACCTGTATCCTCTACCTTGTCACTTGCCACTTCCCCTCACATGAATATGCCCCTGCCACACTGAGCCACTCTCTCTTCTCTGAACTCTGTCATCCTCCTATGTCTATAAGTAGGCTGATCTCTCTGTTTGGAATTCCTTCATCAGCTTGTCTTTCTAGTTAGTTTGAAAGTCACTTGCTTTGCCTAGCCTTTCTGGTGGAGCACATACCTCTAGTATAGCCTTTGCAAATTTATCTCTAGTGATTTCTTAACATATTTGTACCCATAATCTAGCTTCTGCAGAGCTGGATCTGGCCTGGATTAGGGCTCTTAACAAATCTCCTCATATCCTGAAGGAGGCCCCAGCTTGCTATAAAAGAGCCAATATCTGTTTCTTTAGGTAGAAGAATTCCTCCAGGTTGATTCCCACTTCCTCTGCTTCCTCTGTTTCAATGATCTGGCATCTGGCTTCACCCTCTACCTCTAACCCTTTTGGGCTGATGACTGGTTTAGTGTTTGTTTCATTGCTACCTGTTTCTCATAATTTTTGGTCTCACATACTCCCACCACCTCCAAGGGCAAGCTCTGCCCATCCTTCTATCCTGGTTAGGCTTTCAGACCAGCCCCTCTGGGAAGGCACTTATTTGCCTGGAATGGGGACAACTAGCTTCTTTGTTGCTGCATCCACAGTGCCCAACATGGTGTTTGGAACTTAGACTCATAATACCTGTCTGATTGAATTGGACATAAAAGCCCTAAAGGAAACTACAGAAACCGTATTTCCCCTTGTATCATGCCAGCTACTCTGGATTAACATCATCAACTTAGAGACTGTGCCCTTCCCCCTCCACGTATCAGGGAGAACAAAGCAGCTCAAGAGCTTATTTTGGTAAGTTCTCAGTAATGCAGACTGGTGCTTTCTGACTGCTATGCTCGACACAGTGGACCTGAAAGCAGCATGCACATTTGGACGTGTGCATCTCAAGTGTGTGTGCCTTGACGGCTTAACCTCCCCAGATTCCCAGTGGCTAGTACCTAGCCATCCTCTCCTCAATCAGACCCCCACTGATAAAGTAAGGGAAGTGGCAATGACAGATAAATAGTATGTTATCCACCCTCAGGCAGATTTGCTGCTGAACTTGTCTCCTGCTTAGATAGACTGCTCAGAACCCCAGTCAAGTTGAATCACACAGCAGGCAAGCCCAAGAAACTCTCTAAATTGGAGAATTGAGTTCATATTTCTTGGCCTCCTGTCACAGCAGCCTCTGCAAACATTAATAAACCAAGTCCGAGGTTTATCGTTTGTTAATTCTGGGATTCTGATGTCCATCCTTTACTTAGGTGAACTAGGCAGCTGACTCTATTTGTAGCACACTGTCCTTGAAGCCGATGACGGTGTCGGCTGAGAAACAGTGCTAATGAGCCTTAGGAAAGCCTACTAACATTAATTTTATTCCTTCAATCAGTTTTATTGTTAGTAATATGAGGGATCAAAGATTCATAAACAGTCTTTCCACTGTAGGAATATGAGCTCAAATAGAGGGTGGTTGGTGGTAAGACACACATCAAAATAGCTATAAAGCAAGTCATTTATGTTAGGAGACATATGACGAACCAGCAAGTGCTGTAAGTACTCAGGGGGAAAAAAGATTCCATCTCAGACTGGGCCTGCCCTTCTAGCCCTTTCAAGATTCTATTTCCCACAATGAGATTCATTGATTTCCAAACAGGGTGAGCAGCCTGCTGCCCACCAACCCTTCCCGGGAACCCCAACCAGTGTTGATTGGGCTGCCCTAGACCCCCATGCAGTTATCGTTGCTTTCAGCACCATCTGGGAAGAACTTCCAGGCAGACAGACCTGCTGAGTTCAGCTGAGTATTCAGGGTTGTGGTGCTCCTTCCTCTGTCACCTGGTTTCCCCATGCTGCAAAGGAAGCTTCCCAGCCTTCCTGAACCTGTGCCTTTGCAAAATTTCTGTTTCTTAATGTGAGGCTAAAATACTGCGTTCCTGTTAAGTACTGCTACACCTGAGTTCCCAAACTCAAACAGTGTCCCTTTACACCAACTCCCCCTCTCTATTTCCCCCAGTTTCTGTAATTGATTTTCTTATTTTTATTGCTAATTTTGGCTCCTTTTCTAAGGACAGTTTGTTCACTTGAGTACTTGGAAGTTGTTTAGTCATCGACAGTTACGCACCAGTAAAAGGTTAAAAACCAATTTCTGATTATTTTTATCGTATATGTGCATCAAGCTGAGAACACATATTCCTTTTTATTACATATTTTAATAGTTTTATTGAGTTAAAATCAACAGACAATAAACTGCACATGTAGAAAGTTGATGTTTTGATATACAGCATACACCTGTGAAACCATCATCCCAATCAAAATTGTTAACATATCCATCACCCCCCAGATTTCCCTTTGCAAAAAAGGTGCCCTTTTGTAACGCCTCCCCCTTCCCCAGGGAGCTACTGATTTTCTTTCTATCACTGTAAGTTACTTTACATTTCCTAGAATTTTATGGAAATGGAATTCTACAGTGTATACTCTACCATTTCTTTATTCTATATTTGATTTATTGATCTTTATTATTAGTTGACAGGGCATCCAGGCTGGTGAGAGAGGCATATGAAGAGTGATATTTTAACATACTATGGCTCAATTCAGAATTTTCAAATGTGCAATTCTTCTAAAATTTCTATCATCAGAATGTTACATTATTTTATAGCTTAAGTGTGGAGTCCTTCCTGAAAATTATCTATGATAATATAGTAACATGCCTTTAGCAACTACCACATAAGGTAATTTCCTACATGTAGTACATGATATCTGTAATCTGAAGTCTGTCCTGTTACATTAGTACCTCTACCATATTAGAATCTAATTAAGCCATAAAATATTTTGCACATGGCCAAATCATATTTGGGTGGAGCTAGTATATGTAAATTAGCTAAGATAGGCATTAGGTTCCAGAAGAACACAGCTCTGGTGTGTGTGTGTGTGTGTGTGTGTGTGTGTGTAATAATGTGTGAGTGTGTACATTAGTATGTGTATAGAAATCAGCCTTCTCATTAATTTGGAACACTTAACCACTTTTTTTCTCACAGCGTTCAATTCATTGTCCTGCACTTTATGATTTACTGACTAAAACAAGCTACTTATTTTAAGTATTCCCAATGTGTATGTAAATCAGTATATATTTGGATTTTTTATCCTTTACACTTAGTTGAATTGTTGCTTCATTTTTTAAAGATTTTTTTTTTAATTTTAAGAAGAAGGAAGAACATTTTATATATTTGCTGAGGGAGCAAGTCTCAAGTATATTTAATAGGGTTCCCTGGCTGTGGATATGAAGCCAAACAACAGTCTAAAACTAGCAGTTATTCTCTTAGAAATCTGCCTTCTTAGGGTCAAAGGGTATGTTAGGTCATGAATCAACCTGGGAAATAGAGGTGAAGAGACTCATTTATAGGAAATGTTCACCTTTAACCATCCCTCCATGGCCCAATTGAAATAGGGAGATAAATAGAGTGGATAATAGAAGCTGACCAAATGAAGGCTCAGCAATGAGAATCTCAAATTATGTCATATCGTATGGCACATTTGGGATCCTTGTCCTATGACACCATAAAATTTGAAAGTCACAGCAATAACTTTAAGACACTGAGATAAGAGCAGTATTATTAATTCAAGGATTTGGGATGGTTTCTTCACAATGTAAGTACAATGTAGGTGGCTCATTTTTGTTCTTTTTTCATGTTTTCATATAGTCTTAACATCATATGCCAAAAATCAATTTGTAAATGTCTTCCTTGTGGAGAATTCTGTATAATCTGAAGAGAGCTAGGAGTAGTAATCATAATAACTATGGGTAGAAGTCTTTTTTTTAACTAGGAAAAGGCAATAATCACATGTAAAATTTTAGAATAATTAGCCTCACTGCAAGAGACCCTATAATCGAAGTTTTCTTTGAAATGCCAGAAACACAGTCAATCTGAGTAGAGAGAGAGTTTGGGTCAATCAGTCAGAAAAAAGTTATTATTTTGAAGAAAATATGTAGAGACGTTTTAGAAACCCCTCTAGGATATAATTATAGGACTTTAATTTCTGGATCATCTTTAAAAAGGACAAGCTGTAAGGGGTATAATTCATCTACTTCATAATAGTGAAGCAGTAAGAGACATGGAAAGCAAGTCAAAGTTACCAATTAATCCTCTGATAACATTAACCTTTTGGAAAATTTTGTGTTTACTGTATCTAAAAATGCTGTCAAAATTACATGCAGTGAGAAAAGTACCTAGATAATCTAACTAAGTGATCTCAAGGTAATTTTTTTTAAATTGCATAACTGCATTCCAGATGTCACCGCCGATACTGTATTAGCAGTAATATCCCAAGGCTGTGCACTGTGAATCCCTATTACTGGCAATCAGACCAGTCATTTTCTGGGATCATTCTCTTCAGAGTATACCCAGAGATGCTTACATGTATAACCTGTGTTTCCCTGGGCACCTCCAGTTTGTGTGTCCAGGGTAATTTCACTTATTTTGAAGGGATTCCTGTAGACAGTGCTACAGAAGGGTGCTTTGTCTTATGAATAATCAAAACTTACCTCACAGTCACTGTGAGGTTCTCCACTCCAAATTGGGCACCAGGTCCTACCTATTCTACCCTCAGATGGACATCTGGATCCTCCCCCAGACCTAGCATCATCTCCTCATTAAATCCTTTCCTATTTTTCCAAACACCCTTAACTAATCTTTCCACCTTTGAATTTTCCAGCCTTTGCTGCTGTTTACAAAGTAGGTAGCTCAGTGTCCTCTGTGTGAGCTGAGGATGGGTCCTGGAGGAGGGAGGAAGGACCCTTAGGAGAGAAGGCCATTCATAGCACAGAGGGAAAGCCGAGTAAACAGGAAGCACACCTATTAGTACATCAGGTGATACTCCTGCTGCACAGATCTGGCTTTCTTACTACCTTAGGAGCTTCTCAAAGTCAAGTCCCATATCCTTTTTACTCCTGTATCCTCAAGGTCTGCTAAATAGTAGGTTCTCAGTCAAATCTGTTGCATGAATGAATAAATTAAATTAATACAAATGTGGACATACAAGTCTTATGTATATTACATATGCTTCTAGAAAAAATAATATCTATATTCGAGGGAAAATAAATCATAAAGCAGGGCACATGACAAGCGTAACTTAGATTTCCTATGCATGTGAGCTAGAAGGATAGATTCCAGATAGTTTATATAGGGTATAGTATTGAATTAGGGGGCTATTAGCAATAACAAATAAGAGTCCAGATACATTATGACTTAATCATAATAGAAGTTTATTTCTCAAGTAACTTTTGTCCAAAGTAAGTGTTTCTTATTGGTAGGAAGTTTAGGGAACCAGACTCCTTCTCTCTTTTGCTTCCTCTCCCACCCCTCCTTTCCTGTTTCTGGGGACCTCGTTAACTGTATCCAGCCAGCAGAAGGGGAAGAAAGAGGGTAGAGGGCAGCACATCTGTTTCCTAAAAGCCTTGGCTACACCTCTTCCATTGGCTGAAACTCAGGTAGTCTAGCTGTGTGCCAAGGAAGAAGAAGAAACAGATTTCTGAGATGTACCAGCAATCTGCCACAGTAAGCATACTATAACTGTTTGTATTCTTCCCAGGAATTTCTCTTATTAGTAGGTACTATGACTCTATGTTCTTCAAGATAACAAGGGATTAAATATGTGGGTAGGAAAATTTACAGCCAACGAGGTAGAATTCATCAATTTTTCCCTGCCTGTCTAATACATTTCACTTTTCTAGTTAAGTGAATTTCTTTTGTTCTCTAAGCACAAGAGATATTAGAGTGGAAAGAATTCCAGAGGCTATCTTCATAGTTCAGGGCGAACATGCCACCAGAGCATAAATAAAGGTGAATTAACAGAGGGTTTTCCTGTTTTTTAATGATCTGCCGTAGGAAATTAGGAGCATAGACTGCTGAGTTTTATAGTTTGCAATTACAGCTATTTTTTATTCATCATATTTGAAATAGTTCCAGTTAAAATGTAAACAAATTTAATATTTATTATTTGGCTTTACAGTCCCAAATTTAAATTTCAGAGCAGTTATTGTTAGTGTAGATCTTAAATAAAGTGTTGGTTAATTGAAAATAAAATGTATCAGTATATATGATATTCTTTAAACCATGTTAAAAAAAACTTGGGCAGCTTAATCTTTTAAGTCAGCCTCACTGATATTTTTTTTCTTTGATTTTAAAGTCCCAAATCCTTCTTGTTTTTGGTTTACTCACTGTGAGCCAAAGTTTAAAAGAGCAGCACTTAAGTTGTGCTCTTAAATTCACTACAAAATTATTTCCTTTGAAGAAATATAATTGCTTAAATAAGTTCATTTCATTAATTGTCTTTCAAATGCTTTCAAACACTCATATGTCAATCCAGGTGCCTCCTACTCAGGACTCAGTCCTGTTAAGGATGAATTCATCAGAATTCAACAGATATTTACTGAGACCCAAGGTACACCAGACGTACCTTAGAAACAGAAGACTCAAAGATGAGTAATGTAAAATTCAGACCCTCCGAGGGCTCATTTAGAAACAACCTGGGTCCATCAGTGGATGAATCCATAAAGAAGATGTGGTGTATATACAGTGGAATATTATTCAGTCATAAGAAAGAAGGAAATCCTGCCATTTGTGACAATGGATGGACCTTGAGAGCATTATGCTAAGTGAAATAAGTCAGACAGAAAAGGACAGTACTGTATGATGTCACTTACATGTAGAATCTAAAAAAGCCAAACTCACAGAGGCAGAGAGTAGAATGGTGGTTACCCGGGTGGGCCTGAGGGTTGGGAGAAATGGGGACATGTTGGTCAAAGAGTACAAACTTCCAGCTAGAAGATGAATAAGTTCTGGGGATCTGATGCACAGAGTTTTGATTATAGTTAACAGTACTGTGTTATATACTTGAAAGTTGCTAAGAGAGTAAATCTTACATGTTCTCACCACAAAAAAAGAAATGGTAATTATGTGACATGATGGTGATGTTAGCTGAGCAATGGTGGTGATCATTTTGCAGCATATAAGTGTACCAAATCTACATGGTGTATACCTTAAACTTACACAGTATTATATGCGAATTATATTTCTATAAACCTGGAGGGAAAAAAGTCTAATGGCTCTCAGCCAACTGTGGTAAACTCAACAAGTGCAGCAGGAGAACTAGAACCCCGAGACTTTGCAGTGGTGTCCTGGATACATAAGACCTGAGAAGAGCCTTGCAAATAGGATTTTGATGAGTCCAAGGAAGAGAATGTGTATTCTAGGAAAAAGGAAACTTGTAGGCAAACGCATGGAGATGGAAGAGTCCAGTTTATGTGCAAGGAAGGGGAGGGCCAGTATGAGTCTTGGACCATGGGATCTGTGGAAGGGTAACATGGGAGATGAGAATAGATGGCCTTGACCATCTTCTTGAGACATTAATTTACAAGGGTGCATAGGAGCTACTCTTCTAATCCATCCTGGTTTTATTTATAAACTCCATATCCTTTCTGTAAATCTTTTTTTTTTTTTTTTTTTTTTTTTGCGGTACGCGGGCCTGTCACTGTTGTGGCCTCTCCCGTCGCGGAGCACAGGCTCCGGATGCGCAGGCTCAGCGGCCGTGGCTCACGGGCCCAGCCGCTCCACGGCATGTGGGATCTTCCCGGACCAGGGCACGAATCCGCGTCCCCTGCATCGGCAGGCGGACTCTCAACCACTGCGCCACCAGGGAACCCCTCTGTAAATCTTTTTAAATTATAAAAGCAATGTATATTTAATTTCTTAAATATGTATTGAAGTATAGTTGCTGTATAAAATTATATAAGATACAATATTATATAACAATCTTTTTAAATTATAAAAGCAATGTATACTAATCTGACGATTTATAAAATGAAGAAATACACAAAATAAGAATAATCTATAATATCACCAGCTGAAGATGACTGCTTATTCAAAATGAAATACATATTTACATACTGGAGTAATACTTTCTTCATAATTTTAATCCTGCTTTTTTACATGATATTTATCATAAGTGCTTTTACATGTCATTAATAATTTTTAGAAGAATGTACACCACTATGTATAAAATAGATAACTAATGAGAACCTCCTGTATAGCACAGGGAACTCTACTCAGTGCTCTGTGGTGACCTAAATGGGAAGGAAATCCAAAAAAGAGGGGATATCTGTATACATATAGTTGATTCACTTCGCTGTACAGCAGAAACTTAACACAACATTGTAAAGCAACTATACCCCTATTAACAACAAAAAAAGAAACATCATTTTAGTAAGCTGTATGGCATTCCATTTTATGAATGTGCCGTAATTTATTTAATCACTCCCTCATCACTGTACATTTAGATCGTTATCTTTGCTCTAGCAGCTTAATGCTGAGATAGTGTAGATAAAACTAGACTTCCCGTTGCTTCTGTTTTTGACTGATGCACTGAACCCACTAGAAGGACAAACCTTGCCAGACCACTTTGGATGGGTCTTGCCTCTGAGCAGCAGGATGAACTCCTGGGAAACACACATGCTTCCATAGAAAACTACAAGTAGTTGTGGCAGCTTTGCTCATATAGGGATTGTTTTTCCTTTGGGTACCTTCATATCATTTCTCCAGTCACTATATGAATATTTTTTTAAAAGTTTGGGTGTGTGTGTATGTAAGCAGTAGTGTAATGGTATTTTATTTCCAGATAAAATATCTGACACTTAGTAGCCGGACAACTGTCGGTTATCTTCCCTCTCCTTGTCCCTTCTTTATATCAGATAATCATAAAAATGTTGTCTAAAGGATTTTTTTCCTTTTTAAAATACATTACTCAAGTACAGAATTAGGCCGAATCTGTTAGCTCAAGCACTCAAGACTGGAAACCCTTTGATGTGTGATTTGGTGTTGCCTTAGTGATCAAATCTAATTGCACAACTGATCTGATTGATCATGAAGAAATAGGTTGTTAAAGTGAACAAAAAATATGATCAGTCTGGAAGAAGTTTGATTAAGTGACCTCATATTGACAGGACCAAGCAGTGACCGTCAGCCTGGGTGGTTAAGAGGTTTGGGAGCACCATAAAAGAGCAAACCTGTCTTTAAGAAACCCGTAGGCTGTTTCACTTAATTTTAATTGGAAGGAGTTATTGGTTTGCTCAATTGCTTTCTTTTTGGTATTTTTCCCCTTCAATTAACTAAGTGGGAGAGCTGTGATGTTTCATTACTGGCTGAGAAGCCTGTATCAAGCTAATGGGTGTTTTAGCAGAGATGGAAGCAGTGGTTATAATAAAATGGTCTGAAAGTAGATAGTCTGTCAGAGATCTGACGCTTGCTCAAAGCCAACAGAGGCCATTCATCAGTACATTTCTTGCTTAGCACTCACTCAAAGCTCTTTCCGATGACTTCTCATTCAGATATGTATGGAAACTAGTATTCCATTTCTTTTTTTATTGTCATCAGTGAGCTCATTTTGCTCAAAGCAGTATTTTTCCTGATATAAGTTTGTGAGTTAGTTCACAAATAAATACAGAGTAGCTATTTTGACTGTCATCTTACCGTTCCTCGTGTGCCATTCAAAGCTTGTTTTCCTGAATAACCAGTAAGTGAGCTCATCAAAATGCAAAAAGCCTTTTATAGTGCTATATTAATAATTAGAAATCTTGCATTAAATTATTACACACAGGCACTTTAGCCATCTTATTCTTGCTGGATACTTTGAGGAAATCAGCTTCTTTTTTCTCCTTCCGGAAATAATCTCAATATCAAGTAGGCGATCTAATCCCTGCTATTAGAAAGTGGCTCAGGGAAGCATAGGAATTAAGAGTTTCCTGCTTTTACCCTGATTAAAACCAGTCTACTTATTATTACAGAGCCAGCAGGTGCTTCACATTCATATTATCTTGGGAGCCTAACCATAATACCATCTAATGTACAAAAAAAGCATGCCGATTTTAAAAGTAGGTACTTGATTACAATGTAATAAATGAATAAACGTTTTAAGTAATTTTCTAGTATTTGCAGGAATAAGTCTGGAAGTTTTTGTTCAGCTGTGTTTTACTCCAGTGGCCTAGTTTTCAGTGATCAGAGTTTCAGAGTGAGGTCATGTCTCTTTCCTGAATTCACATATTTCTTTACCTGTACTATTCCTACAGGTCTCATATCTACCTTGCATCTGAGGTACTTGTGCTGATGCTACAGTTTTTATTAGACTGTGAACTCATGTATACCACCATAATGACTAGTGTGTTTTCTATGCGAGAATTTGATATGTACTTGAATGAATGAGTAAAACTATTCTAAGTCTCATATCCTACACATTAAGCTAAGCTACCTTGTAAAAGGGATATTGTAATGGCAAAGATTTTTAGGTTTTAAGGAGTTTCCAGAATTCCATTTTATTAAGCGCTTTGTTCAACCTGTTGCTCACACATCAGAGGGAGTTTCAATTCTCTGTTAAGCCAGAAGTATTTATTCTTAAATTTACAACAAGAGGCCATTGGAAAAAGTCGTTGGCATTGTTGACAGTCCTTTCTTCTCCCTCAAGGTTCTCTTCTCCCTTTCGGTTCCTGTGGTTACACTTGTGATCTTCCCACGTTGCTGCTAACGGTTCCTCCTACAGGTCCTCTGCCTTTTCTTTCCCTCCATTTTCCCACAAGGACTGTCCTTGTCTATTTCTTGGCTCTTTGTTGTCTCACTTTAGTAGTTTCATCCCTGTTCCAATTTCAGAAGCATCTTGTAGTATCAGTTCTGATTATATTATCCGCATGTTTCTGGTCCTGATATCTTTTTCCAGAGCTTCTGGCTCATCTTTCTTTTCATCTAGATATCACTGCTAGCCAGTTGCTATCATATTATACTCAACACTTTAAAAATGAAGCTTCTGAATGTTTTCTAAAAATATTTTTATGTATATGAAAGAAATTAGACACGTTTAAAAAATCAAAAACAGAAGAACTTGGAATGAAAAGCAATAGTCCCCTGACTCACTTCTGCTTACCTTCTATCAGCTTTTCTAAAAGGGGTTCCTCACCTGAACTACAAACCAGAAAATGACCCGAGCAACTAATTTCTCAGATCTCCCAAGGATGGTACGTGACTAGTACCATACCAGATACACAGGAGAGAAGTTCATTCATGATTTACTCAGGATGCCTTAGGGCATTAGAACTTATTTCTCTGTGAAAGTCCAGTTGAGACAAGGTACTAGGGGAGACCACTTTCCAGGGGGACCACTTTCCAATTCTTCTAATATGTTTATACCATGCTTTGTTTAACTGGTCAATTTTAGACGTTACCAGTAGACTTTTTTCTATGATAGATGATGATTTACCTTCCTTATACCACCACCCTTCCATATGTAAGTTACCTTTTTAGCCTTCACCAGTATATGTGTTCATCTTCATTTCTTGTTTTATCTACCATACATAGTTTTCCTTGCTTCCCTATTTCCAAATCGAGTTATGTTCTGAGTTCTTAGTGGACATGAAGTTTTTGGGAACAGTATTCGACCCACTACAGGTAGTTTTCAGTGTATTGATGGAGTTTGGGTATTTAAAGCCCTAGTATTAGATGAAATCATTAAGTTAGTAGATGGAAAAGAAAATATCTGAATATAGATCCCTAGGGAACTCAAACTTTTGGAGATTGAGAAGATAAGACCTGAGAAGAAAACCAAGATATAGGGGCAATGAGGTGAAAGAACTAAGACAGTGATATATCCTTGCAACGTGGAGAGTTTTAGGAGAGAGTGATGAACTACTGATAGGTGTTTCGTTACATGGATTTGGTCCTTTATTTTATTGCATTACATCATCAGTAAAATCTTTTAAAAATAGTAAATAGCACAAAAACTTTCTAAGAAATTATATATCTTAAAATATCTTTATCCAGCTTTTCCAGGTATTTGACAGTTTTGCCAAGTATAGAATTCTAGGGTCAAAATCATTGCTTCACTCTCTTACAACAAACAGTGAGAAATGTGATGCTAGACAGATTCTTATCCCTTTATGTGTAACCTTTAGGTTGCACATAAGGGTTATTTCCCTTCTGGAAGATTTATATTTTGTACTTACTGTGAAATTTCGCAATGTGCATTTAGATGTGAATCTGTTTCATTCATTTGAGGTAGTGTTGTATATGGGGTAAGGGTTTGACCTCTATATATAGAGTATCCGGATTCAAATCCTAGTTTTGCCCCTCAATAATCTTGAGAAAATTACTTAAACTCCCAGTATCTAAGTTTCTTTCTCTTTAAAATTGAGGGAATGATAAAATTTCCTACCTCATGGGACTGCTGTCTGCACTATATGAGTAAATATAGGTAAATTGCAAAGAACAGTGTCTGCCGTATAGTCAGTCATCAGTAAGTATTGGCTATCATTTCATTATTCATTATTTGGAGTATTTGATGGGGCCTTTTAATCTGAAGACTAAAGTCCTGTGAAAAGTTCTTCAATTATTACTGTTATTATTTAAGATAGTTTCTTCACTTTGAGTTTTCTCTTTTCTTGGTATGAAATTTGTCTTTAATCATAAACTGTATGTACCATTTGAGTTGGTACATTTTGATTGTTGGTTGGTACAAAAGCTGTTTGATTTTTTTCCTATCATATTTTTCTTCTATTTTCTATATGTTACTCTTTTAGAAAGACTACTTCAACTTTCAAGTTCTTTCAAGTATTATATTGCATTTTTGAAAAATTTCAGCTATCATATATTTAATTTCCAAGAGCTCCTTCTTATTCTCTGAATATTCCTTTTTATAGCACTGTGTGCTTTTCTTATGAATGAAATATTCTTTCAAATCTATTAGAAAGTATTAATTAGAAATATTTTAACTCCTGTTCTGTGCATTATCTCTATTTCCTTCAGGGTCAGTTTTTATGGTGGTATATCTTGGTTATTCTGTTAAATGTTATAGTCTTTTCTCAAGTATTTGTTTCTCCTTGATCTCACATTAATGTTTAAGAGTGAATTAAACATTGACCTTTGATATGAAGGTAAGGTTTGTTGACTGGCAGACTTACATTGGGTGATCTAAAAAGGTGCCACTTTTTACACTTTGAGTTCTAAACACTGAGATGCAGGGGACTTTGTTACAAAGGATAACTCCTACATTAGCTACTTAGCTTCCTCCAGATATTTTATTTATTTATTTTCTTTACAGAAGAACCATCCATTCTGGCTTTGGGAGTAATTGCTTTCTTTCAGCTGTCTGCTCAAGGTGGGAGGAGGTGGTTGGGTTGATTGTTCATCAGTAGACCTTTAACTAACCCAGAAATTCATTGAATTTTCTTCTCCACTGGTGGCGTTTTACATTTTATCTTTGTTTACACTTTTCTTTGTCCCTTTAACGTAATGCTTATAAGATGGGAGGAAGAAGAGATTTAACAATGTTTTTAATCTTTCATCTTTAATCAGAAGTTTGGATGTACTCTTTGTTAAAAAATTAATATATGTTATATATATTAAATATATAATTACATTTACATTGTATTTCATGTATATATATATATAATGTACACATTTTCTATACCAATTCTACTCCATTTAATATTATAGTCAAGTTTTTGACATAAATATTTGAAGTAGGATGAGAAAGGGTCTTCTTATCATGTCTTGTTATTGCATCTTAGTGAATACTTTCAAGCTGCCACTCCTGCCTTAATTCCCCCTGACCTAGCAGGACCCAAAAGCTGGCATGCTGAGCTTGCCACTTAGTTACCTGATATTACAAACAGATCATTCATTCACTCAGTAAATGTTTATGAATCTCTAACCATGTGTCTGGTTCTTTGCTAGATGTTAGAGAAAGAAAGAAAAACACACAGGCATAGTCACTGCCCATATTTATACAAATTATTTGTAAACTTTTGATATTAAGGAAAATTGGGGGTGAAAGCAATGTTTTATACCTTGATTGGGGTAGTGTTTATGTGTCAAAACTCATGAAATTGTTGGTGATGTTTTTTGTATATAAATTTTACCTCAGTACAGTTGGTTTTAGGTCTGAGGAGATAATATGTATAACATGATGACTGTAGTTGATTATACTGTATTGTATAATAGAAATTTATTAAAAGAGTAGAACTTCAATGTTCTTACCAAAAGAAAAAAAAAAAGGTAAATCTGTGAGGTGATGGATGTGTTAATTAACTTAATGGGGCAATGGGGGAATCCTTTCACAATTTATACATATATCAAATCATCATATTGTAGTCTTTAAATATCTTACAATTTTGTCAATTATACCTTAATAAAGCTGGAGAAAAATAATGTTGGTTTCAATAAAAAGGAAGACAAAAAAACCGTTTAGGAATAAGCCCAGGCAAACTATATAGAAGGCGTCCTTTCAGAAATCGATAAAGACCATAAAAGCTATAAAAATTATTAGAGAAAGAGGAAGTACATCCTGTGTGTGGATGAAAAGATTCAATAATGTAAAGATGTCACTTATCCCCAAATCAGTCTATAGAATCAATGCAGACTTCCCCTCCCCCCATTTTTGGTTTTGTTTGGGGGTTTTGTGAGAAATTTCAAACTGATAGACAGAAAACCCAAAGAATCAAGATACTTTTGAAAGGTGGGCAAAAAGATAAGGAGTAGCTATTCTGAGCCAGGCACTGCTTCTCCTGTGATGCCACGTATAGTTAATGGCAGTATTTAAGAGCGAACTATTAAGAAATAGAGAGTATTACTTCTATTTCAAAAACAGAAAACCCAGAGAAGTTTAGTAAAATAACTCAAAGTTACACAGCTGACAAGCCACAGAGCTGAAATTCACTCACATTAAGATATATACTGATTAGTTGTAAAGCAGAAACTAACACACCACTGTAAAGCAATTATACTCCAATAAAGATGTTAAAAAAAAAAAGATATATACTGAGACATCTCAAAGTATAGGCTGTTTCTTGTTGGCCAAGTGTTGGTCTTCAGAGGCAGCCTGTGGTGAGAGAAAGAGCACTGGACTTGGAGTTGAAAGAGTTCTGGTCCATGGTGTGACCTTGGGCAATGCCTTTGCTCTCACCACTTCTTTGTTTATGACATAGGGATAAGAATAACTCACACGGCTGTTGTGAGGACTAAATAACATGATGAAGAAATTATATTATGCTTTTTTAAAGAGTTGTCATTAACTTCCTGATTATGAACTATAAAGTAGTGAAAATAATTTTCACTAAATCTCCAATGTTATTATCCAACTTGTGAAGAGGATTTTAGGATTTTCAAAATTTATTTACATATATTGTCATTTTACTTTCAAAAAGTTCACATGAGAAAATCAGTCTTTTTATGACATTTTGGATATTTTATACCCAAGTCTGGAATAGTTGTAAAAAACAATGTAATGCTCAAAAGAGTTTGCTTTCATTGAGCATTTACATCTAAATGTTGAAAGCAGACTCCCCAGAAGCTCAACAAAAGACAGAGGGAAATGACCTTGTGATTTTTTAAAAAATGCTGTGGATAATCTAGAAAGCAAATAATCTACATGTGGGTAATCAAGAGTTGATTAATTGTTTTGAGGATGTTTAATTTCCTACTGTTTATCAATATAATTTAACTACCAGTGAATAGGATAGTGATATAAATAGTCCAAGTACTATTTTTTTTATGAGAAATTGTCAGGTTTTTATTAATAATAAACACTTTGAAACACAGTACTCTCATGATTTGACTTTGCCATTAAAAGTACCATGCTCATTTAAAAAAAATAATTGTATTTTCTTTTCTTTTGAATAGGGTAGCAGGTTAAACTAATGATTAGGGTCTGTTTTAGGTATGGATGGTTCTAGATATTTACACACTTTTTATTATTCTTAGTTATGTTGTTATGATAGAAATAACTGTTACTATGCATGAGAAAGGGTTTGTTTATCATTCAAGTGTCTCATTTTATAACTACACTTAATTTTACAAAGAAATAATTTGTCATTTTCCAAAATGACCCATTAAATGCTGATGTCAAAAGCCATTTTTGTTTGGCCTCCTCTGAAGCCAGTGGTCTGTGACATTGTAGGAGGCATGCAGTCTTGTGTCACCACACCTGAGGGAGGCAAAGAAAACAAGATACTGACATATATGAGCTTTTTTTAATTCATACATGTTCCTTTCTTGTTTTCTGCTTGTTGGTTTGTTTTTAATGATTACCTCAAAACATATGTACTTTCTAGAAAATCTATCGCCACAGTACCTTCCACTTCCATTTTCTAAGCTGATTTTGATCTCTGGAGTATGACTGCTGTTCGTGACTGCTGTTGGATGGCTAAATATCTTTTGGATTTTAGATTCTCTGTGCTCTGGGACAGCATCTCAGTATCATCACTAGCTGACTGTTGTTCTAAATGTAGCTAGTGAAAAAGTTCTAATTGTCCCTAAGGAACTAGTTCCTTTCTAAGACAGAATATATAATGAAATCATAGTTTTTCATAAAATTTATTTTTAGTTTTTTATATAATATACCTACAGAGTATAAAATTAAGGTCCTTATAATTAAGACTAAATCATATGAGCTTATACATCCTGTACTAACCTTTTTGAATACTCTAATTCGGTTTGGAAAGTAATTTGTTCAAACTTGGTAGTTCTTATATGGAATAAAATAATAACATTTCCCCTCCCCACCCCAGGTCTGCTGTTCTCTGTGTTTCTAACTCAATTAGATAATATAAAGTTTGGTTTTAACTGACCTAAAGAAAGTACCAAAGAAATAAATCATCTGATTTTCTTTTACTACTTTCTGTTATTATATGATATGTAAAGCACAATGTGTGCATATCTGAAATTACACAGTATGTGTGCATTTATATGTTCTAACTCATAGTAATGTATACATTTGTGTATGGATAAAATATACTGAATTCTTAAACTGTGGATCAGATTTCAATTCTTTACTTATTAATGATTACTGAGTAACTAAAGATATACATACCATCAGATAGCTTACAGATGAGGCTGCTTGTTTCATCTTTCACTTTAATTAGACCCATGAGCCAAACAAACATACCTTCTGGTGGAAAGGGCATACTTTGGCAATTCAAGCACACTCTCATTTTCTACCGACTTTCACCAAAGTAGAAAAGTTTTCGTAAACAAATCAAAATTAGCAGGAACATGAAAGTGTAAAACAAAGCAATGTATATTATCTGGCTAGTTTTACTTTGCTATCCTAAATGGTAGCAAGTATATAATTTGAGCCATGACATATGTATACTTATACTATATTTTATAAGTTGAGTCATATTTTAAATGAAGTAAGACATTTCACTACCTAATGATCTACTCAGTAAATCCTTCTGAGATATGAATAATTGCTCCATACTGTATCTTAGTGTTTTCAAAACTCCAGTCATTCATATGCCACCTTAATAAGTTTTGTCATATTTATATACTGTTTATACCAATATCTACTTACTGTTGTTTCTGTAATCCCTCTCACTTTTTAAATTTAAATATAATTTCACTACTGTACTATTAGTATCACTTGCTATAAATAGAAATAATTCAGAAATATACAAATGTAGCTATTAAAATAAAGTATTTGCCTGTTATCACCTAAATACCATACCAGTGGCGGCAGATATATAACATGCGGGGAAACACTGTCCTGCATGATTGTAAATTCAGATTTTCGTAAGTTTAATTTTCTTAAAATAAAACACACTTTAGATAGATAGTAAACCCAGTAAGGGCAGAAATTACTTCTGCTTTATGTATCCTTGTTTCCCCAGCACTTAATACTTGGCATATAACAGGTATTCAATAAGTATTGAATGATAAATTAATGAGTGACATATATATTTGCATATCTATCCTCTAAAATACTACTTAGTATTAGTAGTCAAATAATGATACTCAGATTGTATAGGAAAATACATTATGGCCAGCACATGTTTCAATCCCCAGTCTTCAGGGAATATGCACTAATATACTGTGTAACATTTCTATTAAACTTTAATGGATATAGACCAAGGAAGGTTGCTGTAATATAAACAAAGAGAAGTGGAGATGAAGCAGTATAGGAGTGGGCCTGGTGATGAGAAAGAGTGACAAGAGAAAATGAGTGAGGAGTAAATATTGAAAGATATATCTGTGTCATGTGACCTGAGGTAGCCCTTGTGTTGCAGCAAGAAAAAATAACTAAATTAAAGGGTAAATAAGAGATGTGAAAGTTGCTTCAGTGGATAAGGCTCTGTTCTATTAATATTTACTTCCAAATCACCAACGCTAATGACCAAATTATTCTAAAATGAGGTGCTCTAAACATCCCCCTCCTGATCTTCTTCCAATAAACTCATTTCTAAAGCTTAAATTCCAACCTGTTTTCTTTTGTCCATGCACTTAAGAAATGACATAACCAATTTCCTGCATCTTTTGGGTTAGAAGGAAAGACCATATAAAGCTGAAATGAGCATAGCATTTTAGTCCCATTTATAAATCATCAGTTAGGGAGGCCCCTGAAGTACAGATAGGCTGTTTCATAAAACGTATGAGCCCTTACTAAATGGAAGCAGTTCACATCAGCTATGTGTCAGGAAGTCAATGGTTAGCTGACTTGGCCACTAACAACTATTTTGACAACAGGAATCACTAACGGTAAGAAACTGACTCTTCAGAAGAGCAACCACAGAGGCAAATCACTCATAGTTCAGAAAGAATGTTAAAATTTTGCAATCATAAAATATTTATTTTGGCTTACTACCTAATCTAAGAGAATGGTTTGTGCCTTGTTTTACTGAAGGAACTCCGGGCTTATCAAGAAGTATATGAGTGATGACTTTTTTTTCTTTTAAAAATCTTACTTATTCAAAAATGTGTCTCTTTAAAAATTGAACATAGTAAAAGAGGAAATTTTAAAAGAAAATGAAAGAAATATATATTTCCAAGAATTTGAAGACTAAGAAGGCAGTAGTACTGCTGAGCTGGAGTGGATTGTCTGGGAGGAAAGGACTCTAAAAAGTATCTGGTCTTCCCATCAATAGGAGGGACTTGTCATGCTGGTCACTGCAGCAGGGAATATGATGCAGGTGCGGAAAATGTATAAGAAAAGGCTATTCTCCCTTGGCGAGTGGAATCTGCAGTCATGGCAAAGGGTTGTCAAGATGGATATTTTTGGCAGCTGTGATGGTAAGGTGCCAGCAGATCACTCAGCAAGGCCTGAGGCAACCCCAAAGCACCCAGAAACCCAGAAGGTGTTAAGAAGAAGGGGACACTCTGTAAAGCAACTCTAGGAATTACTTTTTCCTCTCTGACTGATTAAAGAGGCTTGGATGGACATCAGATGTTCCCATTAATCAGCAGACTGAATAAGAAGAATAAAAGGCTCACAACATTTGAGAATAGTAATAAGCCACTGGAGGAAATATATGAAACTCAAGATACATTCTCTGTTTGTTTAGACAATTTTGCCAATTTCAGCCTGTGTCTACTTGTATGAAGGAGCACACACCAGAAAGTTAGGCAAATATGAACTCTTAGGTGACCTTGGTTAAATCCCATAATTTCCTTTTGCCTCATTTTTTTTCATATGTTCAATATGCTGTCTAAATGGCAAGATTTTTTTTGAGGGTTGAATGAAGTAATGATATATGTGAAACACATTAAAAGGTGGCATAGATGGGATATATTCTCAAAAATCAGAAGCATGTTGATGCGTGAATGCTATTGCCATATACTGGAGATTATGTTGATAGTAATAAGAGACCCTAAAATTTCAGTGGCTTAAAGCAAAAAGGTTGGTTCTTGCTCATACTCTATGTCCACCCCAACTAGAGGAGGAACGTGCCCCATATTGTCTTCACTCAGGACTCAGGCTGATCTTCAGAGCTTCTGGAAATCGCTGGTCATTGTGATGGGGGAAGGGTATGTGTGAATCACACACTGCATCTTTAAGGCTCTCTCTGGAAGTGACACATGTCATTCCCTAATTGACTTCAGGAAGTCACACGGCAATCCTAGCTTGTGTCCAGAAAAAGAGCTGGAAATATTTGGCAAGCAGCACTAATGACTATCACAGATGGTTTCTTTCCAGTTTCTACAGTTGGATGACTTTTGCAACATAGAAGCTGTCTAGCTGTTTCTCCTACTGCTAATACCACTACATTCTTTCTCTATAGCTTTCAACAACCAAGTAGACTTTCTTGATTTTATGTTGTCTCAGTTTTAAGGATTTGCTGGCACTAAATATTTTAGTAGCCATCTAACAGAATATTTTAGTTTCTTTGAGAGAAAGGCAGCAATTGTATAACATCCCGTTTCTGTTTTCTTTCCCAAATAGACATTGATGAGTGCTCTGATGGCTTTGTTCAGTGTGACAGCCGTGCTAACTGCATCAACCTTCCCGGATGGTACCACTGTGAGTGCAGAGATGGCTACCATGACAATGGGATGTTTTCACCAAGTGGAGAATCGTGTGAAGGTCAGTACAAGGAGAAGACCTAGAGTTTAAAGTCTTAAAATTGAGGAAAATGCAGTAAGATGTAAATAGTAGACATTGATCTAATATTTAAGGTATTGGTGATTTTTGCTGTGTGTTTATACAACAGTGATTAGAAACACGTTAAAATCTAACTTTTGCTTGCTAATTATGATAACTGATTTTTAGATAATTAAAACTTGCAATAGTAAACCAATTTTCTGTGGACACTTTTAACTGTTGAAGCGTGTTTTAGAATGAGTAAACCCATAATGTCAGATAAATTTTTTAAATGGCAGCATGTAAAAATATGACCCAAAAAAGAGCTAGGAAAAAAAAAATAGATGAAGAAAGCAGGATAGAGGGAAAATGAGGGTAGAGGAAATAATACAATGATATATGGCCAAGGGAAACATAATGCATGCTACTCTGGGCTGTTCCTAACGTATCACTTACCTGGCAAAGTCAGAGATATTTAGTGAATGTTGGATACAGAAGATATGGTCCCTGCTTCACAGAAGATGTCAATCTAATAAGAGTGGAAATTTGAAAGATTATAGTCAATTATTTACCATTAATTTTGACTTATTTTCAGTGAATTGACAACTCTGTTCCCTTATATACTCTATTAAGGGGCACAATATTTAGGAGGCAGGCAGAGTAAGTAAAGCACAGTGAATAATTGTCAGGGAAACCACCCATACTAAAAGGATTTGGCATAGGATTGGAAAACGAAACAAACCTCAAGAAGTCATTATTTTCTCCATTGGTGTTTACACCTTCATAGAGTAACAGCCTAAGGGAATGATGCGGCTAAAATGACACAGTTGATGAAAGCCTTGGAGAATCTAACTTAGCAGTGCTTGACGCTTAAATGATGAGATGTCTTTTACCCTTGGGCCTCAAGAGGTTTTCACACACAGAGAAAAGTGAAACAGACATGGGTGATAGATGCCAAGGCTCCCAGCGTGCTTTGCCAGCAGCTGCAGAGCTCTGGACCTTGAGCGGAACGTTCATCTGGATTTTTATGCGGAACGGGAACGCTACTGCCTTACCAGGGGCTAAAACCTGGCATTTGCAAATAAACACTTAGCTGTGGTCTGAAGACTCTACCTGGCACTTGTGAATGTTCCAGAATGCGTACTTCCAGCCCTATAGAGAATGCCATTCAAGAAGCCGATCAAACCGTGTGATTTTGCCCTTCCCTGATAAAATATTTTGCCTGTTTTCTGTAGTATATTATGAGGAAGAAGTCTTCAGTGCTACCTTTTTAAGATTGTCTTTTATTTTATTTTGAGTTACATACATAAAGAATGAATACAAGCTGATTATAAATAATTCAAAGCATACAGAAATATATAGAGCAAAGATGAAAATACATCTTTATTTCATCTCCCCCTTTTCCCCATCCCTTCCTCTTCTGCTCTAGGGCTAACCTGTGTTTAATTTTGCTTGGTATCCTTTTCTGTGCATCAGAATGTAACTAGAAAAAAATACATACCTCTGCTGACTATCCTACTTTATATTTGCAACTGCTTTCACTATCTTTTAAATTTATGACCACATGTCTCAAGAGAGCTGTATTAGTTATCTACTGATGCGTTAAAAGTTACCCCCAAAACTTAGAAACTGAAAACAACAAAAGTTATCTCACAACTTCTGTGGGTAAGGAATCTATGCACAGCTTAACTGAATGCCTCTGGTTCAAGGTTTCTAAAGAGGATACTACCATCAAGTTGTTGCCCAGGGATGTGGTCTCATCTTGAAGACTTGTCTGGGATGGGAGTGGAGAGAATGAAGGTCACTCGTGTGTCTATTAGCAGGCCTTGTTTCCTTAACACATAAGCTACTCCACAGGGCTGGGGGCTGGCTTCCCCTAGAATAAGCAGGTGCCCAAGATGGCAGCCACAGTCTTTCCATAACTGAATCTCAGATGTGACATTTCATCACTTCTCCCATAGTCTATTTGTTAGAAGCCAGTCAGTAAGTCCAAGGGGAGAGGATTACACAAGCGTGTGAATATTAAATGGTGAGGATCGTTGGGGGCCATCTTGTAAGCTACCTGCTCTGAGGACCATCGACATCACCCAGTATTCCTACTTTACTTCCTTAGTTACTTTCCCCTGCATACCTTCTTCCGTCTCCTCAAATCTTAGATACCTCTTTCTTTCTCTTCTTTCTCTGTCGATAACTCTGCTTATTTAACTGAGAAAAAAGAAGTACTTCCCTTTTCCACCAGACATATGGTATGATATACAGTAAAGATGTAACGGTCAGGAAAAAAATGACAAAACGTAATTAGTGCATTCATTAGTGTCCAAAGGTAACAAGGAAAATGAAACTAGCCATTAAAATAACACATGATAAAGATGAATATAGGGAAGTAAAAGATTCTATGAAATGCCTACACAAAAAAGGCTTTTTGAGGAAATTCCGTAGTACAGAAAGAATGGGAAATCTTTTTTTTTTTTAAAAAAGAACCACAATTCTAGAAAGATGATTCTATTATTATCTTCCAGTATAATTTATAATGATTATCATAAAAATCTACTACTCTTTCAGAAGACAGTGTGCTCTGAAGAATACTTTTAAAAGAACCCACCTATGTTGTATAAAACAAGAGAGAACTAAAGTGCTTCTTTTTAACAACTATCTATTTACTGCAATTTCAGTGATTTGTAGAATTGTTATATTAGTATTTAGAAGGATGCAATTTTAAGAGTGTGATTATGTCTGAGCAGGTTCCATTTTTCTGTGCTGGGGACAAAGAAAAGAAGCATTTCAACGTGGACAAAGCCACAGCAGTGGGTTTACAATTATGCTGAAGTATAATATTCATATTTGAAAATGTGAATAAATAACTTTGCACTGTTTCACTACTTTTTAGGCTGTGTAATCTACAAATACATGCTTATAAACTGCATTCATACAAAGTGTAAACTGTTTTGCTCATCCATTTACCTCAGAGGTATAGACATTTAATCTCCAGATAATGTACAAGGGTACCACTTTCCTTGTCCATATCATCATTCCTAATGTGCCTGAAATTTTGTCTTTCTCTAAGAATAAAGCCCAGTATCTTTTTTCCAGGTAAGAATATTGTATTTTCATGCCCACATTTCCCTTTATTTAAAGCTTTTATTTCTGGATTATCTTTATGCTTGGTGAGGATTTTTTGAACTTGTATGACCCCCAAAAAATGTTTATAGGGTAACATCTTTTGAGTATTATGTTCAAGCCAAATACTATAAATTCTAAACTTAAATCAAGGAAAAGTATGAAAATGAAATGAATCTATTTCAACTCAAGAAGTGGTTACTGAATCTATGCACAGGTACCTTGAGGTACTTTACCAGGCACCTGCTGTGAAGAAATATAAAGGAGGTATGATCACTGCTCTCAGCTTGTAGTCAAGATAAAATATGTACAGTAACAACTGTCATAGAAGATAGAATGTAGTAAGTTTTTCAATAGAGGAGAAAGCTGCAAAGTTGAAAATGATGAATACATAAGAAAAGTAGGAATTCAGAGCCATAATGAAACAAAGAGAGAAATTATTTCCTGTTGGGATCAAGAAAGGATTGAATATCTAGCATTGTTTCAGGACTTAAGTATAATGTGATTATTGGCTTATTGAGATAGGGAAAGAGAGTTCCAGCAAAGGAAGTAGCTTTAAATGCCTTTCTAATAAGTTTGAACTTGAGTCTGAAAGTCTATTTTTGAGAAAGGGAATGATGAAAGTGTATCTCCACCAAATCTATATTTTGACCCAGTCCTATTTTCTGAATTCCAGACCCACATATCCAGCTGGACAGCTCTACCTGGAAGCCCAGAGGAAAGTGTATTTCAACATGTGAAACTAACTCATGTCTTTGCTCATCCCTGCCACCTACTTCCACTCCCCAGCAAAGTCTTGCTCTTCTTTGTATAAATATCATCAACCAAATTTTCCAAGCAGGAAATCTAATCATTCATGACCCTTCTCTCTCCCTAGTCTTTGAAGCCAACAAATCACTAAGAAGTTGCTTTATCTTTGTTCTTTCTATCCTGGAAGATTTTAGCTTTGTTGTTTCTTTCTATGCATCCCCACTGCTACTACTCAATACAGCATTATGCCTAAGAGCACAGACTTGGAGCCTGACAGCTTGGGTTCCCATCTGGGCTGTATACCTTACTAGCTGTGTGACCCTGAGAAAGTTACTCAACGTGTCTAGGCCTTAATTTCCTGATCTATACAATGGAGATAATGATGGTACCTTTCATGGTTGTTGTGAGTCATTATATGAAATGAGTCATTATATGAAAGTACTTAGAATTTGATACATACCAACCACTATATAAGTGTTTCCTTTTATTATATGACCATCACTTTCCTGGAATACTGAACAGTCTATTAATCAGTCTCCTAGCTTCAATTTCTAATCCATTTAAATCCCTTTTCCACAGTGAAGCCAAAGGACCCTTTCAAAAATGCATATCTGATTATGATTTTTTTTTTTTTGCAATTCCCTAAAATGACATTTTATTGTCTTTAAGATAAGGTTCAGATTTCTTACAACATGACTTTTAACTGATCCTGGAGAACCTCTTCAGCTGCCTGTCTACCCACTCTGCTCTCCCTAGATATTCAAGTCATACCAATACTTCTGATCCTCTAACACATCTTGATGGCTCTGAACATTGGGACTCAAACACACCCTTACCTCTGACTAGACCAGTCTTTACCTCCTCTTTGCTTGGCTAAATCTTATTCATAATGTAACTGCCACACCTGGAGAATGTGTATGCGGGCAGAAGAAAGACCCAAAAAGAGCTACCAGTGTGATAGGAAGCAAGTAAAGGAAATTTATCAGGGAGAGGGAAGGACCTGTGTCAAAAGCTGCTGCTAGCTCAAGTTCGATGGGCACTGAGACTTGACCACTGGCTTCAGCAACATTATTTTTCCAATCACTCACTAAAGCACTTACCAGTATTTTTTTAAATTTTATTTTACTTATTTTTTTATACAGCAGGTTATTAGTTATCCATTTTATACATATTAGTGTATATATATCAATCCCAATCTCCCAGTTCATCCCCCCACCCCCACCTGCCACTTTCCCCCTTGGTATCCATATGTTTCTTCTCTATATCTGTGTCTGCCCTGCACACTGGTTCATCTGTACCATTTTTCTAGCTTCCACATATATGCGTTAATATATGATATTTGTTTCTCTCTTTCTGACTTACTTCACTCTGTATGACAGACTCTAGATCCATCCACGTCTCTACAAATGACCCAATTTCATCCCTTTTTATGGCTCAGTAATCTTCGACGGTATATATGTACCACAACTTCTTTGTCCATTTGTCTGTCAATGGGCATTTAGGTTGCTTCCATGTCCTGGCTATTGTAAATAGAGTTGCAGTGAGCACTGGGGGGCGGGGGGGTGCATGTGTCTTTTTGAATTACGGTTTTCTCTGGGTATATGCCCGTTAGTGGGATGCTGGGTCATATAGTAATTCTATTTTTAGTTTTATAAAGAACCTCCATACTGTTCCCAATAGTGGCTGTATCAATTTACATTCCCACCAACAGTACAAGAGGGTTCCCTTTTCTCCACACCCTCTCCAGCATTTGTTGTTTGTAGATTTTCTGATGATGCCCATTCTAACTAGTGTGAGGTGATACCTCATTGTAGTTTTGATTTGCATTTCTCTAATAATTAGTGATGTTGAGCAGCTTTTCATGTGCTTCTTGGCCATCTGTATGTCTTCTTTGGAGAAATGTCTATTTAGGTCTTCTGCCCATTCTCGGATTGGGTTGTTTGTTTTTTTAATATTGAGCTGCATGAGCTGTTTATATATTTTGTAGATTAACCCTTTGTCCGTTTCTTCGTTTGCAAATATGTTCTCCCATTCTGAGGGTTGTCTTTTCGTCTTGTTTGTAGTTTCCTTTGCTTTGCAAAAGATTTTAAGTTTCATTAGGTCCCATTTGTTTATTTTTGTTTTTATTTCCATTACTCTAGGAGGTGGATCAAAAAAGATCTTGCTGTGATTTATGTCGAAGAGTGTTCTTCCTGTTTTCCTCTAAGAGTTTTATAGTGTCCGGTCTTACATTTAGTTCTCTAATCCATTTTGAGTTTACTTTTGCATATGGTGTTAGGTAGTGTTCTAATTTCATTCTTTTATGTATAGCTGTCCAGTTTTCCCAGCACCACGTATTGAAGAGACTGTCTTTTCTCCATTGTATATCCTTGCCTCCTTTGTCATAGATTAGTTGACCATAAGTGCGTGGGTTTATCTCTGGGCTTTCTATCCTGTTCCATTGATCTATATTTCTGTTTTTGTGCCAGTACCATATTGTCTTGATTACTGTAGCTCTGTAGTATAGTCTGAAGTCAGGGAGTCTGATTCCTCCAGCTCCATTTTTTCCCTCAAGACTGCTTTGGCTATTCAGGGTCTTTTGTGTCTCCATACAAATGTCAAGATTTTTTTTGTTATAGTTGTGTAAAAAATGCCAGTGGTAGTTTGATAGGGATTGCATTGAATCTGTAGATTGCTTTCGGAAGTATGGTCATTTTCAAAATATTGATTCCTCCAATCCAAGAACATGGTATATTTCTCTGTTTATATCATCTTTAATTTCTTTCATCAGTGTCTTATAATTTTATGCATACAGGTCTTTTTTCTGCCTAGGTAGGTTTATTCCTAGGTATTTTATTCTTTTGGTTGCGATGGTAAATAGGAGTGTTTCCTTAATTTCTCTTTCAGATTTTTCATCATTAGTGTATAGGAATGCAAGAGATTTCTGTGCATTAATTTTGTATCCTTCAACTTTACCAAATTCATTGATTAGCTCTAGTAGTTTTCTGGTGGCATCTTTAGGATTCTGTATGTATAGTATCATCTCATCTGCAAACAGTGACGCCTTTACTTCTTCTTTTCCAATTTGTATTCCTTTTATTTCTTTTTCTTCTCTGATTGCCATGGCTAGGATTTCCAAAACTATGTTGAATAGTGGTGTGAGTGGATATCCTAGTCTTGTTCCTCATCTTAGAGGAAATGCTTTCAGTTTTTCAGCTTTGAGAATAATGTTTGCTGTGGGCTTGTCATATATGGCCTTTATTATGTTGAGGTAGGTTCCCTCTATGCCTACTTTCTGGAGAGTTTTTATCATAATTGGGTGTTGAATTTTGTCAAAAACTTTTCCTGCATTTATTGAAATGATCATATGGATTTTATTCTTCAGTTTGTTAATACGGTATACCACATTGATTGATTTGTGTATATTGAAGGATCCTTGCATCCCTGGGATAAATCCCACTTGATCATGGTTTATGATCCTTTTAATGTGTTGTTGGATTCTGTTTGCTAGTATTTTGTTGAGGATTTTCGCATCTATATTCAACAGTGATATTGGTCTCTAATTTTCTTTTCTTGTAGTAACTTTCTCTGGTTTGGGTATCAGGGTGATGGTGGCCTATATTTTTAAAGAATGAGTTTGGGAGTGTTCTTTCCTCTGCAATATTTGGAAGAGTTTGAGAATGCAATTTTTGGAAGAGTTTGAGAATGATGGGTCTTAGCTCTTCTCTAAATGTTTGATAGAATTCACCTGTGAAGCCATCCTGTCCTGGACTTTTCTCTGTGGGAAGATTCTTAATCACAGTTTCAATTTCATTATTATGATTGGTCTGTTCATATTTTCTATTTCTTCCTGGTTCAGTCTTGGAAGGTTATACGTTTCTAAGAATTTGTCCATTTCTTCCAGGTTGTCCATTTTATTGGCATAGAGTTGCTTTTAGTAGTCTCTTAGGATGCTTTGTATTTCTGTGGTGTCTGTTGTAACTTCTCCTTTTTCACTTCTAATTTTATTGATTTGAGTCCTCTCCCTCTTTTTCTTGATTAGTCTGGCTAATGGTTTATCAATTTTGTTTATCTTCTCAAAGAACCAACTTTTAGTTTTATTGATCTTTGCTATTGTTTATTTCTGTTTCATTTATTTCTTGTCTGATCTTCATGATTTCTTCCCTTCTACTAAGTTTGTGTTTTGTTTGTTCTTCTTTCTCTAGTTCCTTTACGTGTAAGTATAGATTGTTTATTTGAGATGTTTGTTGTTTCTTCAGGTAGGATTGTATTGCTATAAACTTCCCTCTTAGAACTGCTTTTGTGGCATCCCATAGGTTATGGATCATCGTGTTTTCATTGTCAGTTGTCTCTTGGTACTTTTGCTTTCCTCTTTTTTTTTTTAATTTATTTTTTCATACAGCAGGTTCTTATTAGTCATCCATTTTATACCCAGCAGTGTATACATGTCAATCACAATCTCCCAATTCTTCACACCGTCACCACGCCCCACCTCCGCTATCCCCCCTTGGTGTCCACACGTTTATTCTCTACCTCTGTGTCTCAATTTATGCCCTAAAAACAGGTTCATCTGTACCATTTTCTAGGCTCAAACGTATGTGTTAATATGCAGTATCTGTTTTTCTCTTTCTGACAAACTTCACTCTGTATGACAGTCTCTAGATGCATCCATGTCTTTACAAATGACCCAATTCCGTTCCTTTTTTTTCTTTTTAACATCTTTATTGGAATATAATTGCTTTACAATGGTATGTCAGTTTCTGCTTTATAAAAAAGTGAATCAGTTATACATATACATATGTCCCCATATCTCTTCCCTCTCCATCTCCCTCCCTCCCACCCTCCCTATCTGACCCCTCTAGCTGGTCAAAAAGCACCGAGCTGATCTCCCTGTGTTATGCAGTTGCTTCCCACTAGCTATCTATTTTACGTTTGGTAGTGTATATATGTCCATGCCACTCTCTCACTTTTTCCCAGTGTACCCTTCCCCCTCCCCGTATCCTCAAGTCGATTCTCTAGTGGGTCTGTGTCTTTATTCCCGTCTTGCCCCTAGGTTCTTCATGACATTTTCTTTCTTTTTTTAAGATTCAATATATATTTGTGTTAGCATACGGTATTTGTTTTCTTCTTTGTGACTTACTTCACTCTGTATGACAGACTCTAGGTCCATCCACCTCACTATAAATAACTCAATTTCGTTTGTTTTTATGGCTGAGTAATATTCCATTGTATATATGTGCCACATCTTCTTTATCCATTCATCTGTCGATGGACACTTAGGTTGCTTCCATGTCCTGGCTATTGTAAATAGAGCTGCAATGAACATTTTGATACATGACTCTTTGAATTATGGTTTTCTCAGTGAATATGCCCAGTAGTGATATTGCTGGGTGGTATGATACTTCTATTTTTATTTTTTAAGGAACATCCATACTGTTTTCCATAGTCGCTGTATCAATTTACATTCCACCAACAGTGCAAGAGGGTTCCCTTTTCTCCACACCCTCTCCAGAATTTGTTGTTGGTAGATTTTTTGATGATGGCCATTCTGACTGGTGTGAGATGATATCTCATTGTAGTTTTCATTTGCATTTCTGTAATCATTAATGATGTTGAGCATTCCTTCATGTGTTTGTTGGTAATCTGTATATCTTCTTTGGAGAAATATCTACTTAGGTCTTCTGCCCATTTGGGGATTGGGTTGTTTGTCTTTTTGATATTGAGCTGCATGAGCTGCTTGTAAATTTTCGAGATTAATCCTGTGTCAGTTGCTTCATTTGCAAATATTTTCTCCCATTCTGAGGGTTGTCTTTTGGTATTGATTATGGTTTCCTTTGCTGTGCAAAAGCTTTTAAGTTTTATTAGGTCCCATTTGTTTTTTTTGTTTGTTTGTTTTTATTTCCATTTCTCAAGATGGTGGGTCAAAAAGGATCTTGCTGTGATTTATGTCATAGAGTGTTCTGCCTATGTTTTCCTCTAAGAGTTAGATAGTGTCTGGCCTTACATTTAGGTCTCTAATCCATTTTGAGTTTATTTTTGTGTATGGTGTTAGGGAGTGTGATAATTTCATTCTTTACATGTAGCTGTCCAGTTCTCCAAGCACCACTTATTGAAGAGGCTGTCTTTTCTCCACTGTATATTCTTGCCTCCTTTATCAAAGATAAGGTGACCATATGTGCCTGGGTTTATCTCTGGGCTTTCTACCCTGTTCTGGCTTTGTGCCAGTACTATACTGTATTGATTAGTATAGCTTTGTTGTATAGTCTGAATTCAGGGAGCCTGATTCCTCCAGCTCTGTTTTTCTTTCTCCAGATTGCTTTGGCTATTCGGGGTCTTTTTGCGTTTCCATACAAATTGTGAAATTTTTTGTTCTAGCTCTGTGAAAAATGCCATTGGTAGTTTGATTGGTAGGGATTGCATTGAATCGGTAGATTGCTTTGGGCAGTAGAGTCATTTTCACAATGTTGATTCTTCCAATCCAAGAACATGGTATACCTCTCCATCTATTTGTATCATCTTTAATTTCTTTCATCACTGTCTTATAGTTTTCTGCATACAGGTCTTTTGTCTCCTTAGGTAGGTTTATTCCCAGACATTTTATTCTTTTTGTTGCAGTTGTAAATGGGATTGTTTTCTTAATTTCACTTTCAGATTTTTCATCATTAGTGTTTAAGAATGCTAGAGACTTCTGTGCATTAATTTTGTATCCTGCTACTTTACCCAATCCATTGATTAGCTCTAATAGTTTTCTGGTAGCATCTTTAGGATTCTCTATGTATAGGATCATGTCATCTGCAAACAGTGACAGCTTTACTTCTTCTTTTCCGATTTGGATTCCTTTTATTTCTTTTTCTTCTCTTGTTGCTATGGCTAAAACTTTCAAAAGTCTGTTGAATAATAGTGGTGAGAGTGAGCAACCTTGTCTTGTTCCTGATCTTAGTGGAAATGGTTTCAGTTTTTCACCATTGAGGATGATCTTGTCAGTGGGTTTGTCATATATGGCCTTTATTATGTTGAGGAAAGTTCCCTCTATGCCTACTTTCTGATGGGTTTTTATCATAAATTGGTGTTGAATTTTGTCGAAAGCTTTCTCTGCATCTATTGAGATGATCATATGGTTTTTATTCTTCAGTTTGTTAATATGGTGTATCATATTGGTTGATTTGCGTATACTGAAGAATCCTTGCATTCCTGGGATAAACCCCACTTGATCATGGTGCATGATCCTTTTAATGTGCTGTTGGATTCTGTTTGCTAATATTTTGTTGAGGATTTTGGCATCTATGTTCATCAGTGATATTGGCCTGTAGTTTTCTTTCTTTGTGACATCTTTGTCTGGTTTTGGTATCAGGATGATGGTGGCCTCACAGCATGAGTTTGGGAGTGTTACTCCCTCTGCTATATTTTGGAAGAATTCGGGAAGGATAGGTGTTAGCTCTTCTCTAAATGTTTGATAGAATTCGCTTGTGAAGCCATCTGGTCCTGGGCTTTTGTTTGTTGAAAGATTTTTAATCACAGTTGCAATTTCAGTGCTTGTGATTGGTCTGTTCATATTTTCTGTTTCTTCCTGGTTCAGTCTGGGAAGGTTGTGCATTTCTAAGAATTTGTCCATTTGTTCCAGGTTGTCCATTTTATTGGCCTAGAGTTGCTTGTAGTAATCTCTCATGCTCCTTTTATTTCTGCAGTGTCAGTTGTTACTTCTCCTTTTTCATTTCTAATCCGATTGATTTGAGTCTTCTCCCCTTTTTTCTTGATGAGTCTGGCTAATGGTTTATCAATTTTGTTTCCCTTCTCAAGGATCCAGCTTTTAGTTTTATTGATCTTTGCTATTGTTTCCTTCATTTCTTTTTCATTTATTTCTGATCTGATCTTTATGATTTCTTTCCTTCTGCTATCTTTGGGGGTTTTTTGTTCTTCTTTCTCTAATTGCTTTAGGTGTAAGTTTAGGTTGTTTATTTGAGATGTTTCCTGTTTCTTCAGGTAGGATTGTATTGCTATAAACTTCTCTCTTTGAACTGCTTTGGCTGCATCCCATAGGTTTCGGGTGATCGTGTTTTCATTGTCATTTGTTTCTAGGTATTTTTTATTTCCTCTTTGATTTCTTCAGTGATCTCTTGGTTATTAAGTAGTGTATTGTTCAGCATCCATGTATTTGTATTTTTTACAGATTTTTTTCCTGTGAGTCATATCTAGTCTCATGGCGTTGTAGTCAGAAAAGATACTTGATACAGTTTCAAATTTCTTAAGTTTACCAAGGCTTGATTTGTGAACCAAGATATGATCTATCCTGGGGAATGTTCCATGAGCACTTGAGAAGAATGTGTATTCTGTTGTTTTTGGATGGAATGTCCCATAAATATCAATTAAGTCCATCTTGTTTATTGTATCATTAAAGCTTATGTTTCCTTATTTATTTGCATTATGGATGATCTGTCCATTGGTGAAAGTGGGGTGTTAAAGTCCCCTACTATGATTGTGTTACTATCAATTTTCCCTTTTATGTCTCTTAGTGTTTGCCTTATGTATTGAGGTGCTCCTATGTTGGGTGCAAAAATATTTACAATTGTGATATGTTCTTCTTGGATCGATCCCTTGATCATTATGTAGTGTCTTTCTTTGTCTGTTGTAATTGTCTTTGTTTTAAAGTCTATTTTGTCTGATATGAGAATTGCTATTCCAGTTTTCTTTTGATTACCATTTGCATGGAATATCTTTTTCCATCTTGTCACTTTCAGTCTGTATGTGTCCCTAGCTCTGAAGTGGGTCTCTTGTAGACAGCATATGTATGGGTTCTGTTTTTGTATCCATTCAGCCCGTCTGTGTCTTCTGGTTGCAGCATTTAGTCCTTTCACGTTTAAGGTAATTATCGACATGTATGTTCCTATTCCCATTTTCTTAATTGTTTTGGGTTTGTTATTGTAGGTCTTTTCCTTCTCTTGTCTTTCCTGCCTTGAGAAATTCCTTTAGCATTTGTTGTAAAGCTGATTTGGTGGTGCTGAATTCTGTTAGCTTTTGCTTGTCTGTAAAGGTTTTAATTTCTCCCTCAAATCTGAATGAGATCCTTGCTGGGTAGAGTAATCTTCGTTGTAGATTTTTCTTCTTCATCACTTTAAATATGTCATGGCACTCCCTTCTGGGTTGCAGAGTTTCTGCTGAAAGATCAGCTGTTAACCTTATGGGGATTCCCTTGTATGTTATTTGTTGTTTTTCCCTTGCTGCTTTTAATATGTTTTCTTTGTATTTAATTTTTGATAGTTTGATTTATATGTGTCTTGGCGTGTTTCTGCTTGGATTTATCCTGTATGGGACTCTCTGTGCTTCCTGGACTTGATTAACTATTTCCTTTCCCATATTAGGAAATTTTCAACTATAATCTCTTCAAAGATTTTCTCAGACCCTTTGTTTTTCTCTCCTTTTTTTGGGACTCCTATAGTTCGAATGTTGGTGTGTTTAATGTTGTCCCAGAGGTCTCTGAAACTGTCCTCAATTTTTTTTATTCTTTTTTCTTTATTGTGCTCTGCAATAGTTATTTCCACTATTTTATCTTCCAGGTCACCTACCCGTTCCTCTGCCTCAATTATTCTGCTACTGATTCCTTCTGGAGAGTTTTTAATTTCATTTATTGTGTCGTTCATCAGTGTTTGTTCGCTCTTTAGTTCTTCTATGTCCTTGTTAAACGTTTCTTGTATTTTCTCCATTCTATTTCCAAGATTTTGGATTATCTTTAGTATCATTATTCTGAATTCTTTTTCGGGTAGAGTGCCTATTTCCTCTTTATTTTTTAGGTCTGGTGGGTTTATGCCTTGCTTCTTCATCTGCTGTGTGTTTTTTTGTCTTCTGTTTTTGCTTAAGTTACTGTGTTTGGGGTCTCCTTTTCGCATGCTGCACGTTCATAGTTCCTGTTGTTTTTGGTGTCTGTCCCCAGTGGCTAAGGTTGGTTCAGTGGGCTGTGTAGGCTTCCAGGTGGAGGGGACTAGTGCCTGTGTTCTGGTGGATGAGGTTGGATCTTGTTTTTCTGGTGGGCAGGTCCATGTCTGGTGGTGTGATTTAGGGTGTCTGTGACCTTATTATGGTTTTAGGCAGCCTCTCTGCTAATGGATGGGGTTGTGTTCCTGTCTTGCTAGTTGTTTGGCATAGGGTGTCCAGCACTGTAGCTTGCTGGTCGTTGCATGGAGCTGGGTCTTGGCGTTGAGATGGAGATCTCTGGGAGATTTTTGCCATTTGATATTACATGGAGCTGGTTGGTGTCCTGTGGACCAGTGTCCTGAACTTGGCTCTCTCACCTCAGAGGCACAGCCCTGATGCCTGGCTGGAGCACCAAGAGCCTTTCATCTGCATGGCATTCCAGAACTTGCCAACTTGTTATATTCTTCTATTCATCCTCCCTCTCTTCTTCTGCTAGTATTGGAGGGTCTCCTGCAGAAGTGGGGGGCAGCTGTGGCTCACTGCAGGGACAAATACACGGCCGGCGGCAGTTCTGGAGAGTACTCACCAATCTGAACCCTCCTGGAGGCTGCCATTTTCTTACCTTCATTCCTTTTTCTGGCTGAGTAATATTCCATTGTGTATATGTACCACATCTTCTTTATCCATTCGTCTGTCAGTGGGCCTTTAGGTTTCTTCCATGACCTGGCTATTGTAAATAGTGCTGCAATGAACATTGGGGTGCATGTGTCTTTTTGAATTATGGTTTTCTCTGGGTATATGCCCAGTAGTGGGATTGCGGAGTCATATGGTAATTCTATTTTTAATTTTTTAAGGAACCTTCATACTGTTCTGCATAGGGGTGCATCAATTTACCTTCCCACCAACAACACAAGAGGGTTCCCTTTTCTCCACACCCTCTCCACCATTTGTTGGTAGATTTTCTGATGATGCTCGTTCTGACTGGTGTGAGGTGATAACTCATTGTCGTTTTGATTTGCATTTCTCTAATAATTAGTGATGTTGAGCAGCTTTTCATGTGCTTCTTGGCCATGTGTATGTCTTCTTTGGAGAAATGTTTTGTTTGTTCTTCTTTCTCTACTTCCTTTAGGTGTAAGATTAGATTGTTTATTTGAGCTGTTTGTTGTTTCTTGAGATAGGATTGTATTGCTGTAAACTTCCCTCTTAGAACTGCTTTGGCTGCTTCCCATAGGTTTTGGATTGTCGTGTTTTCATTGTCATTTGTCTCTAGGTATTTTTTGATTTCCTCTTTGATTTCTTCAGTGATTTCTTGGTTATTTAGTAATGTATTGTTTAGCCTCCATGTGTTTGTTTTTTATGTTTTTTTTCTAGAGAATAGGTCCACTTTATTTGGTTCAAAAATATTTTTATATATAACCATTATTATGAAATGCAGGATTGTCAAGAAAATGTAGGTGGTCATTAAGAATTTGTCAAATAGATTATTCTATGCTGGGTTCGGTGATAGAAGTATCCCTTAATTGATTTTCCCCCAATTAAGATGAGCAGCTAACCCTGAGATCTTTGGCCCAGGAAGGAGTAGGTGAGGAATAGCCTGCTGTCTCAGCTGCAGAATGCTTCTGGAAAGGATGGTGAAGAACTTGCTGGAGGAGATGGACCTCTGAAAAATCTTTCCTTTCTGCTTTTTGCACTGCGGATTCTGCCATCCAGTTCTTCAGCACATATCTAGGATTAAAAGTTGTCATTCTTTTTCTTCTTTCAGAATCTGAATCATTCATGCTACTCTTCAGTCTCCAAAGGTACTGGGACACCCAGGCAGGAAAGAGTTTGTGCTTTGAGATCATTTTCAGTGCCCAGAATTGCTGAGGAATGCTGAGCTCCTGTAACTGGCTTTGAGTGATCTCACTGAGCTGCCGAAATGTCATTGTAAAGTCAGCTTCTGTCTTTTCCATGAGATGTAAGAGAAATGCGATTAAATCATCATCACCCTTGCTTTTTCCAAGTAATCCCAATTTGGCTTTGAACAATTCTCTAAATCTTGTATCATAAAGAATGGGATACCCTGAGCAGCAAGTTGCTTTTGCCTAGGATCCAGTAATGGGTTTAGAGCTTGTAACAACTTGTTTAAATTAAACATTCCAATATTAGCCTGATATCCTATTTTTATCTTCTTTCATCATCAGATGTGTTTGGTACAAAATCTGGATTATAGGCCTCCATAAAATCAAATGGACCATAGTCAATTGTAATGGATAACAAACTGAAGTTATCAGTATTACAAACACCATGTGCAAAACCAACAGACATCCACAAGGCAGTAAGCTGTGCTGTCTCAGACACCACAGGAGAAAAAAGAAAATCCAAATATCTGTTAGGTTCCTTGACATCTACTGAGGGGAAGTGTTCCTGTATGATGAAGTCTAATAACATCCTTAGTAAATCCAATTCACCATAATGAGCCAAAATTTCTAAAGATCCAATTCTAAACCATGATTTTGCAACACGCAGCACTACTGCACCTCGTTCTTTCACAACGTTTCCATTGTAGAATTGATCTCTCCATACTGCATCATCACTTACAACCAGACTTGCAGCTCTGCTAGTGGGAATTCTGAGATAGTACATAGCCTCACTACACAAAAATTCTCTCATGGAGGAACGAAGCACAGCTCTGCCATTGCCGTTTTGGGAGTATGGGGTTTTTCCTGAGCCTTTTAATTGGAGCTCCCACTTTTCACCCTGCCTGTTCATGTAAATTCCAGTAAGATGGGCTCTTCCATCTCCGAGCTGATCTGCCCATATCCCAAACTGGTGGCCCCCATATCTGTGAGCCAGTGGAATGGATCCAAGTACTATCTTTTCACCACTTACAAGCTTGATAAAATCATCTGTTTCTGAGACAGATAAATCAAGGTCCAAAATATCTTCTAGCACTTGCTTTGAAACTGCTACAAGATGTACTCTTGATTTGAAAGGAGTGGGGAAGGCAATTGAAAAAACACAGTTTTTCACTTTACGCACGTCATTTTCTTTAACAGGATCAATTGGCAACACAGCTATAAGGTTTTCAGAGGAGAGCGTCCAAAAGTCGAGAGACGAGGCTAATCTAACTTCTCTTTCACAATAGCCCTGCTCGGGGTTTGACTTGTTACTGTAAAGATGCGAAAGGCTGGCACTTCCTTCAAGGCCAGGTCGCCATAAGGAGCAGACGACGGCGTGGCAGTTAACACCCGAGAGAAGCAGCCACGGAAACTGGAGCCTCCGGATTAGGCAGCAAAACGGGAACCCGATCCTTTGCGATCTACTTCTGCCTAAATACGCAGAAGGAGAGTTCGTGATTGTTCGTCGGGCACCCTGGGGCATTTCTAGATGACAGCCGGTCTAACACGGGTGCATTTTTGCGGAGATTGCCGGAGGCACCGGCTGGGCGGGGTTGGGGGAGGCCGCTCCCCAGGAGGAAGATCACGCTGGTTTCTCCCGAGCCAGCGGTGGGTGGGCGGGGTTACGAGGGGGTCCAGCCACCGCACCACCGCTCAGCTCCCTGCAGCCGCTCCTCCTCCTGCCAGGCGGGAAGCGCCCTCGGGAGGTCTGTTTTTTATGTTTTTTCCCCTGTAACTGATTTCTAACCTCATAGCGTTGTGGTCAAAAAAGATGCTTGATATGATTTCAATTTTCTTAAGTTTACTGAGGCTTGATTTGTAACCCAAGATGTGATCTATCCTGGAGAATGTTCCGTGCGCACTTGAGAAGAAAGTGTAATCTGCTGTTTTTGGATGGAATGTCCTATAAATATCAGTTAAATCTATCTGGTCTACTGTGTCATTTAAAGCTTGTGTTTCCTTATTAATTTTCTGTTTGGATGATCTGTCCATTGGTGTAAGTGAGGTGTTAAAGTCCCCCACTATTATTGTGTTACTGTCGATTTCCTCTTATATAGCTGTTAGCAGTTGCCTTATGTATTGAAGTGCTCCTCTGTCGGGTGCATATATATTTACAATTGTTATATCTTCTTCTTGGATCGATCCCTTGATCATTATGCAGTGTCCTTCCTTGTCTCTTGTAACATTCCTTATTTTAAAGTCTATTTTGTGTGATATGAGTATTGCTACTCCAGCTTTCTTTTGATTTCCATTTGCATGGAATATCTTTTTCCATTCCCTCAATTTCAGTCTGTATGTGTCCCTAGGTCTGAAGTGGGTCTCTTGTACACAGCATATATGTACATCTTGTTTTTGTATCCATTCAGTGAGCCTGTGTGTTTTAGTTGGAGCATTTAATCTATTCACATTTAAGGCAATTATCGATATGTATGTTCCTATTACCATTTTCTTAATTGTTTTGGGTTTGTTTTTGTAGGTCCTTTTCTTCCCTTGTGTTTCCCACTTAGAGAAGTTCCTTTAGCATTTGTTGTAGGGCTGGTTTGGTGGTGCTGAATCTCTTAGCTTTTGCTTGTCTGTAAAGCATTTGATTTCTCCATCAAATCTGAATGAGAGCCTTGCTGGGTAGTGTAATCTTGGCTGTAGGTTCTTCCCTTTCATCAGTTTAAATACATCATGCCACTCCCTTCTGGCTTGTAGAGTTTCTGCTGAGAAATCAGCTGTTAACCTTATGGGAGTTCCCTTGTATGTTATTTGTCGTTTTTTCCTTGCTGCTTTCAATAATTTTCCTTTGTCTTTAATTTTTGCCAATTTGATTACTATGTGTCTTGGCATTTTTCTCCTTGGGTTTATCCTGTATGGGACTCTCTACACTTCCTGGACTTGGGTGGCTATTTCCTTTCCCATGTTAGGGAAGTTTTTGAGTATAATCTCTTCAAATATTTTCTCTGTTCCTTTCTCTCTCTCTTCTCCTTCTGGGACCCCTATAATGCGAATGTTGTTGTATTTAATGTTGTCCCAGAGGTCTCTTAGGCTGTCTTCATTTCTTTTCATTCTTTTCTCTTTATTCTGTTCCACAGCAGTGAATTCCACCATTCTGTCTTCCAGGTCACTTTTCCGTTCCTTTGACTCAGTTATTCTGCTATTGATTCCTTCTAGTGTATTTTTCTTTTCAGTTATTGTTATTGTTCATCTCTGTTTGTTTGTTCTTTAATTCTTGTAGGTCTTTGTTAGACATTTCTTGCATCTTCTCTATCTTTGCGTCCATTCTTTTTCCGAGGTACTGGATCATCTTTCCTATCATTATTCTGAATTCTGTTTTTGGAAGGTTGCTTTTCTCCACTTCATTTAGTTGTTTTTCTTGGTTTTTATCTTGTTCCTTCATCTGGTACATAGCCCTCTGCCTTTTCATCTTGTCTATCTTTCTGTGAATGTGGTTTTTGTTCCACAGGCGGCAGGATTTTAGTTCTTCTTGCTTCTGCCGACTCAGTATTTTTAAAGTTGGAATTTCTGTATACTATAGTAGGTTTTTCAAAGTAGAATATATACTCTTTATGTATATATTATGTATATAATGCAGGAATCTTATATTTTGATAAAACTATATGTAAAAATGAATTCCAAAATTCTATACTATCATTCAATTGAGAATAGTTTCTGCCCTGGGAAACCCAGTATAGATAACAAGCAGGAAAGTTAAGTTCAAATTAATTCAAATCTCATAGGATAGCAAAAGGTAATAGTCCATTATGATGTTTTTGCCTATATATTTCTCCAGGCATGACAAGTACATGCCAACCATTGTCGTAAGCAACTTTTTATTCTATTTCTTCATTGTTAATGTACTTTATTTAAGGTTACATATGTTCTTTGTGCCTATATATCTTCTTTTCTTTGTCTTCTGCATCAAATCCAAGGACACTGTCTGCCTTTAACCAAACAAACAAAGAAACCTGTTAGCAGAGCTTTTATTTTAAATGTAAGGCAAAATGAAATGATTGTAAAAATCCAGCCATTGCCATTAACAGAATAGTGTCCTTATATTAGTGGATATTTAAAGGGCTAAATATATAAAATATATATATACAAATATAGTGGATATTAAAAGGGTAGTAAGAGGTATTTGTAAAGATTGTGATCAAAGAGACCAAACAACTATGGTTAATATTTTCCTTGCTTACCATAATTGGTAATTACAAAAATACTTAATGGGAGACAAATATCAACTCATCAGAGATACCTTATTATTTGGATTAGACCAAATATAGACGTGTTTTATAAAATTCATTTCTATTACCAAGAGAAAATTTTTTTCTGATCTGATATACATGTATGCATACATATATATATATATAAAAATGTATTTTTAAAAATTTTAATATATCCTCATGCTGGCTAAGAGTTATTTTTTTGATCATAGTTTTTAATTATAAGCAGTATTATCCTTGACAAATCAAGCTATAATAAAGTTTACTGTAGTTATAATAGAAACCTTTTCAGCTGTCATCTCAGTTCATTGGTTTTATTGATATGGGAACTAATAAAAATCAAAGTACGTAAAGAGAAGTAATCATGTAACTTATTTTCAGGAAAACATATATGACAGACTTTAAGTATTTAAGAATTTAAATGTGGCTAAAGTATAATCTTGGCCAGTGCGTGTCCCCAACAATGTTGAAATCAAACCATTTAAGGAAGATAGTTACTATACTGTCTAATTTTGAAGGGAAATCAGTGTACGGTTCTTCTAGTTAAAAGCTATATATTCCACCTTCTCTCTAACCCACTTTTCCTGCTGTGAGTTAATTCTTTATTTCTTGACCTTTACTCAGATGAAAAAGGAAATAACTCCTTACTGCCACTCATACAATATCCCTGAAATGTATTTTGGCTTGTGACCTTTAAATGGTGTGGATAAATAAAATGAATTTCATATCTTCATATGGACCTGATCTGGGGGTCAACATATGTTTGCTTTTCATCTGTATGAAAATGCTTTGATTGTGATTGCCATGGAATAGGTGAGGTCAGGTGAAGAATGGGAAGCTGCCAACTGAGGCGGGAGATGAAACTATCTGAAATGGGAAAGTTAAGAACTGGGGGATTCTTTGTGCGAGAGATGGTAATTGCTTATGGTCACTTGCCCTTCCATGGGTGAGAGGCAGAGTGTAAGGACAGTGTGAAAATGCCTGGACTGTTAAGGGAAGAACACCTGGGCAGTACACTGGAAAGAGCTTACATATGGGTGACACAGCTGTGAGAACAGGGCTTGAAACTGAATAAAAATGCCTCAGGTCTTCCAGGACATTTCATTTCCCACTAAGAAAGGATTTTCTGTAAGCACCATTTTAACACTGAGGATAATTTCCTCAATTTAAAAAAAATAGGCACTTTTAGAATTTCCACTGCCAAACTGTTTGTGTTTGAAACATTGAGTCCTATTTGTAACTTTCAAAAAAATATAAATGTTTCATAAAGCCTAATGGTATTTACAGAGATATAAAAGTTAAAAATCTAGCCAAGGTTATTTGGTGTTTGAAACTAAGCATGATAATATTTTTGAGTGAAATCCCTAGATCATTATCATTGCTTTAGTCAGCATTAATAGGAAATGCATGCCAGTAAGATGAAAATTAATTTCCAGTTGAATGCTTTATGTCAGGAGACAACTTACCTGACTGCAGTTGTTTGAAACGGAGCATATTCTAAGCACATTGCCTGCTGCCTTTTCTTGGCTGTAGATATTGACGAGTGTGGGACCGGGAGGCACAGCTGTGCCAATGATACCATTTGCTTTAACTTGGATGGTGGATATGATTGCCGATGTCCTCATGGAAAGAATTGCACAGGGGACTGCATCCATGATGGAAAAGTTAAGCACAATGGTCAGATTTGGGTGTTGGAAAATGACAGGTGCTCTGTGTGCTCGTGTCAGGTTAGTATAAACAAAACATTGTAACCATTTTTATCGAGGTGTAATTTGCATATATTTCAAGTGTACAGCTTGATGAACTTAGACAAATGCATACGTCCATTTAACCATCACTCAGTTAATATAACAGAACATTTTTACCTACCCAAAATGTTGCCTCAGTCCTTTCTTAGTCCCATAGCCCTAGCCTCAAACAAACACTGCTTCTAGTTTCTATAGATTAGATTTGTGTTTTCTAGAGCCTCATATAAATGGAATCATATAACACAGTTGGCCTTCCATATCTGCAGGGTCTCCATCCATGGATTCAACCAACTGTGGCTTAAAAATATTTGGGAAAAAAAATTCCAGAAAGTTCCAAAAAAGCAGAACTTTAATTTCCCCCACACCAGCAACTGTTTACATAATATTTACATTGTATTAGATGTTATAAGTAATCTAGAGATAATTTAAAGTAAACGGGAGGGTGTGCATAGGTTATGTGCAAATACTATGCCATTTAATATAAGGGACTTGAGCATCCACGGATTTTGGTACCCACGATACCAAGGGAAGACTGTCCATACTCTTTTGTGTCTGACTCCTTTCTCTCAGCATTGTGTTTTGACATTCCTTTATATTCATTACACGTATCAGTAACCCATTCCTTTTTATTACTGAATAGTATTCCATTGGATGGAAATACCACAATGTGTTTATTTATTCATATGGTAAAATTTTGTTTCTAACTATGCTAATGTTTCTATAGTCACAATATCATATTTGAATGAATGTATAAATGAAACCATAATGAATATGCTATGGCCTGTAAGTGAAAAATATCTATTTGGGTTATATTTCAGTTTTAGAGAGGTGTTCTATTATGTGTACCCAGTTGATAATAGACATTTGAATTATAGTTAAATGAATAATACCAAGGACTCAACTATTATTAAAGAAATTGATAACAGCTTGTACAAATCATATGGTTAAAATATTCTAGAAACTTAATAATATGTAAAACTTGTTGACTAGCTACTAAATATAAACATATAAGCCCTCACACAAAACAAAATTTAGTTAGTACTCAAATTACTATATTAATAAACAAGTAAATGTATATTTATATATACATACACAATTTATTTACACATAAGAGCCATGCAGTGGTTATCATTTTAACTGGTTATTTCTGAAAATTTTCTTTCCAGTCAAGTCATTTAAAGAGTAATGTGTGGAAAGAAAATTGGAAGTTCTCCAGCTTAAGTAATTTCTGGGTGTTAGCTACAAAATGGAATTTTAAAGAAAATCAGTTATATTGGGTAAACAGTGTGAGTTATCTCAACTTCCAAATCAACATCTGAGATTATAGATATAGCATGTAATATATATAAAATGTATATATGTGTGTGTATATACACATGTACACACACACAGATACACACATACATATGATGTTAGTATATTGAGAAGTGGAGGTTTTTGGTAACTGCTTTTTTCCCCTTGTCATACAGAATGGATTTGTAATGTGTCGACGGATGGTCTGTGACTGTGAGAATCCCACGGTTGATCTTTTCTGCTGCCCCGAATGTGACCCAAGGCTGAGCAGTCAGTGCCTCCACCAAAATGGGGAAACCTTGTACAACAGTGGTGACACCTGGGTCCAGAATTGCCAACAGTGCCGCTGCTTGGTAAGTTCAGCTACGTGAAATTCAGGGAAACGTTTAAACCCAGAATTGAAATCGTAAAACAACCTTGCCCTGCCCCCCTGCACCGATATTTGGTACCTGGCCATAGTGTTGGGAGTTACAAAAAGTGAACCTGGTTAGGATGATAAGGTGATGGTTATGCATTCAGGGCCTGAGAAGGAATATCTGGGGGTAGATGTGGTACACCATGTCATGTCAGGCTTTCAGGACTATCTCCAGAGCTCAAAAGAAGAAAAGGCTCTCCTGGCTTCTCAGCTTAGGTTTACTTAGAGACAGTTATGAACAGAATAATGGCATTCAAAAAAAGTCACTTTTTCCAATAGACCTTTTGTTAATCCATTTCTATCAATTATGCTTAGATGTAAGAAAACAAAAACAGAAAAAACACACTTTTTTTTCTTTCTAAAGATTGTTGCTGTCAATGATGTTCTGGTGGGCACCCTGTTTTACAGATAATATGGATATGCAATAAATACTAGAATCTTAGAATCGAATGTACATATTTATGAAACTTCTACTGGAAACAATAGGTAAAAATGAAGACTTGATAAAGAAAATGAAGACTTGATAAGGAAAATACCAATCATTTTTTCATTTAACCAAATTTCTTGTTTCTTTCTAGTGGTGTAAATAAAAAGGAAAATTGGTCTATATGTCTTTATAGAAGAAAGTTTCACAGATGCTACTTTTAAAGTTAGGACTAGTTTCCTTTCTATTTGTGTGAAGATATTTTTAAGGCAATGCTTTTTTGTTGCTTCCTTTTTATACTTTCAACCCCAAAATCAATTGAAAGAGCAAGGTCAGTTTCTGTACCTGAAGACTGCTTTCATCTCCAAGACCCTGAGACTCAGAATTATGAAGAAAATAGGAAACAGGTGGGAACTAAATTTTAAAAAGATCCAATTCACACAATTTTCTCATGTGGAATAAAAAAGACTGAAATCAACTCCTAGTTTCGTTTTGTTTTTTCCAAAGTCCCTACACTGAGGAACGTATAAATGAACAAAGAAAAAGTGTCAAATTTCCTTCATATTTCAGTTTACTTTCTTGTCAGTGGACAAAACTTTGTTTTTGCAGAAGGGAATAAATGAGAAGGTGGGGGGAAAAGATCGTAAAAATGAAAAAAGCATCTCATAGGCAGAAACTGAAAACCTCTTCTGTAATAAACAATTCTCCTTTGTCATGGGAAAGAGAAGGGCATGCAAATTTGTTTGTTTTAAGAGAAAGAGTTTTTGCTTTCCTTCATTGTTGTTCTTGTTTAACCCCTGAAGACTGTTTTATAATCCATCTGCAGTATAGGTCTCATCTCTCTGATAGGGATTTTGTGGATTCCCTGCAAGATTCATAGCTGTGAAGGTCTGAGTAGAAATGTCCATCAATAAATTGAGTATTCGGTAAACACTGCTCTCTCCCTCCTCACTTCCCTCCACGCCCTCCCTCCCCCTCCCTTTGCCCTTGTTCATCTGCTTTCCTTATAGCAAGGGGAAGTTGACTGTTGGCCCCTGCCTTGCCCAGAGGTGGAGTGTGAATTCAGCGTCCTCCTAGAGAATGAGTGCTGCCCGCGCTGTGTCACCGACCCTTGCCAGGCCGACACCATCCGTAATGACATCACCAAAACTTGCCTGGACGAGATGAATGTGGTTCGCTTCACTGGGTCCTCTTGGATCAAACATGGCACTGAGTGTACTCTCTGCCAGTGCAAGGTAAAGCCCATTCATTATATTCAAGTGGGGAGCACTTGGCCAGCTGCACCCAGGATTCACAGACACTAATGTGCTTAACCTGGCCAATGGGAAGCATCTTCTTTCCTATTTACTGTTCAGAGATGGGAGCAGGGCCACTCAGCTTTATTAGTGCCAAGGCTCACTGTCCTGTGCATCCTCTAATGCATATTCAGGGAGAAGCAGGTGCTTGGTCAGAAACCAGAATGATGGGTTACTAATATCACCAGAACAGAAAGAACCTATGTAAATTGCCCTAAAGCATCTAACTGTACACATCTTAAAAAAAAATAGTACAACACCAAACTTCATGTTTCTTTCATGATAGAAGACAATATTATTTTATTGATTTTTATCTAGTCCTTTTATGAGATAAGATATATCAGCAAAGTGAACATATTACATTTTCCAAAGTGAAAATCAATATGGCAAAAATGGGCATATTTCTTGGTTTGTGGTGGTGAGTTACATTGATTTGAAAAATTTAAGATCTGTTGTTTACCATATTTTATTCCTACGGCTGGAGAAAAAATCATTATAAAGATTTTTCTTTTTATTCTCATAGGAAAATAGAGCATTGTGCCTTTTACTTCACTGAGAATAGAAATACTGGTAATGTAGACAGAGTATATAGAATTCACAGATGGTGACAACGTTGAAAGCATTAGAATCAACACTAGAACTAAGTAAATAATCTGGAAAGCTTAACAAGAAGAAAGCAAAGATGTCAGATTTTTCCCACCATAGCACAGCCAAATATCTATAACTGCTCTGGTTCTTTAAGTGAGCATTTCCATTTAAATTTTTTTTTTCAATAGAGCAATTTCATTCAGATTCATGTAGTACAAATTTCTTACTAGAGTGGCTTGATGTAACAGGACAAAGAAATGTGAAATGCTTTAAGTTTTGAGATGCTATTATCTATTTCAAACCAAAATTTCTAGCTCTTTCAATTAATGCAATTTGTCAATCAAGCACAGCTTTTCGGGGAACATTTAATGCAGTTTTCTAAAAGTGCATTAGCACATTTGGAAGTTACTTTTACTACTAAAAGTTACTAATAATGTATATGCAGTGCTGCTTTAATATACATTTTTTTAAATAGATCTTTACTGGAGTATAATTGCTTCACAATACTGTGTTACTTTCTGTTGTACACCAAAGTGAATCAGCCACATGCATACATATGTCCCCATATCCCCTCCCTCTTGAGCCTCCCTCCCACCCTCTCTATATACATTTGATATGAGTACATTTGAGTACATTTAATGGTGCATTATCTAGAAACTTCAGCATTCATGACCAGTAGGGAAATACTTTCTGACATTTAATTACCAAATAGAGTCGAGTCTCTTTACACTCTTAATCTGTTAGATTATTGTTCTGAGCAATGACAACAAATACATATACCGTGTGATAGAATGTAAAACACCAGATATAGCTCAGACAGATACTTCCAACAAAAGAAAGATGCATTCAGTAATAGGCAGAAAAACATTAGAGTGTTTTCTGGGGAAAAGAGTGTGAATGAGCTTGTCATTCACCACCTTACAAACAACTACTAGGATTTTTTGGCTCATGGTAGAAATATAGTCCAGAAAGTATATTTTGACATTAAATTCATTTCTTGTCAGATAAGTGCCGATTCTCAGAGGTTACTATTTGATGCCATTTCCCTCTTCCCTTCTTATTAACTATGAGTTATAAGAATATCCTCAATGTTACCAAATGAATCCCTAATACTCATCTTATTATGTTTATTTTGTGCTATTTTAAAAATGAAACTTATGCCAAACAAGCTTGAGAGATTTCATTGGAGGTGAGCATTCTTTACAATTTGGTGCTTTCAGAGCACCGTTTCCACTTATCATCTCCCCATCCTACCACTTCTGAGTTATTTGTTTTAGTCAATAAATACAAATTATGTGGGGTACTGTGCCAGAACCAGGGTAGAATGATAAGCAAAAATGGGTACAATCATTCCTGGAAATTTTTGCCCAGCAGCTTCTAGAGCTCTGCTGTCCAGTACAGTAGCCAGTAACCACACATGGCTATTTAAATTCATTGAAATTAAGTTAAAAATCCAGTCCTCAGTCACACTAGCTACATTTCAAATGCTCACACATGCTAGTGGCTGTCATATTAGATAGCATATATAGAGAACCTTTCTATCATCACAGAATATTGTATTGGAAAGCGCTGGCTTAGAGGTGAAGAATGTGGCATCTGGAATCAGGCTACCTGGATTGAAAGCCTGGTCAACCTCACTAGCAATGTCACCTCAAGGGATATTTATTAATCTCTCTGTGGCTCCATCTTTCTCATCTAAAAATGGGAATACTAATAATACTTACCTAGGAATAATCATAGTACCTACTTGAGAAAGTTGCTATAAGAATTAAGTGAGAAGATCCATACAAAGTTTCCAACACATTTCATATGCATTCAGAGTAAGCGCTCAATAAATGTTGACTATTATTATTGTAGGTAGTGGAGTATAGAAACATTAATTAAGTCATGAAACAGGTAAAGACAACATTACAAACTCTGATGGATGCTCTAAAGGAAAGTTGCACTGTGCTAAGAGGCTGTACAACGCATGAACCAGTTTTACTTCCTGAGGAATTAAGAGTTAGCTGGGAGAAATAGAGTTATGAGTTTCCCTTCCCTTTTTAAAGATCTCTTCAAATGTAATTTGCTTAGGTTAAAAAAAAATGTTTCCTCCACTCGGAAGTTGAATTCTTGCTTCAAAAAAGAATTACTAATTTTGTTTTTCCTAAATCTAATAGAGACTACACACCCTTATGATGGGTCAGAGAGTTTTCAGGCAATTATGTTTTCAGCTCCAGACAATAAAGAGGGATGTACCCCGTTGAGAAATAAAGAGGGAGGAGGTATTAGAGAGTCATTCCCTTTAATAAATCATCACTGAGTGGGACACTTGGGAAATTGGAAACCGGAGGGCCACTTTTAACTCCTGGGGAGACTAGGTATAATACTGAGATAATTGAGGTATGGAAAAAAATAGTTTTATGTAGATGAAGCTCCTAACTTTCTAAATGTTGCCTTCATCTATTAGAAACCATAAACTTAAAGTTTGGAAAGTGGACATCTGTGCTAAAATTAGAATAGATAACTAAATTTATCTATGGAAAGAAATACCCCATTAATAAACAATATTATAATGAATACTTTAATATGTGATCAGGAGAGCTTTGCAAATCAAAACAGGAAGAAAGGATTATTCTACAAATACTGGAATGACTGGACAGCAGTTTGAAGGATGTAAGTTGTATATACTATTATATTATGTATCAAAACAAATTCCATGTGGAAAAAGCTGATAAATATTAAAAATAAATCAAAGCAAAGATGAATAATCAAATGTTTATCAAAATTCTTTAAGGAATATGCCTTTTCTAATTTAAAAGTGATAAAATCTACCTCAAAGAAAATTTAGAGCTTCTATAGATAAACAAAATTAGCAAAATAGATCACAACTAGACACTAAAAGATATTTTCAACAGACATGATTTCTTTATTAGATTAAAAATATATGAAAATTAATTTAAAAATACTTATTTCCCCATAAATAAATCAACAAAGGATGAATAAACAATTCACTAAAGAATACAGCTATCAAAAAAGAGGAAATCAATAGGATTTGAGAAGATGGTGGAAGAGTAAGAGGCGGAGATCACCTTCCTCCCCACAAATACATCAGAAATACATCTACATGTGGAACAACTCCTATAGAACACCCACTGAACGCTGGCAGAAGACCTTCAGACCTCCCAAAAGGCAAGAAACTCCCAACGTACCTGGGTACAGCAAAAGAAAAAACAGAGACAAAAGAATAGGGACGGGACCTGCACCAGTGGGAGGGAGCCGTGAAGGAGGAAAGGTTTCCACACACTAGGAAGCCCCTTTGTGGGCGGAGACTGTGGGTGGCAGAGGGGGGAAGCTTCAGAGCCGTGGAGGAGAGCACAGCAACAGGGGTGCGGAGGGCAAAGCGGAGAGATTCCCGCACAGAGGATCGGTGCGACCAGCACTCACCAGCCCGAGAGACTTGTCTGCTCACCCGCCGGGGTGGGTGGGGGCTGGGAGCTGAGGCTCAGGCTTCGGTCCGATCGCAGGGAGAGGACTGGGGTTGGCGGCGTGAACACAGCCTGCAGGGGGGTAGTGCGCCACGGCTGGCCGGGAGGGAGTCTGGGGGAAAAATCTGGACCTGCAGAAGAGGCAAGAAACTTCTTCTTGCCTCTTTGTTTCCTGGTGCGCAAGGAGAGGGGATTAAGAGCGCTGCTTAAAGGAGCTCCAGAGACAGGCACGAGCCGTGGCTAACAGCGCAGACCCCAGAGACAGGCATGACACGCTAAGGCTGCTGCTGCGGCCACCAAGAAGCCTGTGTGTGAGCACAGGTCACTCTCCACACCTCCCTTCCGGGGAGCCTGTGCAGCCCGCCACTGCTAGGGTCCCGAGATCCAGGGACAACTTCTCCGGGAGAACGCATGGCACGCCTCAGGCTGTTGTAACGTCACGCTGGCCTCTGCCGGTGGGCTCGCCCCGCATCCATACCCCTCCTCCCTCCCGGGCTGAGTGAGCCAGAGCCCCCGAAGCAGCTGCTCCTTTAACCCAGTCCTGTCTGAGCAAAGAACAGACACCCTCAGGTGACCTACCCGCAGAGGCGGGGCCAAATCCAAAGCTGAACCCTGGGAGCTGCGCGAACAAAGAAGAGAAAGGGAAATCTCTCCCAGCAGCCTCAGGAACAGTGGATTAAATCTCCACAATCAATTGATGTACCCTGTATCTGTAGAATACCTGAATAGACAAAGAATCATTCCAAATTGAGGAGGTGGACTTTGAGAGCAAGATAGACTATTTTTTCCCTTTTTCCTCTTTTTGTGAGTGTGTATGTGTACGTTTCCGTGTGAGATTTTCTCTGTATAGCTTTGCTTTCACCATTTGTCCTAGGGTTCTGTCCGTCCATTGTTTTTTTTTTTTTTTAAGTTTTAAAATTTTTTTCTTAATATTTTTTATTTTAATAACTTTATTTTATTTTATCTTACTTTATTTTATTTTATCCTCTTTCTTTCTTTCTTTCTATTTTTTCTCCCTTTTATTCTGAGCCGTGTGGAGGACAGGCTTTTGGTGCTCCAGCCAGATGTCAGGGCTGTGCCTCTGAGGTGGGAGAGCCAACTTCAAGACACTGGTCCACAAGAGACCTCCCAGCTCCACGTAATATCACACGGCAAAAATCTCCCAGAGATCTCCATCTCAACACGAGCACCCAGCTTCACTCAACAACCAGCAAGCTACAGTGCTGGACACCCTATGCCAAACAACTAGCAAGACAGGAACACAATCCCACCCATTAGCAGAGAGGCTGCCTAAAATCATAGTAAGTCCACAGACACCCCAAAACACACCACCAGACGTGGATCTGCCCACTAGAGAGACAAGATCCAGCCTCATCCACCAGAATACAGGCACTAGTCCCCTCCACCAGGAAGCCTACACAACCCACTGAACCAACTTTAGCCACTGGAGACAGACATCAAAAACAACGGGAACTACGAACCTGCGGCCTGCAAAAAGGAGACCCCAAACACAGTAAGATAAGCAAAATGAGAAGACAGAAAAACACACAGCGGATGAAGGAGCAAGATAAAAATGCACCAGACCTAACAAATGAAGAGGAAATAGGCACTCTACCTGAAAAAGAATTCAGAATGATGATAGTAAAGATCCAAAATCTTGGAAATAAAATAGAGAAAATGCAAGAAACATTTAACAAGGATCTAGAAGAACTAAAGAGGAAACAAGCAATGATGAACAACATAATAAATGAAATTTAAAATACTCTAGAAGAGATCAATATCAGAATAACTGAGGCAGAAGAACGAATAAGTGACCTGAAGATAAAATAGTGGCAGTAACTACTGCAGAGCAGAATAAAGAAAAAAGGATGAAAAGAAATGAGGACAGTCTCAGAGACCTCTGGGACAACATTAAACACACCAACATTCGAATTATAGGGGTCCCAGAAGAAAAAGTGAAAAAGAAAGGGACTGAGAAAATATTTGAAGAGATTATAGTTGAAAACATCCCTAATATGGGAAAGGAAATAGTTAAGCAAGTCCAGGAAGCACACAGAGTCCCATACAGGATAAATCCAAGGAGAAACATGCCAAGACACATAATAATCAAACTGTCAAAAATTAAATACAAAGAAAACATATTAAAAGCAGCAAGGGAAAAACAACAAATAACACACAAGGGAATCCCCATAAGGTTAACAGCTGATCTTTCAGCAGAAACTCTGCAAGCCAGAAAGGAGTGGCAGGACATATTTAAAGTGATGGAGAAAAATCTACAACCAAGATTACTGTACCCAGCAAGGATCTCATTCAGATTTGATGGCGAAATTAAAACCATTACAGACAAGCAAAAGCTGAGAGAGTTCAGAACCACCAAACCATCTTTACAACAAATGCTAAAGGAACTTCTCTAGGCAGGGAACACAAGAGAAGGAAAAGACCTACCATAACACACCCGAAACAATTAAGAAAATGGGAATAGGGAGATACATATTGATAATTACGTTCAATGTAAATGGATTAAATGCTCTAACCAAAAGACACAGACGGGCTGAATGAATACAAAAACAAGAGCCGTATATATGCTGTCTACAAGAGACCTACTTCAGACCTAGGGACATATACAGACTGAAAGTGAGGGGATGGAAAAACATATTCCATGCAAATGGAAATCAGAAGAAAGCTGCAGTAGCAATTCTCATATCAGACAAAATAGACTTTAAAATAAAGACTATTACAAGAGACAAAGAAGGACACTACATAATGATCAAGGGATCGATCCAAGAAGAAGGTATAACAATTGTAAATATTTATGCACGCAATGTAGGAGCACCTCAATACATAAGGCAAATACTAAGAGCAATAAAAGGGGAAATCAACAGTAACACAATCATAGTAGGGGACTTTAACACCCCACTTTCACCAATGGACAGATCATCCAAAATGAAAGTAAATAAGAAAACATAAGCTTTAAATGATACATTAAACAAGATGGACTTAATTGATATTTATGAGACATTCCATTCAAAAACAACAGAATACACATTTTTCTCAAGTGCTCATGGATCATTCTCCAGGATACATCATATCTTGGGTCACAAATCTAGCCTTGGTAATATTAAGAAAATTGAAATCGTATCAAGTATCTTTTCCGACCACAACACTGTGAGACTAGATTTCAATTACAGGAAAATATCTGTAAAAAATACAAACACATAGAGGCTAAACAATACACTACTTAATAACGAAGTGATCACTGAATAAACCAAAGAGGAAATCAAAAAATATCTAGAAACAAATGACTATGGAGACACAACGACCCAAAACCTACGGGATGCAGCAAAAGTAGTTCTAAGAGGGAAGTTCATAGCAATACAATCCTACCTTAAGAAATAGGAAACATCTCAAATAAACAACCTAATCTTATACCTAAAGAAATTACAGAAAGAAGAACAAAAAAAACCCAAAATTAGCAGAAGGAAAGAAATCATAAAGATCAGATCAGAAATAAATGAAAAAGAAATGAAGGAAATGATAGCAAAGATCAATAAAACTAAAAGCTGGTTCTTTGAGAAGATAAACAGAATTGATAAACCATTAGCCAGACTCATCAAGAAAAAGAGGGAGAAGACTCAAATCAATAGAATTAGAAATGAAAAAGAAGAAGTAACAACTAACACTGCAGAAATAAAAGGGGCGTGAGAGATTACTACAAGCAACTCTATGCCAATAAAATGGACAACCTGGAAGAAATGGACAAATTCTTAGAAATGCACAACCTACTGAGACTGAACAAGGAAGAAATAGAAAATATAAACAGACCAATCACAGCACTGAAATTGAAACTCAGATTAAAAATCTTCCAACAAACAAAAGCCCAGGACCAGATGGCTTCACAGGTGAATTCTATCAAACATTTAGAGAAGAGCTAACATCTATCCTTCTCAAATTCTTCCAAAATATAGCAGAGGGAGGAACACTCCCACACTCATTCTACGAGGCCACCATTATCCTGATACCAAAACCAGACAAAGATGTCACAAAGAAAGAAAACTACAGGCCAATATCACTGATGAACATAGATGCCAAAATCCTCAACAAAATACTAGCAAACAGAATCCAACAGCACATTAAAAGGATCATGCACCATGATCAAGTGGGATTTATCCCAGTAATGCAAGGATTCTTCAATATACGCAAATCAATCAATGTGATACACCATATTAACAAATTGAAGAATAAAAACCATATGATCATCTCAATAGATGCAGAGAAAGCTTTCGACAAAATTCAACACCCATTTATGATAAAAACCCTCCAGAAAGTAGGCATAGAGGGAACTTTCCTCAACATAATAAAGGCCATATATGACAAACCCACAGCCAAGTTCATCCTCAATGGTGAAAAACTGAAACCATTTCCACTAAGATCAGGAACAAGATAAGGTTGCTCACTCTCACCACTATTTTTCAACATAGTTTTGGAAGTTTTAGCCACAGTAATCAGAGAAGAAAAAGAAATAAAAGGAATCCAAATTGGAAAAGAAGAAGTAAAGCTGTCACTGTTTGCAGGTGACATGATACTATACATAGAGAATCCTAAAGATGCTACCAGAAAGCTGCTAGAGCTAATCAATGAATTTGTAGCAGGATACAAAATTAATGCACAGAAATCTCTGGCATTCTTATACACTATTGATGAAAAATCTGAAAGTGAAATTAAGAAAACACTCCCATTTACCATTGCAACAAAAAGAATAAAGTATCTAGGTATAAACTACCTAAGGAGACAAAAGACCTGTATGCAGAAAATTATAAGACACTGATGAAAGAAATTAAAGATGATACAAATAGATGGAGGGATATACCATGTTCTTGGATTGGAAGAATCAACATTGTGAAAACGACTCTACTACCCAAAGCAATCTACAGATTCAATGCAATCCCTATCAAACTACCACTGGCATTTTTCACAGAGCTAGAACAAAAAATTTCACAATCTGTATGGAAACACAAAAGACCCTGAATAGCCAAAGCAATCCTGAGAACAAAAAATGGAGCTGGAGTTATCAGGCTCCCTGACTTCAGGCTATACTACAAAGCAACAGTAATCAAGACAGTATGGTACTGGCACAAAAACAGAAATATAGATCAATGGAACAGGATAGGAAACTCAGAGATAAATCCACGCACATATGGTTACCTTATCTTTGATAAAGGAGGCAAGAATATACAGTGGAGAAAAGACAGCCTCTTCAATAAGTGTTGCTGGGAAAACTGGACAGGTACATGTAAAAATATGAAATTAGAACACTCCCTAACACCATACACAAAAATAAACTCAAAATGGATTAAAGACCTAAATGTAAGGCCAGACACAATCAAACTCTTAGAGGAAAACAGGCAGAACACTCTGACATAAATCACAGCAAGATCCTTTTTGACCCACTTCCTAGAGAAATGGAAATAAAAACAAAAATAAACAAATGGGACCTAATGAATCCTAAAAGCTTTTGCACAGCAAAGGAAACCATGAACAGGACCAAAAGACAACCCTCAGAATGGGAGAAAATATTTGCAAATGGAGCAACTGACAAAGGTTTAATCTCGAAAATTTACAAGCATCTCATGCAGCTCAATATCAAAAAGACAAACATCCCAATCCAAAAATGGGCAGAAGACTTAAATAGACATTTCTCCAAAGACGATATACAGATTGCCAACAAACACATGAAAGAATGCTCAACATCATTAATCATTAGAGAAATGCAAATCAAAACTACAATGAGATATCATTTCACACCGGTCAGAATGGCCATCATCAAAAAATCTAGAAACAATAAATGCTGGAGAGGGTGTGTAGGAAAGGGAACACTTTTGCACTGTTGTTGGGAATGTAGATTGATACAGCCACTATGGAGAACAGTATGGAGGTTCCTTAAAAAACTACAAATAGAACTCCCATACGACCCAGCAATCCCACTGCTGGGCGTATACCCTGAGAAAACCATAATTCAAAAAGAGTCATGTACCAAAATGTTGATTGCAGCTCTATTTACAATAGCCAGGACATGGAAGCAACCTAAGGGTCCATCGACAGATGAATGGGTAAAGAAGATGTGGCACATATATACAATGGAATATTACTCAGCCATAAAAAGAAACAAAATTGAGTTATTTGTAGTGAGGTGGATGGGCCTAGAGTCTGTCATACAGAGTGAAGTAACTCAGAAAGAGAAAAACAAATACCGTATGCTAACACATATATATGGAATCTAAGAAAAAAAAAGTCGTGAAGAACCTAGGGGTCAGACGGGAATAAAGACACAGTCCTACTAGAGCATGGACCTGAGGATATGGGGAGGGGGAAGGATAAGCTGTGACAAAGTGAGAGAGTGTCATGGCCATATATACACTACCAAACGTAAAATAGATAGCTAGTGGGACGTTGCTGCATAGCACAGGGAGATTAGCTAGGTGGTTTGTGACCACCTAGAGTTGTGGGATAGGGAGGGTGGGAAGGAGGGAGATGCAAAAGGGAACAGATATGGGAACATATGTATATGTATAACTGATTCACTTTGTTATAAAGCAGAAACTAACACACCATTGTAAAGCAATTATACTCCAATAAAGATGTTAGAAAAATAGACATAGACTGTCATGTAATACTGCAAAAAAAAGAGGAAATCAGTGTTTTAAATTATTGACACTTAAATATAAACTAACTTAATTATTATTTTCACATTCTACGGTAAAAAAATATTTCACCATAATTTCCAATGCTGACAGAGCTGTACTGGAATTGTAATTCTTATGCAATGTTAGTGACATTGAAAAATACATGTCAGGAACCACACATACATCTCCTTGCCCACTCCCCGTCCCCACAAAAATGTCCAGAAGATCCTACTAATCCTGGGTCTGAGAATCCAACCTAAAGAAATAATCTAAAATATGGAGCAAACTATATGCATCGTAATATTAACCTCAACATTAATTGGCACGCAGAATCAAGGAAGAAATCAAAATATCCAACAAATGAAAAATGGGTTAAATAAATTATGGTAACTCTGTAACATATAACATTATATCATAATTATATAATATGTAATTATATGATTGCATTATTCAATTCATGTACTAACATGCTTATAATAAAAATCAAGATAAAAATACTATGTGTGATTACATATGCACTTTGATTACAAGAAGGTTGAAAATAAAGGAATATGAAGTGAATTCTATTAGGACATACTAAAATATTCATAATAGTGGGATTTTAAATTATTAATTTTTATATAGATTATTTATAGCCACATATTATATATGAATATGTAATTACATATATTTATTATATCTATAGTATGTGTAATTTATAAACATATTAATATATTAATACCATATAGTGATTGATAAGTAAATAATAAATATATTAAATATAAATAAGAGTAAAATATATATTATATATGTCATATATAAACATTTTACTGAAAGCTAAAAGTCAGCTGTCTTCTAATCTTAATGTTGTAGAGTTTACCATGCAAAGAGTGATGATGACTTCTTTGCCAGTAAATATAGCCAAAAATAACAAGGTGTTAAGGAAACTTACTGTGTTACTACATAAAAATAGATGTTATAATTAGTTATGACAGTAGGTGGTTACTATTCATAGCAACCTGACTGAGTTTCAGTGGGTCACTTTTTATTCTAGTTTTTATCAAGGTAATGTTTGTTAAGGTGAAATGCATAGTTATTTTGTATATAATTTTATAAGTTTGATGAATCAAAATACAGAATATTTCCAGCAATCTAGCAAGTACCCTTTTGTCCCCTTCCAGATGATATCTACTTCTCATAGGAAACCTCAATTTTATTTCATTATAGCAAATTTATTTTCCTATTTAAAAATTTCATATAAATGGATCGCACAGTATGTATTCTTTTATATCTAATGGTGAATTGACCAGTTTATCATTATGTAATGTCCCTCCTTATCTCTAGCAAGGCTTCTAGACTTGATGTCAATTTTGATTCGTACTTTGTTTTTTTTTAATATTCATTCATTTATTTAGTTGAACCGGGTCTTAGTTGCAGTCGGCGGGCTCCTTAAGTGCGGCTTGCCAGCTCATTAGTTGCAACACGTGGGCTCCTTAGTTGTGGCAGGCAGCCTCCTTAGTTGTGGCATGCAAACTCTTAGTTGCAGCATGCATGTGGGATCTAGTTCCTTCACCAGGGATCGAACCCAGGCCCACTGCATTGGGATCATGGAGCCTTATCCACTGCACCACCAGGGAAGTCCATTGTCTGGTCCTTTTGTAGCCACACAGTATATTGTTTTGATTCATCCACTTTCAACCTATCTATGGTTTTATATTTAAAGTGCATTTTTTATAGATAATGTATAAATAGTTCTTACTTTTTTATCCAGTGTGACAGTCTCTGGCTTTTAATTGAAGTGTTAGTCCATTTAATATTGTTTTTGATGTTGGTGGATTTTGGCCCACCATTTTGCCATTTGTTTTCTACTTGCTCCATCTATTTTTTGTATTCTTAATCATCTATTCCTTCCTTCTTTTTATTTGTTAATATTTTTAATATTATTCAATTTTACTTGTTCTTTTGAATTCTTAACTATAACTCTTTATGATTGTTTTAGTTGTTGGTATAGGAGTTGTAACATATATCATTCATTTATTACAGTATAATAAGATTTAATATTATACTAATTCATATAAAATATAAGAACTTTGGAATAATATAATCCCATTCCCCTAACCTTTGCACTATAATAATCATATATTTATAACTATGTATACTATAAACTCTAAAAATCTGTATTACTATCAATATTTTTGCTTTAATAAGTCAAATATCTTTGAAGCAAATTAATAGAAGAAAAAATGCTATATTTTAATTTTATATTTATTTCATATTTATATTTATCCTCATATTTACCATTTCTTGTGCTCTTCATTTCTCCTCACACATGTTAATCTCCATCTAGTGTTATTTCCCTTTATCTTGAATAACTTCCTTTAGCATTTTCCATATTGCAGATATACTGGCCACAAATTCTCTCAACTTACATTTATTTGAAAATGTCCTTATTTTTGAAGGATATTCAACTAAATATAGAATTCAGGATTGACAGATTTGTCCCAGCACTTAAAAGTGGTACTCTACTGTTTTCTAGTTTCTACTATTTCTGCTAAGGATTCAGCTATCATTTGTACTTTTGTTCCCTTATATGTAATATGTCTTTTTTTTCTCCTCTGTCTCCTTTCATGATTCTTTCTTTATCTTTGGTTTTTAGAGTTTTGACTATGATGCACTTAAGTATTTTTTTTTTGTCCTCTTTGGTATTTGCTGGGCTTTTTGAGTATCTAAGTAGATTTTTTTCACCAAATTTGAGAAAAATTTGGCCATTGTTCCTTCGGATATTTGGTCTGCCACATTATTTCCCTCCTATTCTTCTGCGACTCTAATTACACGTGTTATATGGTTTAATATTATCCTGAAGGTCACTGAGGTTCTATTTTTATTTCGATCAAATTCTCTTTTTTTAAAGATTGGATAATTTCTATTTTTTTAATTTATTGACTATTTCTTCTGCCATCTCTGATCTGCTGTTAAACCCATCCAATGAATTTTTCATTTCGAATATTGCACTTTTCAGTTCCAGAATTTTTTTTTTTTTTTTTTTTGCAGTACGCGGGCCTCTCACTGCTGCAGCCTCTCCTGTTGCGGAGCACAGGCTCCGGACACACAGGCCCAGTGGCCATGGCTCACGGGCCCAGCCGCTCCGCGGCATGTGGGATCTTCCCGGACCGGGGCACGAACCTGTGTCCCCTGCGTCGGCAGGCAGACTCTCAACCACTGCGCCACCAGGGAAGCCCCAGAATTTTTATTTAATTCTATTTATAGTTTCATTTCTCTGCTGTAACTTACCATGTTTTATCATTCATTATGACCATCTTTTTTTTACATCTTTGTACGTATTAGTAATAGCTACTTTCTAGTCTTTACCATCTGGATTAACTTTGAGTCATTTCTATTCACTAGTTTTTCTCTTGGTGAGGAGTCACTTTTTTCTGTTTTTCTTCACATGTCTAGTAATGTTTATGGTTTACTGGATATTGTGGATAATACATAGTATAGACTCTACATTCTATTAGCTTATTCTGAAGACTATTTTTGTTCTAGCAGATTGCAAATTACTGGCCAGTCATCTTGCAGTTGGAAAGGCTGGGCTTTACATTGGTTAGGTGGGTCTATTCCAGGTGTACCCTTAGTTTTCGGGTGAATCTCTTAATCTTGAGACATCATTTTCTTCCTAATCATGGCCCTTTTGGGCTTTCAATGGAAAGCCTGAATTTTTTATCTGTTCCTTCTAACTTGGCAGGACATAGATTTTAAACCCACAGTGAGCAGCATCTGAAATATCTGCTCAAATCTTTCAAACTTCAAGCTGTGACTCTCTGATTGTCTCTTTAGAGTCTCCTCTGCAATTCAAAGACCCGCCACAGATTTGAGGGGAGTTGACGTGCTGATTCACTCCCTCCTTTCTAGACATTTCCTCCTGAATTTCCAGCCACTCTGGCAGCCCAACAGAGCCCTAAATGTTGTCCTCTGACACGTGGGCCCTATCAGATTGTGGCTTTGTGCTTAAGTTATACTTATGCTAAGCATCACAGACTAGGAGTGCCCTAAGGGAAAATGCCAAGTAAAAATGAATCTCAAACAGTACATCTTCCTTCTTTTAAAGATTGAAACTCCTCCAGTGTCTACCTGCTTTTAGTCACTCTCCATTGCTTTAAATAGTTTTTATATTTTGTCCAAACTTTATAGTTATCCATAGGAGGGATAGTCAGTCGATAGTCTTAAATAAGTAACTCTGCCATTACTGAAACAGGAACCCCAGTGGAATATTTTATCAATCTTTCTTGTATGAGCTATGTTTCCCTAATTGGGGAGCTTCCAATGACATGCTCTGTAGAGCATTTATGTTGCTATAGCAGAATTGATATGGAATGAGAAAAACACTACTGGAAGACTTGCAAAATATACCTTCTCTTCCTAAAACATACTCATACTCCAAACATTCCCTAACTCTCTTTCTGCTCAAAATCCATACAATTTGAGAAACTGATATTCTCAGGAACTGGTACACCCCTCCCTTCACTGGGTCAATGGATTGGGAAAGATCATGTGACTAGGTTATGGCCAGAAAACCTCTGCCTCTGAGCGTAATGACAAAGCTTTAAAATGCAGCTAGAGATCCAAGAGATGGATGTCACCTTCGTTTGCTGTCAGAATAAGAACTCTGCTTAATAACAATTTAAAAAGAAAGAGGATTAAGTTAAATTGATAATACTCTTCTTGGATATAGACTGGCTTTTCCCTCATTTGGTAAGCTTCAACAAAGGCTAAAGTACCAAAGTCCTTTCTTAAGTTTTATCTTACATGAACAGACCCTTTTGGTTTTATCATATTAAGGTCTGATACATTTTCAATCATCTAAAGTCAATTATCTGAGAGAATATATCAAATAGACGATGAGTTTTAGAGTCAGACTAACCTGAATTTTAATCCCAGCTGTACCATTATATTAGCTTTGTGATTTGGGCCATGATATTTAAGCTTTCTGATCTTCAGTTTCTGAACCTAAAAAAACATGACTATTAATAGTGATCCTACTGGGAATGCTCTGAGGTTGAAATTAGATAATGTATTTAAAGTGCCTGGCAAAGTATCTGACACAGAGTACGCACTCAAAAAGTAGAAGGGTATTATCATCTTATGATTGTGGTAACAATACTAACATTTTCATTATTAGCTAGCCAGTGGAAGAAAGAGCGCAAGGATTCAAAAGAACAAGATACAGATTTTTTTCCTCTCTGTAATACACCATACTCTTTTGGTACTTTGTTATAAAAACTAATTATGGGGGCTTCCCTGGTGGCACAGTGGTTGAGAGTCCGCCTGCCGATGCAGGGGACACGGGTTCGTGCCCCGGTCCGGGAAGATCCCACATGCCGCGGAGCGGCTGGGCCCGTGAGCCATGGCCGCTGAGCCTGCGCGTCCGGATCCTGTGCTCCGCAACGGGAAAGGCCACAACAGTGAGAGGCCCGCATACCGCAAAAAAAAAAAAAAAAAAAAAAAAAAACCTAATTATGCATATCTGGCTCTTTCTTGACTATTTTTCCTGCCTCACCTCTACACTGTTTTCTTCACCAACTTAAAATTCTCACCCAGACCAAACCTTTTTAGGTTTCTTAACTACGCAAAACTCTTTTCACTTGAAAGCCTTTTATTCATTCTGTTCCCTGTGCTCTTGGCCTACCTTTTCACAGATCTGTCTTGAGGTCTTGGTTTAAACATTACTTCTACAGAGAAGTCTACTCTGGCCACCCAATCTAAGTAGCCAGACATTTATTAATCTCATGACATCACCTAGTTTGTTTCTTTTCTAGCACTTTTCACAATTTTTGATTATACATTTGCTTGTTAATTCCCCCCCCCCCACAAAACTATAAGCCCTGTCCTATGAGGGTAGTGACCATATCTGCTTTATTCATTCATCAGCATATCTCGGGCTCAATTTACTCAATGCTTATTTTGTGAATGGGTAAACCAAACAACAAATGTGAGGTAAGAGAGTGCCATGGGGTAAATAAAGTTGGCTTATGATTTGCCACAAATAACTGGCCATAGTTTGTTCTGCAACAGTAGAGGCATGAAAAGTGATTGAGCCATTGAACTTTCAGGGGCACATAAATAACAAATAAACCATTCAGTTATGTTATGTGTACCAATCGATGAGTATTGACTAATGGCTTAAAAAGTAATACCATGCTTTTTTTCCCCTCTCTTCTCTAGAATGGCCACATCTGTTGCTCAGTGGATCCACAGTGCCTTCAGGAACTGTGAAGTTAACTGTCTCACTGGAAATTTCTGTTTAAAGAATGTTTTTTCATTAAAAAGACCAAAAAAAAAAAATTGAAGTGGATGATTTGTGGGCAGCTAAGTGCAGCATTGTTAATAGCTGAGTAAACTTTCCATTATGAAATTTGTGGAGCTTGAGAAAATCACAAAAGGAAACTTCTTGGGGCAAAACTAGACCAGAATTCCACCTCAACTGCGTCTGATGTTGGCATGTAGAAGAATGCGTGTGAAATACACACCATGACATCACGACCTCTGGATGTAAAGCCTGAGCTTACGGGAGCTTCGGAAGCCTCTAGCTTCACTGGTGCAGAAAATTTTCCTCTAGATCAGAATCTTCACAAATCAGTTCAGTTCTTCACTGCAAAAAATAAAATGTAAGGCAGTGAACGAATTCTGTTTTCCGAAGCAAAGCAAAGAAGCTATAACATGTTATATGTACAGTATACACTCTGAGAAGAAATCTGAAACGAGTTATTGTCATGATAAAAATAACGCACAGGCATGGTTACTTAATATTTTCTAACAAGAGATGTCATCCTTCTTTCATTGTTTTACTGCACTGAATATTATTTGGTTGAATTTGTTAAGTATAAGCTTGTTCTTGTGTAAAATTAAATAAATATTTCTCTTACCTTATAACATGTGCAAGTGTCTGCATAATGTGTTCCTTTTCCCCCCCAGATGCCTCAGTATACAAACTGCTTTCTAGTTCCGCTGATGAGAAACTCCCACCATGCTATTCCCAAACTGAAAGGTGATTTTCACTCCATTTCATGCCGAAGTGGCGGGGAGGTGGGTGATGGATACCTCTGTTCTGCCTCTCTGTATCCTCTCAGTCATCTTTTACCCTGCCTCATATCCTGGGGGCTGACCTGTACACGTTGTATTAGTAGGTTCTCTTGTCCTCTGGATTCTGATTCGTTTTGACCAGTGGTGACCACCGGCAGGATATCAGAAAGAGGACGTTTGGATATTTATTCTGCTGGCTCCTTTCCTGCCAGGTTACTACCATGATTAGCTGTGTCACTTACTGAAGGTGACATCTCCTGACAGGTGACCCTCTCTGTTAAGCTACCCCCTCCAGTTTTTGATAACTTATATTTGCTTCTTCTGGCTTAGAGATAATAACAACTCTGGCTGCTTTGTCCTTTCAGGTACCTGATCGATTTCTTGTTGTTTTCCCTATCTCCAATTGCATCTTTATAAATCGTCCCTTTGTTAAACTGTCTTTAATTAGCCAGCTCGAGTGTGACATCTGTTTCCTGCCAGGACTTTGACTGATATACATAAGGAGGGTAGTATGTGAGGGTTGGGAATATCTTCAAGAATTGGTCCTTCACAATTTGATATAAAAATTTAAAGAATCCCAGTCTTAGAAGGCATTATGATATTACATGTTAAAATTTTTGATGCACTAGAATCTCAGGAGGAAAAAAATTAACGTACTGATGCCCAAAGAGGAGCAATCCAATATTGCCCTAGTCATATGTTTTGTGCTAGGGTGAAAAAGGAAATACATTATTAAATTCACTTTTAGTTTAGAGACTTCTTTAAAGAAAAAAAAAAAAAGGGAAAGGAACAGGATATGACTCCCACAAGCTACAGAAATGGTAAAGTGGCATTTTAACTACCCCTTCCCCATTGTTATGGGAACAACCTAACAGGAGCTGAGCTAAAGGATAATTTATAAATGTCTTAATACTTTGGCATGTGTAATATTTATTAAATGTGTGAATTCAAGTATCTCAATATTCCCTGGTTTTATCATAAACGATTTTTTCTGCAACCTTTTTATATTTAATTTAAAATTTCAGCAGAGCATAAAGTTTATTTTACTTTATAAAAATTTTTTTTTGGCTGCATTGGGTCTTCGTTGCTGCTTGCGGGCTTTCTCTAGTTGCGGCGAGCAGGGGCTACTCTTCGTTGTGGTGTGCGGGCTTCTCATTGCAGTGGCCTTTCTTGTTGCGGAGCATGGGCTCTAGGTGCGTGGGCTTCAGTAGTTGTGGTGCACAGACTCAGTATTTGTGGCTCGCGGGCTCTAGAACACAGGCTGAGTAGTTGTGGCGCATGGGCTTAGTTGCTCGGTGGCATGTGTGATCTTCCCATACCAGGGATCGAACCTGTGTCATCTGTATTGGCAGGCAGATTCTTAACCACTGCGCCACCAGGGAAGTCCTAAGTTTATTTTGGGGGGGCATTATTTACTATGGTAACTAGCAATTTAGTCTCCAAGAAGGTATTAATTTGAAGTTTTTTCTACATATTTCTCCCATGTATAGATTTGGGATTTCGTATTAAATCTCCCTAAAGTATATTTTATTTGCTTTTATGAGGAGAGTGAGAAATAGTATGTGCCTGTGCGTGTGTGTATACACACACATACTCAGTCTACATCCATATATTTGTATATATTCATCATTTAGATATTTTATGCCTTCTGGAAGAAGAAGCAAGGCTGGAATTGCATACTCCCAATCTGTTGTCTCTGTAGGGCTCTGAGCACACTGGTGGTTTTCAGAGTCTGGTTTCCATAGACTTCTGAAAGAAAGAAAGCTCATAACAGTGAGAAGAAAAGAGGGAAAAAAATAAGATTATGTTCTTCCAAGGACCTTTGAACCAGTGAATGTGTTCAGATTGAATTTTTCCTGATCCAGGAATATATATATATATATATATATATATATATATCCAGGAATATATATATATAAGGGATCCAGGAATAAATTTATCAAAAGAGATGCATGGTCTTATGCAGAAAATATAAAACCACCTTGAACAAATTTTTTTTTGAAGTCCTAGAATATACTTAGGCACTGTGTGAAGAGTTTATACAATGAGCCAATTTCACTGCAACAGTCCAGATACCGCAGTGAATAAAGTGCGTACAGAGGGGAAGCACCCACACATTGCTTCCTCATGGAGCTCACATCCTAATGCAGGGCAAAGGAAATTAACAAATAAATAGATGCTATGTCAGGCGTTACGAAGAAAAATTAAGCTGAGTGAATTAGTGATATGGACCAGGGTGCTAGTTTAGATAGGGCGGGGGTGAAGTCCTTTCTAAGTAAAGTGACATTGGAGCAGATATTTAATGAAGTGAGGGAGTGAGGCATCCACACACCTGGAGAGAGAATAACAAGCAGAGGGAACTGTGCGTGAATAGGTCTGAGATGTGGACTGAGCAAGCTGAGCCTTACAGAGGATGTGGTCACAGGAGCGGCTGGTGACCAAATCACATACGTTTTCCTAGGCCATCATTAAAGATTAGCATTTTTATTCTTAGTGATTTGGAAGTTGTTAGAGAGATTTGAGCATAGCTCTGACATAGTCTGATGACAATTAAAGAATCCCTCTATGCCCTTTATGGAGGATAGACCCGGGATTGGGGCCAGGTGGGGTGTGTGCTGAGCTTGGGTACAGGAGGTACATTTATACCTCAGAATTTCCAACAAGATGATAATGAATTTGGACTAGGATGGCAACATTGAGGGTGAGAAGTGAGGACCATTTAACATTAAAGAAGATCCGCTTACGTGAAAAAATGGGTAGGAAGACTAAATGTCGTAAAAGTGTCACATCTCCCCACTAGTGCTAATAAGGAAAAAATCCTGAACTATTATAGAAAAGCAAATGGCCAAGAATATTTTGAAGAATTATATCTGGGGGCAGGGGAGACTTATTCTATCATATATCAAGAGGGTATAAAGCTATAGGAATTAAGAGTCTTTGTTATGAGAATAACTAAAATAGATGACAGATCAATCTACAATAGGATCAAGACCTCAGAAAGCATCCCATGCACAAATGGATACTTGATATGTGACAGAGGTTATACTGAAGAATTGGACATGTGGAAATTGCTTCTGGAAAAGCAAAAACAAAATTACATCCTTATTTCACGCAAATCAATTCCACATAGATAAAGGACCTAAATATAAAAAGCAAAATAAATTTATGAAGACATTTTAGGAGAATGCTTTCTGACCTGGGGATAGTTTAAAATAGACTCAAAAGGCATATATCATAAAATCATAGTTAAATTCTACTATATGGAATAGATGAAAAGATAGGCCATGGACTGGAAAAGATATTGGGGTATATATATTCACAAAGGATTGGTAACCAGAATATATGTATTTAAAACTCCTAAAAAAGAAAAAAAAGTACAAAATACCCAATAGAAAAATGGTCAGAAGATATACATAGCTGTTTTACAAGAAAGGAAATGCCAAAATGGCAAATAAACATGAACATTTGCTTGGGCTCCCTAGTCATCGGGTAAGTTTATATTAAAACCATAATGACAAAATATTTTTAAAAATCAAAAAAATTAAAAAGTAGGATAACACCAATTGTTGGTGAAGATGTGAAACAGCAGGAAGTCTTGCACACCGGTAGTGGGATATACATCACACTTACCTCCACACCACTTTGGGGGGCAGTTCTGTAATATCTAAAGTCGAGGATATGCACTTGTCATGATCCAGCACATACTCCTACATTTATGATCTAGAGCTGCACTGTCCAATACAGTTGACACTGGTCATTTGTGTCTATTTAAATTTAAATTAATTTAATTTAATTAAAATTCACTTCCTCAGTTGCATGAGTATATTTCAAGGGCTCAATGGCTACTCTGTGACTAGTGGCTAGGGGCTACTTTACAGACAGCATAATGATATTCCTATCATCCTAGAAAGTTCTAATGGACAGCACTGATCTATAGGAATGCTCATAAATGTGTATAAGAAGACATGCAAGAGATATTCATGATAGTGTTATTTGTAATAAAATTCTAGAAACCATGCAAATGTCAATCAGTGGGATCAGCAATAAACAAAATGTATGTTTATATTACAGACTAGAGGATGCAAATGAATACATATAGCAACATGGATGAATCTCAGAAACATGTTGAGTAAAAAACAAGATGCAAAAAAGGAACATTTTTTACAGTATTTACATAAAATTTTTAAATGCGCAAAACTTTGTGTTATGTTTATGCAAGTACAAATATGCATAAAATGCATATCAAAATGCATGGGAATGATAAATATCAAATTAGGATAGTGGCTGTCTCTGAGAGGTGGAAGAGGGGTGCCAGGTGCACAGGATGTGTAACTGTGTTGGTAAGATCTGTTTATCGTTTTATTCTGTATATTTCAGATATTTTAAAATAATGCTATCTATTGCTGACATTCAGGTAAATGAATTTACAAATTGACTAAATGTGGGGTTTTTTTTTGGTTTTTGGGGTTTTTTTTGTCCATGCTGCATGGCATGTGGGATCTTAGTTCCTGACCAGGGATGGAACCTGTGCCTCCTGCAGTGGAAGCTAGGAGTCTTAACCACTGGACTGCCAGGGAAGTCCCGACTAAATGTGTTTTCATTTATATTTCTATACCCAAAACTAAGCCAGTTAGTTTTTACATGCACATATGGAAGTACCTAGATTTGTGGAAGCAAGGCTTTAAACAAATATACACCATAACGCCTACAAGATTTCCATTCCTAATTATGTTTTTAAATAAATACAATACTAGTTAAAGGCAGGTAATAACAGAAAAAAAATGATCACATGATATCACCACCTTTGGTACTGGTTTTCTTTGCTCTTTGTCAAATGCTTACATATTTTACATTGTTGCAATCACAGTATCATTTTTATTTCTACATTTTGCATAATATTTTATTGTAAACAATGTTTATATTATTATAAGTTTAAAAAATTTTAAGGACTAGTAAATATTTCATTGATGTTAGAAGTATAGTTTATTTCCTTCTAACTTTTTCACTATTATAGGTGCTGCTGCAATTCATATGGTGTAAGTTATGTTTTAGACTATATTATCAACAGATTTAATGAAGCAAGTTGTGAACTGTTCGAATAATGTAGTTTAGCTGAGGTATAGTTGATGTACAATATTATATAAGTTTCAGGTATACAACATAGTGAGTCATAATTTTTAAAGTTTATATTACATTTATTTTTATTATACATATTGGCTATATTCCCTGTGTTGTACAATATATCCTTGTAGCTTATTTATTTTATACATAGTAGTTTGCACCTCTTAATCCCCTACCCTTATCTTGATTTAACATGTTTTATTGCTTGTCCAAAGGCTGTATCAAAGAACATTCCACTGGCAATGTATGCAATTACTTTTTATTTTTTGATAGATTTATTTTGTTTATTTAATTATTTATTATTTATTTATTTATTGGCTGCATTGGGTCTTCTGTGGCTGTGCACAGGCTTTCTCTATTTGCCAAGGGCTTCTCATTGCGATGGTTTCTCGTTGCGGAGCACAGGCTCCAGGCATGCAGGCTTCAGTAGTTGTGGCACACGAGCTTCAGTAGTTGTGGCTCGTGGGCTCTAGAGCACAGGCTCAGTAGTTGTGGTGCACGGGCTTAGTTGCTCCGCAGCATGTGGGATCTTCCCTGACCAGGACTCAAACCCATGTCCCCTGCATTGACAAGTGGATTCTTAACCACTGTGCCACCAGGGAAGCCCTGCAATTACTTTTAAAACAACCTTGTTGCCATTGGATATTATCAATTTAATTTTTGCTCTCCATTGTAGTTTTTTATAGGTGAAAATGGTACATTACTGTTTTAATTTTAATGTCTTTAAATAACTGTGAGGTTAAACTTATGTAGGCATTGCCATTTTCTACATATGTCCTTTGCTCATGTATCTCTAGTCCTTTGATCAATTATACATGAGATAAACAGTAAAAAAATACTCATGTATAATTGTTGGAAATCCTTCCACAAATTTTTGCCAATGTTTTTCTCAAAATATTGTTACTTTTTATAGTTTATTTCTTTTCATTTTTAGTATAAAGAATTTTAATATGTATCACTGATGGTTACTTTTATAACCTCTTATATTTGTTCAAAATTCATATTATTACATCTCCAAATAGTTCCCTACATATGTTCCATACATGGGAAATCACCTCCTCTAGAAAACATCCAGGAACTATTTGAGTTCTTCTGAACATCAACTGAAATGAGTTTTCTTAAATTTCAACTTAATGTATGTCACGTTGGTCCTAGCTCTATTCGCTGGGACATGTTAACTCATCTTCAGATATTCTTCTGGAACCCTCTTCTTCCACTATTAAATTCCTCTAATTCCTTTCATCTGTCTTGAGAAAAAATATCTCAGTCGTTCTCTTCTAGATGTTTTCCTGTTGTTCATGTGCCCGTGTATGTGTCATGCCTGGAACTAAACACCATATTCCAAGAGAAATATCTCCAGCCAGGGACACACTTGGTTTAGGACCTGAGACTATAAATAAGGACTCCTTAACTGAGCTTTATTTTACAGAGAAGAAAAAAATTTTTTTCTCCCAATTCACCAACTGAGCTCTTCTGATATATTTGAAATTCATAAAAACTTTAAAATGCTAAATAAGAGAACATTTATATTCAAATTATATTCTCCCAAGTGTGTTTATGAAATCGTCTTTCTTAGAGCATATTCAGTGCTGTATAAAATCGTGTCCTATTCGGTGGTATTTCACTATTCCATAAAGAATCTAGTAGCATGTATTTTCTACTTCAAATTGAATTTTCCTAGTAATTTGGGCTTTTCGTCTATAGTAAATACATTTATCAGTGCGGGTCTTTGTGCATCATTTCATCATCTCTAAAATATATTCCAAAGGAAGATAGCTTTGCCTTGTTCTGAAGAAAACAACTTGATTTTATTTCAGTAATTTGAATCTTTTTTTTTTTTTTTTTTTTTTTTTTTTGCGGTATGCGGGCCTCTCACTGTTGTGGCCTCTCCCGTTGTGGAGCACAGGCTCCGAAACGCGCAGGCTCAACGGCCATGGCTCACGGGCCCAGTCGCTCCACGGCATGTGGGATCTTCCCGGACCGGGGCACGAACCCGTGTCCCCTGTATCAGCAGGCGGACTCTCAACCACTGCGCCACCAGGGAAGCCCCAGTAATTTGAATCATTTTAACTGTGAAGCAAAGCCAATAGAAACAGAGTCGTATCACCTTGGTGAAATTCTCACTCTACATAGAGTGGGACACCAGTAAAACACTTCATTAAATGATGATTAACAATAAAGATAGTTATTGCATTGGCATATTTGGCCCATGGCTAGCACAGAATAGACTATGAATACTTTTATGCTTTAGATTTTTTTTCAGCTTTATTGAGGTATAATCCACAAAATAATTGTAATATATTTAAAGAGTATATCATGATGAATTTCAATTTGTATACATTGTGAAAGGATTTCTACCATCTAGTTAATTAACACATTACATTCATTACATATATATAGAGAGAGAGAGAGTGTACATTTAAGTTTTACTCTGTTAGCAAATTTCAATTATACAGTACAGTGTTATCAACTATAGTCACCATGTTCTACATTAGATACTCAGACCTTATTCATCTTATAGCTGAAAGTTTTTACCTTTTTACCAGCCTCTCCCTATTTCCTCTGTCCCTAACCCCTGGCAACCACTTTCCTACTCTATGTTTTGATGAGTTTGATTTTTTATTTTAGATTCCATATATAAGTGATATGATGCAGTACATGTTTTTCTCTGTCTGGCTTGTTTCACTTAGCATACTGCCCTCTAGGTCCATCCATGTTGTCACAAACTGCAGGATTTCCTTCTTTTAAATGGTTGAATAATATTCCAATATATATTGGAATATTATACACACACACACACACAAGATCTCTATTCATTCATCTGTTGACAGACATGAAGATTGTTTCTATATCTTGGCTATTGTGAATAATGCTGCAGTGAACATGGGAATGCAGATATCTCTTTAAGATCCTGATTTCATTTCCTTCAGCTATATACCCAGAAGTCAGATTTCTGGACCATATGGTTGCTCTACTTCTAAGTTTTTGAGGAAACTCTATACTATTTTCCATAGTGATGGTACCTATTTACATTCCCAACAGTGCACAAGACTTTCATTTTCTCCACATTCTTGCCCAAACATGTTATCTCTTGTCTTTCTGATGATAGCTATTCTAACGGGTGTGAGGTAATATCTCATTGTAAAATTGATTTGCAATTCCCTGATTATTAGTGAGATTGAGCACCTTTTAGTATACCTGTTGGACATCTGTATACCTTCTTTGGGAAAATGTCTATACAGATCATCTGCTCATTTTTTAAATCAGAATGTTTCTGTTGTTTGCTACTGAGTTGTGTGAGTTCATATATTTTGGATATGAACCCCTTATTATATATATGATGTGCAAATATTTCCTCCCATTCCACAGGTTGCCTTTTCATTATGCTGATTAGTTTCTTTGCTGTGCAGATGCTTTTTAGCTTGATGTAGTCTTACTTATTTATTTTTCCTTTTACTGTCTTTGCTGTTGGTTTCAAGTCCAAAAAAATCATTGCCAAAACCAAGGTCATAGCTTATCCCCTTTTGTTTTTCTAGGAGTTTTACAGTTTCAGGAGTTTTACAGTTTTCTTTTTCTCGGAGTTTTACAGTTTCAGGTCTTAAATATAAGACTTTAGTCCATTTTGAGTTGCTTTTTGTGTATGATATAAGGTGGTGGTCCTGTTTCATTCTTTTGCATGTGGCTCTCAGGTTTTCCAAAATCATTTATTAAACACACTATCATTTCCCCATGGTACATTCTTGGCTCCCTTGTCGTATCAATTGACCATACTTCCGTGGGTTTCTTTGTAGGCTCTCTATTTTGTTTCCATTGATCTATGTGTCTACTATTATGCCGTAGATTTAGTATGTCCATGGGAGAATGTGAATTCGGGAGGGTCTTTTCTCCATCTTGGACCAGATTCTGCCTATAGCTTCAGGTCTTAGACTAAGGAAGAATGAAAGAAGTTCCAGCTCACATAGAGTCCAGAGGGTTGACTAAAAGTGAGTTTGAGGCCAAAGCCTCGTTTAACGGCCAGAGAGTAAATAGTTGAGGTACACATTCTCTGTTGCAACTGCTCAACTCTGCTATTGTAGAGCTAATATATCAAGGTAAAGCATGTGTTGGAGAGCATAATATATAAGTGAATGAGTGACCATTTTTGGCCAATAGCCCGTAGTTTGTCAACCTCTACCCTATGCCATATGAACCAGGGGAAACTTCAACAGCAATATATGTAGCCCATTGGGTATTCAGAAATTTGTTGCCCCAAATAGTTGTTCTCTTTCTTATATGTAAACATAGAGAAAATTCATGATCAAAATCCCAAAAGCATTTTAGTGAAGCCAAAGTGAAGGGATCACATTTGCTGAATCCACACATAACCCACCTCCATGAAACTTGCCTCCCTCTTCCCTTAGCCCCAAACTCTCTACCTTTTCACCCTAAATCAATGAAAGCTGAGGATCTATGTCCACAGAAAGGCTTCTGCCTTTCCAAAGATCTGTAAATGTCTTACTGCTGCACATGTGAAGACCTCAGGGCTCTAGAAACTGATTCTCAGGATTCATCAGGCATAAGGGACAGAGCCAACCAAACCCAGCACCCAGGATTTTCTTTCCCTATTTGACATGCAGAGGCAAGTGAGTTTATTTTCCCTAATTTTGGGCTAAGTGCAGTTACCACTTTGGAACCCAGGGAGGCAGACTCAGATATCTTCCCTAGGCCTGACAGCCTAAGTCTGCTCACCTACAAAATGGAGTTAACAATACTGCCTACATTGTAGAGCTTTTGTGAGGATTTAATGAATATTCATAAGTATCTAGCCCAGTACTTAATATAAGTATGCAGTAAGTATATTTTTCTTAATACTTATTATTATTCTCAGGTGCCAAAGAGGCTGGTAGAAGAATCTCACTCTTAACTCCTTTACAAAAAGCCACTAACAGCAACCTAAAGCCACTAGTTTGCTACCAATTATTCTGTTAAATTTTCTTCCCAAGAGATATTCATTTATTCAGATCCTCAAATGAGTCAGTCTTTCCCTGTTAGCAAATATAAGTCATACTTTCTACATTTCTCTTCCTGAGCCCGTTACATTTATTATTATTCAAACACAGAATTTTTCTTTCAGAGCCTAGAGACGGCTGCAGAATCTAGCTCACCAGGGCTCTGGGAAGCCCAGTCTTGTCCTGGCTCCTCTGGAGATGAGGCAGATGTACCAGATGGCTGTCCCATGAGGGCTTCTAATTTAGCCAAAGCCCTGCAGAGAAAGGCTTCAGTTCCTCAGTTCAGAAAAGTTTGGGAAAGACTGCAGAGCAACCTGATTTCTAACTACCAAAACTGTAAGAGAGATAGATTTAGATTTCTTGAGATCCCTAGAAATAGCATCAGAATGTTCCTCCATTTGAAGCAAATGAAGGCTAAATATCCTTAACATAAGCGCTAAGAAAATATCGCCTACTCAGGGCAAGTCCTACCCACTGCCCTCTGAAGTGGTCCATTTACTATCTAGCAGGATCAATACAGGATCCCAAGCCATTACCCCAACTCAAGGACATGCCAGCACTTACAGGCACCTCTTTTTTTTCTATGTCCTCAAAGATATCTGCATCTTGGGGTTATTGGAGGAGCAGCAAAATTCCCTTAAATATTCTGAAAGTCGTTAAAAACCAAGAATGTGTTGGACCTGAGTTCACATCCCTGCCCTGTCATTTCCTAACTTAATCATGGTGAAGCTCACTTTCTAAAAAATGGATATCTATCCTAACATTATTGTCCTATCGACAATAATATCTAACGTGCAAAGTTGTCAAGAAGATTACATTCTTTACTTATTTGTATGTTATAGTTATATTATAGTCACTGAGATTAGTGGCTTTAACTGGGAAAAGAAAGAAACTCAAAGAAGGTTCACCATAGGACTGAATACACAGCTAATCCTGATATAAATAACTTGGTGAGTTCCCAAACAAAACAAAAGAAATTGAAAGGTACTCCTAAGCTTTAAACCAACTTCCACGGTTACAATGCAAATGATGAGAAATACAAGGAAAGAATGACGACTCCCACTTTAAAAGCAGGAGCTCTGCCCAGGTCCTGGTCAACTCACAAGCCATGCTAGGGTGCCCCTTGGAGGGAGATGTAACAGCTCTCTGGTCTCCTTTCCTGTCGCCTTCTAGATCCTACAGCTGAGGCCAATATATGCCTCCCTGCTGATTGGAGTTTCTTGATCAATCCTAGGAGAATCCGAGGAGATATTTTAAGAGCTTTAGCCCAATTCTCTGGCACTTGACAGCTAATGAGTCTTGCTCCTTATCTGGACCTAAGTTTTGGTTTACTTTTTCCTAAGATGTACAAGTTCCTCTCTTATACCTAAACTCCTATTTCATTAGGTTTGAAACCTTATATAGCTCTTTCAAATCCCCTCCCAAGGACTAGAGTCTGAATGACTGCCTAGAAAGCTGCCCAGTGAACACCAAATTGTTTCATGATATGAATGAGAAAAAAAATTGCATTGCTTTAAGCTGTTGAGATTTTAATGTTGTTTGCTACTGCACTTAGCCTAAATAATACTTAAATTTTCCAGTGGAAATTGGAGACTATGGTTTATCAGTAGGAAGGTAGTCAGCAGATTGAAAATCAGGAAAGCATTGTGTTATGGGAAAGACGTTTGCAAAAATCTGTTGCCAGCAATAATTTGGTAGGCAGATCTTGTGCTTACTGAATTGAAACTCTAGGGAAAGAGGTTAGAAAACAGTGTTAGTGCATACAAACTAGTGTTGTCCACATCTGGCACAAGAAAGAAATGAAATGAGCTCCGGAAAAAGTTGGTCACTTTATAAGCAGAAATGAGAGGGAATAGAAAAAAATCTAAAAATGTGGGCCATCAAAGTGTTGGAAATATCCTTGTTTCTAGATCCTAAACTGTAAGTGATGTGATTGAGAAAGGCTTGGAGTAACTAAAAAACTTTTGCTGCTCAAAGTGACTTAAGTCTTGCAGCAAAGATCACACACATTAATAACCACTTTTAGCCACCATTAAATTAGGAAAAAACAATTGGAGGGATCAGGCAATAAAATCAAGCTGATTAGAGACCAACGTCTGGAAAGCATCTTTGGGTATGGTTACAGGCACATGGTACTGATTGCAAGCAAATAGACCTGAAGCTTTGCTCACGAAGAAATTGCATATCACATAAAACCACGTGGGTGGTCTCAGGGAGCATAAAATAATCATCGGGCAAACACTGGGCTGACAAAACTCTGCAGCCTCAGGAAGGCACAGCCCACTTCTGATGTGCAAGGAGGATAATAGATAAGGAGGAAGCTCCCAAAGGATAGAGTCAGGGGGCCACAGAGCACAATGTGCAAAAGAGTTTCTTCCAGAGAGCTGATTCAGAGAAGAGTCAAAGATCTCCCCCTGCTCTCTGGGTTTGTCCAACTGGATTACCTCTGACCAGTAACGGCTGTGTCTCCCTGTTTTACCCTTTCCAACCGGAACTATTCTTTATGGTGGATATCAGGGATGGATACTAAGTGCATAGTCACAGGACTATGAGAAACTGTATCTGATAGATTGTAGAGGACATGCATTATCTGAGATCCTGGAAATGAGTGTAATCTATATGTGGGAAAAGGGGAGAGAATGAAAATTTGGTTATCAGAAAGAGCAGGCAATGGTGAAAATGCTAATGTTCAGCAATACACATATTCCCTTTTCTTGGACACATAGAAAAACTACATTTCCCAGCCTCCTTTGCAGTTAGGTATGATCAGGTAATTGAGTTCTAAGTAATGGAAGGTGGGCAGAAGTGAAGTAGTCTAACTCTAGGCATAGTCCACACAGCCTCCTGCAGTGGAGGGCTCCAAGGCCCTAGAAGTAGGTAGAAAACTACAGCCCATAGGCCAAATATGGCTCACTACCTATTTTTTTTTTGCATATTTTTATTAAAAGTAACTTTTTCAAAAAAAAATCATTAGAAGAGCAGCATTTTTGCAAATCACTTTTATATCTGACAATATCTGGATTCTCATGTCAGCTTCTTCATTCAACATGTTTCTTTGGTTGAAGCATATAAAGAAAAGCTGGCCTCATGGTCATGCAGTTGGAAAAGGAACTTCATGAAATTTCTGAAAGGGTTTCAGGTACCCCCAGGAGTCCTCAGACCATACTTTGAGAACCACTGCAGTAAACTATACTGTTTCTCAGTTAGAGACTATATGGCTATTGAATCAGTATTAGACCAAGATATTTTAAACAGGGACTTCGCTGGTGGTCCAGTGGTTAAGACTCAGCACTTCCAATGCAGGGGGCACAGGTTCAATCCCTAGTCAGGGAACTAAGATCCCACATGGCGCATGCACTGCCAAAAAAAAAAAAAAGACATTTTAAACCAATTGCAAAGGGTGGTAGTAGGGAAGGAAACTTGAATTCTCCCATTAACTCAATTTTAAATATCAATTTTCAATTTAAGTTCAAAAATTGCTCTGAGCCAGCCAAGATTACATATTAGGTTTTTTTAAGTTTACTTTTCTAAACTAAGAAGAGAAAGCAACATGTCATACAGAAAGTTCACATTTGTACAGTGTCTTTACAGTTTACAAAGACTCTTTCTGTATCCACCTGATGCCATTTAATCCTTAGAAGCCACTTGATAGAGGAGGAAAGCTTGGAGCAGAGAGGCAACTTTCCCAAGATTGCCATCAGTAAGCAGGCTTCCTCGTGACCAAGCGATGTGCTCACAGGACAATTCTGCTCTGTCTCTAATGAACAAACATCTCTCTTGCAAAAGCTGGCTTTCCAACCTGGGAAGAGGGGACTCTTTATTTATGTTCACTTTTTTCACATCTATACAACAGACAGCATCTGTTCTAGAATCCACCTGGATTTCATTTGACACAGAATATCAATACGATATGGCTGCAGGAATAGCAAACTGGAAAGACAAAGCATAAAAGACACGGGTCTATCTAATTTATAATTAAGGAACAAGAGGGCAAGTCATTAAATGAATAACAGAACAGCTGAGCTTGATGGAAGAATTCTTTTTTTCCAGTGCACATACTTTTGGAATTCCCACTATCTGTTGTCCAACAGACACACCTGCCATGTTTTGAGCCAGCAGGAGAAGCAGTGGAAGTGAAAAGCATGGTCACAGACTCCGCATGCAACGGTGCAATCTTCAGAAGTAGCAGATGCCTGGTTAGCTCAGCATCCTATGGAAAGATCCATAATGTGGTTCCTGCAGATGGCAGTTATGAGCCACAATATCCCAGGCCCAGAGGGCTACTGCATTTCATTTTTTCACTTCAGTGTGCTGCTTTCCCATGCTGTTGTTGGTGCCACTTGGGGTATCCATCACTGCTGCCATTTTGGAAACATACCCCCTGTGGTCCTCACTGCCTATTCTTGTACAACCATGAGCAAAAATGGCTTTACATTTTTAAATTACCTTTAAAAATAAGAATAATAATATTCCACAACATTCAAAATTATATATATATATAAATTATATAAAATTTAATTTACAATGTCATAAAGTTTTATTGGAACACATCCACATTCACATTCATTTCTATATTGTTTCTGGCCGCTTTCACATTAAGTGGCAGGGTTGAATAGCTACAGCAGAGACCATGTGTGGTGCCCTCACTGCTGCCCCCTGCTGACTCAGTGCATTCTACATTGCAATGATGCAGTTATAACTTGACCACATTTTGACTGCCATCCGTATCATTGTACTGTAACATTTTATTTTATTTTATCCTTTTACTATCAGTGCATATTCATCAGGTGAAAACAAGAAAGGAAGAAAAAAGTGGACTTCATATGGTGCATGTTTGAGGCGTACTGGAGTGTGGATTATTTTGTTAACAAATTAGGTGGCAAAGCATTGTTTTTTTATACAATGACCTTTTAGCTGTGGTAAGCAAAATAATACCACCACCCCCCAGATGTCCATATCCTAATTCCTGGAACCTGTGAATATGTTATTTTACATGTCAAAAGGAACTATACATACATAAAGTAAAAATATTAAGGAAAAAAGGAACTATGCAACTAATTTAATGGATCTTGAGATAGAGATTTTAAAATTTAATCTAGATACAAGACTTTATTTACAAATATTTAGATTAATAACATTTTGGCACATCAAATGAAGAGCACAGCAGTCTGAATAAATCCTGTCACAAAAACAGTAAGACCCATTGTAAATAATTTTGTAAATCAGGGAATTGCACCTCAAAAAGCCACACAGTCTTTAGTTGTGACAGCTACCTTGTATCCCAATGGGTAACTTTTTCTTTTGTTTTTGTAAATATATACACGCACCAGCTAGTCATGGTCCCTGGGGGAGTCCCTTGTGATACAACACTATAAGCAAAATGGAATGCTGTAAATCTTTATCAGAATGTACCAACCTATTCTAGGAATCTTGTTTTTAAAAAAGACAAACATAAAAATGATGCCACAAATTAACCAAATCCTATTTTCTGCACATTCCACTTTTGGGTTTTATTTAACATTGACTGTATAATATTGCTATTATCACATGTTTACAACCCAGAAAGACATATTTTTTACTTTAGTGTCTGTAAAAAGGGATTTAAAATGTGTAATTTAAACACTGCAGCTGACCTGAATGAATTTTATATTATATGCTGAGGTTCACCTATCCTACTTCAAACAACTTCTTAATTCCCAGCATAAAGCATGAAGTCAATTAGAAATCAACGAACAGAAGTGAAGAACTTTTTAAAATATAAGTTTGTTGTCTTAAGAAATAAGATTGTTTCCTTTGCAATACAGTATTTTCTCAGTGGCCAAAACACCCAGAGCAAAGTAATAACTTACTTTGTATCAATACAAACACTGAAACACCATTAGAAACACCTTCCCTTTAACAAAACAATTTATGCCAACATGACATATAGTAGCCCCTCATACTAAGAACACAAAGAATATCTTAAGTTATTTCACTGCAGTGTTAAAAACACACAATTTAAAATCCCTTAACAGCAGCTCTGGCTGTCTGGTTCAGAATCTCATCATTCCAGAAAGGCATTGAGACCATTACCCTAGTGGTTCTAATGTAATCACAATGAACATTGTTTTTACAAAGGGAGAAATGGGACAGTCAGTCAGAGGAGGAAATGGGATGATGGAAGCAGATGTTGGAGTGATGTAATTGCTGGCTGGGGCCATGTGCCAAGGAATTAAGGAATCCTCTAGAGACTGTGAAAAAGCAAGATTTGGATTGTCCCATAGATCCTCCAGAAAAATCACAGACTCCCCAATATTTTAATTTTAGCCAGTTAGACTCCCTTTGGATTTTTAACCTCCAGAACTGTAAGATCATAAATTTGTGTTGTGTTAAGTCACTAAGTTTGTGGTGTTATAACAGCAATAAGAAACTAATACAATAAGTCTTGATATTACCAAACAGAGCACATATTGAAATATTCCCAACTGACAGGAAAACAATGTCCAGAAAAATTAGAAAATTTAAACAAAATATCTTATCACAGTAGAATTTCTTCACAAAAGTAAAGAAAAAAATAAGGCTGCAACCTAAATACATTTTCCAGTGGCTCATTTGTTAGCCAAGCAAGAAAGCTCTTTACTTCTGGTGAGTTAATTAAATTGTGTTTGATTGAAGCTGAAGAAATGCATCCAGAAAAAAATAATTCAAAACTATTACCCTTTTGATGAGAACAGTTGCTCAAAAAGTTAAGGATATTGGAAAAAACATGGAGAGTTGACAAAAACATTAATCATAACGTAGATGATTTTGAGTGGTTTGTTTTGGTTCTTGATGAGTAAATGTTACCTATACCACTCAGTTGTTTATTGGATGCCAAGTTTTAAGTTACTTAGTCATCTGAGTGGAACAACTACAGGTGAGTACCTTTTCAGAGAAGTTGAAGAAAACATTAATTCAGTACAACCTAAAGTGGAATCTGCTAAGATGTATTACAACCGATGATGGTAAAAATATGTGTGGAACAGAAAAAGGTTCTGTTGGACAAATTCACAAAGTTTGTGAAAAAATAAGGTATTTAAAGCCTATGTTTTTTGGCCTCTCCCGTTGTGGAGCACAGGCTCCGTACGCGCAGGCCCAGCGGCCACGGCTCACGGGCCCAGCCGCTCCACGGCACGTGGGATCTTCCCGGACCGTGGCACGAACCCACGTCCCCTGCATCGGCAGGTGGACTCTCAACCACTGCGCCACCAGGGAAGCCCCTAGCCTATGGTTTTTAATTGTCTTAGTTATGAGCAAAGACTCTGCGGAAAATATTTGAATCTATAATGTGTTATTGAAACAGAAGTGTCAACAGTATATTTCATTTGCTTTCATGGATTTATCCATCTCCAGTTCCATGAATTTTTGTCAGAAATAGAAGCTGGATTTCTTACCCTGCCCTACTACACAGTACTTTGATGGTTTAGCACTGTTAATTTATTGTCAAAATAAACAGACTCAAAATTAAAAATTTTCTGAACAAGGAAAGCTGTGCTCAGCCACTATAATCAAATACTGAATGACTTTGGAAATCATCTTTTTCCACAGAATTGATAATGCATACTGAATTCAACCTAGAATTTCAAGGCAAAATAGCACTTACATGTGAAACACATACACTGTAGTCATTTCCATAACAACCTAATTTTGTTTGAGCCACAGGTAACCTCAAGCTGCTTTATACTCTTTCTGTGCTGTAAATTTAAAACAAAAACTCAAATCTCCATTCCCACACAAATTTGCAGTGATACGCTTTCCCAGCTCAGACTACTGTAACAGCAGTATTTTTGGCATCTCTATTCAAGTACAAAAATTTTCATATTTCATAATCCATATAATTGTTCAATTGAGGAGCTTCCTTCTAATCTTCAATCAGAAGTGATTAGTCTACAATGTAATGATAGGTTAAAAGGCAAGAGAAGAATCTTATAGAATCCTGAAACTACCTTTCAAGAGATGAATATAGTCAATTAAAATCATACACTCATGGATTGATATCAGTATTGGCAGAACTTATCCAGGTGAAAAGATGAAATAAAAAAAATTCAGTACAGACTAGTATTAACTGATGAACATTTGTAGTCATTTTGACCATAGGGAAAGTAATTAAACCTCAATTAAGCAAAATTGTATCCCCCAACAAAATAATTCAATTTTTCTCATTGGTAGGCTTGTATTACAAATAACTATACTCAGTTATCATATTTTGACTTTCATCAAAATAATATTTGCTGAAATTTGTTTTCTCTCTTGTTTAGTAAGTACCTACATAATATCTTTGATTTTGCCTCCCGACTGGCAAAGCCTAATATACTATCTGGCCCTTTACACAAAATGTTTTTTGACTCTGATTTAGGAGAGGTAGAGCTATTAGATACCAGCAGACTACAATACTAATCACTAGATGGAGGGCTGATCACTCAACAGTCAGTTGGATCACTGAATAAGAAATTAACCTTCATTGTCTTAAGCCGCCAAGACTTATGGGTTGTTTGTTACAACAGCCAGTGTTACTTACCATGACTAAAACAACCTTTTAATTACATGATTGAAATTCACATTTATGGAAACCTCAAAAACCATGAGAATTTCCAGGAAGTACTAAGTGACTTTGGGGAAAAGCTGCAGATGCATTATCTTAGCAAAGTAAATCAGCACAGGGAATTCATCTTTCATTAATTCAGCCAACATTGTTCAAGGCACTGTGAGGAAGGTTATATGCAAGGTTGATTTGAAGTTTCTCTTTGAATTATAAATTTCCACTTATTTTTGAGTTGAGCAATTTCATGCATTTAAATCAATAAATCTTTAGAAGCCAGATGCAATCATTTATTCAATGGAAATCTTCCCCTAGATGAAGAAAGAACATGCATTTTTGCTTTCCTAAATGAGCAATTTCTCATTCCTTGGAATAACGCTAAACTGTTCCTTGCTTGCAAACTAGAAAAGAGTAAATTTTGAGGTCTGAATAGGACACTACTTTGAAATACCCCCAGAGAGAGCACTAGGCGAACTTCTGTAAGAAAATGCAGCCACCAAATTGTCAATATTTGTCCCAGTTGCATGAAGAACTAGAGAGAGCAAAACACTGAGGAGAGAAATTTTTTTTTTCCCATTTCGCATTGTGAAGTGAAAAACTACCTGAGATGATAAGCATTTCACTTTCTGATTCAGAGTAGAGTCAGGTCCATAAAATTAAATTATATAAGCATGGCTCAATATTTCTTTTAAAATCACATATTTAAAAAATATTTTCTGGTTGTTTAATATGACTGTGTATCCCAGATCTCGTCCTAATCACTCTAATTAATTTTTCCCCAAATGTTCCTAAGCATGAGAATCCCTTGGGGTAAGTGTTTGTTAACACGTCCGTTTTTGTACCCAGAAACAGATTCATTAGGTCAAATGAAGGCCTAAGACTCTGTACTTTCACAAATTCACCTTGGAGGTTAAAGTGGATGCCACATATTTTGAATGGGGCTCACTCAGCCTCCATTCTGCCTGCTTAGACTCTCTTGCAGCTAGAGTTCTGGCTGCAAATTAATTCCACTAGTTAGAGTGCAGTTGCAGAAAATTTGGAAGGTGGAAAGCAAGGTGGAAGCTACCTTTCCGCCCCTTTTTGGCTATTTCTTCTCTCGGGCATGGTTGTGGTCATGAGCTTTCTCAGGTAATATTTCAGTATCTGTTGTCCAGTTTTCTGTGTGTTGAACAGTGGCGGTTTCAAAGGTAGTAGCCGTGTCCCTTTTTCCTGGCATAGTTCCAGTGATGACCTATTGTTCTAGAATATTCCTGGAGGCCCAAACAGGAAAGTACCTTTTTATATAACTTCTAACTATTCTGTAAGCATCTAATTCTCTGCATCATGTCAGTTCCTGCTTAAAATACCCAGAGTTGTTTCTGTTTCTTCAACTAAACTGTGACCAGTAAAGAATATGGCATCAATGTTAACATTATACCACAGTGGGTTCTAGACAAGTACCATTGTTTCTGTCTCTTAGAAACCTATTCTTTTCTCATTGTATAGGAATGTGTTTGTAAGAAAATTCATTAATGGCATCAAGATGCCACTGAGATCCTGGGTTGATATTTGGACAGCAAGTATGATTGCCCACTGATTCCCTACTCCACCTCCCTTCCCAACACAAAGGATCAAGGATCATAGTAAGCCTTTTTACCACTGCTTCTCCAGGTGGGGACCACCCTTAGGCTGAGACCACAGACCCTTTCTAGAAGAGCAGCAAATGTGATAGATGAGGGAAGAAGACCATCTGAATATAAACTTCATAAGGGCAGAAATTTCTGCTTGTTTTTTTTTGTTCAATATTACAATCCTAACACCTAGAATAGTGCCTGACAGCACTGTTACCTACTAATTACATAAAGAATTTTATGAACTGATGAATAGTCAGTAAATATTTGTTGAATAATGAATTAATATAGCACTGTCTAAAGGAGTTACTACTTCTTATCAAGGTAAAACTTCCAGAGACTTGTCTTGCCTCAAGGCTTGAATGGTATATTAGGGCTAAAAAAAAAAAAGAATATGCAGGGTCTAGAAACAAGCATTGGACCTACATAGTATGGAATTTTACTTACCAGCCTAAATCTCTGAATACTATGATTTTCACCTCTTTGCATTGCTCACTGGCTGGCCACTCTGTAACCCTATGTCATGTTTCAAATGTTGCTCTGAGCTAGTATTGGTCACTGCCAGTCCATCAAGATATGTCCTGGAAACGACTCTGCTACCTTCTGTTGGAATGCCATGCCTACCTTTGCATGGTTTTGGTTTTCTAAACCCCTTACAATGAAGTGGGTGTTGATGTGATAGCTTGGTCTTAGTAATAAGAACAAAATCTAAGTTATCAAAATCAGCACTCACATTTAGAGTCAAGTTGCCATTAAGTGGCTTAAAATTAAGCCCCAGAACACTGGACTAGTACATACATCCCTCTTGCCTAAGGTCAAGATTGCCCTAAGAAATGGTATGGCTGATGATTGGTGGTGGACATTGAGGTGTAAGAGCTATGAGAAGTAGGTTATACAAGTTGATATAAACTCTGCTGAGGAACATTTTATTTTATTCATTTATATCAGTCCCACTTGCTGATCTTTATCATCAAACATGGAATTCCCAAGGTTTGAATAGAGGGGAGCTTTCGGACAAGAATCCCCAAATAATATTTCATCTAGCTCCATGACTTGTATCTTTCTGCTAGGGTTCCCTCACTCCCATTATCATGCCGTATTCACTTTTTAAAACCATGATCCACCAATGGAAAAAAAACAAAAAACAAAAAAAACTTAATAACTTTCTGCACAGCTGAGCTATATTGGCATTTAAAAAATTACCTATGATTCTAAGATAAAATTAAACAAGAGGAAAATATAAACTATCTAATTCCCTAAGAACAAACTCCCTTCTAGCCTTTGTAAAGGCCTGATACATTTTCACCTGTCTAATTTGGCTTCCGGCCCTCTTTGATTCTTTCTTCTTTCCACGAGACAGAATGCATCTCTGTCCTCAGATATGCTGATAAATTTCCCAATCTTTTCTCTTTGGCAAAAATATCTTCTGTTCCAGTGAATATTGAAGTTGCTCTTGTACAACTCAATTAGCCTTTCTAAATCACTTAGCTCATATCAGAACAAAAGATTAGATTTTATTTTTATGATTCAGCTTCCAATCACTGTTTGAACTTATCCATTGGTTTAATATAGCAAATATTTGTTGGAATCCTTTCATGGACCAAGCATTATGCAAAGTTCTAGGCATATAAAGATGAGTGGCCACTGCCTTTCCCATCAAAAACTGTCTGTGGTACCATGGACAGAGTCACAAAAACCAACTAAAATGCAAGTCATGGTATTACTTGAATTGGAAACTGAATTATCAGAATAATTACCAAATATGGCAGGTTTTGAGCAAAATGAAGGTTGAGATTCTTCTCATAGAACAGAGGACCGGAAACAGCAAAAAGCGACTGGCAACATTTAAATTACAGTGGGACTGGGCTGTACTATTTGTGAGATAGAACTTTTTTCTAAATCAGATTATATCAATTATGAAAGTGGTTCTTTAGTTGTCAAAAAAAAGGAATTGAGTTATAGGTTTATATTCCTTTTAGCCTTCTTTTTAACTTTATTTTTTTAATTACATACAAAAATTTCTTTTCTTTTGACAGGATACATAACATATAGTAATAATTTTGACAGTGTTATATCAGTATTTTTACATTTAATATTAATAATCCAGGGTCAAGGTGATTTTAGATAATTTGCATTTGTTTTAAGTTTTTACAATCTCTTTAATTTCAAATGAGTGACCTATCAATAAAACGATGGACTATAGGTACACAAAGTATTTAAAGTTAAATTTTAATAACAAATGGGTTCTACTGACCTTATTCTTTCTAAATCTCTAGAGATCAGGAATGCAGTATACAGTCAATTCTGTTAATTTTCATTAAATATTCTTTACACTGTTTAGTATTTTTCTTATTTTCAACAATAGACATTTTTTCATTAAAAAAATCTTACTTTAAAGTAATTCCTACAAATTTTCCTCACATGGGCGCTACATAGTTTCTCTCAGTTTGTCTAACCATAAAACCATTTCACTTGTATTTGACAAGACAAAGGTAAAGTGTTTTGTTACAAGTAGTTGTGAGAATCCATACATTGTTCAAATGTCCTTGAAACTTTTAAACTTGATATCAGCACTTACATAGCATCACTGAAGAATCATGGGAATTATTGAATCCTGCTTCCTCAGTCTCCTGCTGAGACTCAGAAAAGAGAACTGATGTACACAGATAAGATCACATACTTTTCTTAGTTTATGACAACAATGGGAATATAACCCAGAAATTTAGGTTTCTATTTTAGGACACTTTTATTATAACACAGCTGTCTTCTTAATTAACTATAAAGTAATAAAAGGTCACTTTTAACATAAAAGTTGTAAGTAAAAAGTTCTTTATACCCGAGATACTTAAATAGATCTGTGATAAATAATGATACAAAATCCCAGTTTTATAATTTAGGATATTTAAGAAATTTTCACTTAACATCAGTGTTTGACTTGAATGATAAACAAGGTAGCATGTAGTTTTAAGTCAACATAATACCCTAATAATATATTACAGTAAATATTTTCAATCCAGAAGTATTCTTTGAACATGCCTACTTGCAGAGCACTGTCCTAGTTTTCAGGGAAAATGGTTGAGGAAGTTGGAAAGGATTAAAGAAAAGTAAAGGACATCATGTTTCTTTTTTTTTTTTTTTTAAATAAAACCTTCAATGTATTAATAGAAGTGGGGGGAAAAACATGATTAAATAAAAGAACTTTCTTACCAATTTTTTTGTCTTTAAAATTTTTTATTTGCCAAGATATAGTGAGGGAGGGAATCATCCTTAACTTCTCTCTTTCCCTTGCATTTCAATTTCCATTCCAAGTATAAATATTATACCTCTGTCTTTAAAAGAGCTCCAGAATCTGATCACCTCTTATCATCTCTCCCATTATGTAATAAAGAATCTGACTCCATTTTTGGATGTTTGACTGCTTACCCCTCCCTCGTCCCCTTCTGCCCCAGGTGCTCTCCCTCCTTTGGCACCAGGAGAGAGTCAAACCACTCATGGGAACCCTCACTCCAGCCCCGCTCCCTGACCACCCTAAACCCCCAGACAGTGTAGTCTTCCTGCTCTCTCAGCCATTTTTGGACCATCTTGGGGGGTCTGCCCAGTTCTCTCCACAAAGCCTTGTTATATAAATAATAAACCTTTCCATGCTCCCTCTTACTGCACGTTGGTGGGGATGGGGGATTGCGTGGTAATAATGTCTGACATCTGAGCTCAGTTTTGGACAGGGGTGCATCCCGTGGAGAGGCCACAACACATTATAACCCTGGTTTAAGCTACCTCTGCCCCTTGCCTAGAGTATCGCAAAAACCTACATTTTTGGTCTCCCAACTTCAGCTCTTGTCCCATTTTTGTCTATTTTCCATAGGGTAACCAGGGTAATAACTTAAACATGTAAGTCATGTCTTGTCACTCTTCCATTCCAAATCCTCTAATGGAATCACTTGGAATAAGAGTCAGACTCCTGACCATAGACAATAAGGCTTTTTGTGATCTTTCCTTCCCTACTGCTTTTATGACATCATCTCTTACCCTCTTACCATTCCCCCCTTTATCATTCCACTCTGGCTCGCCACGGTGGCCTCCCTGTTGTTTCTCAGACGTGCTAAGCATGGCCTACCTTATTTTCATGTACTGTTCCCTCTGCTGGACTTCAGTTCTCTCCTATTCCTTCTCATAGTCTGGTGGCTAGTTCCTTCATATTCTTCATATCTCTGCTCAAATATCACCTTATCACTGTGGACTTCTCTGACCATCTGCATAAAAAATAGAAATTCCCTCACTCTCTAACATTCCCAATCTCTATTTGCACACACCCATATCCCCCCCACACACACCCCAGAATACATGGCTTTAAGAATACACTGCTTGGATAACTAAGTAATTATTTAATCCCTCATTCTCCTATAGACACATAAATATACAATGAACATCAAAAGCATTTTTTGACTAGTCCAAATCTCTATTCTCTCTGGGCAAGTAGATAAGGAATAATATACACAACTAAAAAGTTACACTACAAATAACTTAGTGTTGGGACTTCCCTGGTGACACAGGGCTTAAGAATCCACCTGCCAATGCAGGGGACACGGGTTTGAGCCCTGGTCCGGGAAGATCCCACGTGCCGCGGAGCAACTAAGCCCGTGTACCACAAGTACTCAGCCTGTGCTCTAGAGCCCGCGAGCCACAACTACTGAGCCCACGCACCACAACTACGGAAGCCCATGCGCCTGGAGCCAGTGCTCCGCAACAAGAGAAGCCACCGCATTGAGAAGCCCGCGCACCGCAACAAAGAGTAGCCCCTGCTCGCCGCAACTAGAGAAAGTCCGTGCACATCAATGAAAACCCAACACAGCCAAAAATTAATTAATTAAAAAAAAAACCCTTAGTTTTGTTTCCTGGTCTTATTCTGGACATAGCGTTTGCTATCAAAGAATTTCAATTGGTCTGTCACTTCTGCAGGGAATGTGAGGCTACATCTTCAACTGAGAGCCATGAGCTAGTTTTATATTCAGGTGGGAATATAAAGGAGGGAAATGGGAAAAGGAAGATGCTGGAATCAGTTGGTCCTAGTTTACATCAGGCACTGTGGTAATTAAATAGAATGATTATTCTACCATCTGTTTTCTGAATGCCCCTATGTTTCCCTTCGATTTCTGCCCTGCAATTTTTACATGGAAGTGCTATGAATGCTATCTGGGAAGGTACAGTTTATCTCAACTATTTTCTTTTTATCCTATTGAGTTGTCTCAGCATGGCAGTCCTTTGAAGGCAGTGGGAGCCCTGTGTCTGCATCCCTTCCAAATAGATGCACTCTTACTGAAGGCTCAGGAGAGAATGTAGAAATCAGACTCCTCCTCCAACCAAGATGCTTTCCACAGAAAGCTGCATGAAGTAAGGGTCTCACAGGAACTTCCGGTTTTTACAGTTTAATCTTCTACATGTTTCTTTTGTTAAATCATAATTTAAGAAATAGATTTAAAGCTACTCTTAGATGCAAGAATCAAGGATGTGTGATGTCCTAATAGACCCCATGGAGATATGATACTATTGCACTTTAAACTTGTGGCAATTCTGACACTGGATGTGAAGTAAAAACCTGGGTTTCTATCACCCTGCATTTGAATTAGTGACTTTTAATTCATTTTTTCATACTTTGGCTTTGCCTTTATTTGTAACTCTCTTTGTGACACTTAGTATCCTATGCCTTGTATACTTTTGCTTCTACCATTCTTATCACATTTACCAGGCTATGTCTTGTATTGCAGTTTTTTTTATAAGCTGGTCTTCCCCACAGTGTAAGTTGCTTGAAGTCAAGGGAAGATATTTTTGTGTCATCTCCTTAATGTTGGGCCATATCATTCACCAATCTAAAAACTCTCTACCTGGTGAAAGTCAGCACCCATCTGAGAAATAGTCACCATAAACATAATAATCTTTAGCCAACCCCCAGATGTCAAAGTAACTCATATTAGCGGTAGAGAGGGGCAAGACCTCTAGCAGTAAGATTCCACACCCCATACTTAACCTGGTTCCATGAGCAGTTCCTAGTTAGTGGGGTCCAGCCAAGTTCTCTATCAGGAGGGGCAGTGGCTGTTCTCACCATATTATCGGATTCATATATTCCTTTGAATTAATATTTTGTTTTTATGGCATGTCTTTCTTCATCTCTAATAATGCTCCTTTTTTTTTACAGTCTTAACATCATCTGATGGTGACCCCATCGCTGTGGTTTAAGTGTTTGTATTATAGATCATTTCCTACCATTTGTTTTCAATCTTATAGCTAATGCATATTTCTAGTAAGCAGCATATACTTGCTTTTTCCTTTTATAACCAGTGAGAAGACTTATTACAGTATAATAAAAATGATTACTTTTCCCCACTCCCCTAGCTAGTTGTAATATTACAACCTTAGAACTTTTAATCTCCATTCCCCCTCCCTTCCCATTTTTTTTTTTTTTTTTTTTTGCGGTACGCGGGCCTCTCACTGTTGTGGCCTCTCCCATTGCGGAGCACAGGCTCCGGACATGCAGGCTCAGCGGCCACTGCTCACGGGCTCAGCTGCTCCGCAGCATGTGGGATCTTCCTGGACCGGGGCACGAACCCGTGTCCCCTGCATCGGCAGGCGGACTCTCAACCACTGCACCACCAGGGAAGCCCTAAATGTCTTTTATTAATTTTGGAAAATCCTGTCTATCATCTATTTAAATATTGCTCCTTGTCAATTCCCTTGGTCCTTTCATACTGAAACTCTGTAACATAATTATTTTCTTTAATCTGTGTAGTACCTTTGACCTTAAATTCCATTTTGAGTGATATTAATATTGCTGCTCCTGCTTTCTTTTTGTTTGCATTTGACTGGTATTTCTTTATCCATCTGTGTCCTTTTTTATAAAATAATTTCATTATTATTTTATTTTATGTAAGTTACTTATAAATAATAAGTAATATAATATATAAGTAATATAATATATAAAGTATATAAAAGTCTAACAATTTCTGTCTTTTAAATATTTCACTGACATGTAGTACAATAACTAATATACTTGATTTTATTTCTTTCTTTTAAGTTTCTTGGTTCTTTTATCTCATAATTTGCTTTTTTCCTTTCTTAAAATTATTGCTGTTTTATTTAATTTGCTATTCATTCCATCTTTTGCTCCCTGTTTATTTGGAAGTTCCATTGTAGTTTTCCAGTAATGTAAGATTGGCACTGACTTTACCCTAGAGATCCATACACAGATCTTATCTGTATTTATAGGCTGAAGTTCTAACCCTCAGGCTCAATGCCATTAAGCAATTGCTTACCCAGACCACAGGAGAGGAAGCCCCTTGGGTTTTTTTTCTTCTCCTAGGACCACAACAGAACTCAAGACTTCCTTTATACCCACTTGCCAGTAACTTATAGCAGCTGCTTGAATCTGGAGCTACACAGCTTGGAGTTGCTAAGAAGAGGAAGGAGGCTGCATTCAGGTAACCCTGTTTCTAGAATCCCAACTGCCTCTCATACACTATCTCATTTAATCCTCCTACAGAACATTTTCACAGAATGTATTCATTTCCATGATGTCTACATTAGAAGAGATAACCCATGTAACAGCATATAGTGGCACACACCTGTCTTTGAGGCTGAGCTGAAGCACTGATTTCATATTATTTTTTCAAGATGCATTCCCTGGGTACAATCTGGAGTCGATTCATTCCTTTCTGGAAATGTCTCTATTCCAATTAATACTAAGATTAGATTAGTTGGAAGTTCTTTCTGTGTCATCTCTCTGGGTCACCTAGGTCCACATCCACATATCAGTTCTAGAGACTTGCCAACCCAAGGCATGCCATGGTTGTTCAGGACAGATATGACAATGATAACTATAGTAACAGCAATAATTATAATAATTTTGGTTACCAATTGCTGATTGCTCATTTTGCAACACCAAGAAGCTTAAAAAAAATATTGTTAATCTTTACAGGGCAGTGCAAGTATCCTCTCACTACAGATGAAGAAACCAGGGCTTCAGAGAGCTTAAATGACTTGCTCACATTCATTCAGCTTTTTAGTGGAAGAACCTGGGTGCAGACCACCTTGATCTGCCTGTCCTTCCTCCCATTGCATCTCAGGTGCTCAAGCTGGGCTCAGAGAAGCCATCAGTTTCCTCGGAGCCTCCCTAGGGTAGGGGAGGATTTAACTGGTGTAGTTCCAGCCCCCTCCATGCTTCCACCTGAGCAATGCAGCTCAGGGAGCCCTGACAGTGAGGATGGGAAGTAGGTGAGAACTAGAAGACTTTCTCAACTTCTCGGTTTGGGCTTTGTTCTGTTCTTCAGCACTTCCTGTGTCTCTCTGCTGTGCCATGTGGAACGTTAAAGCTCTTTTCCTCCTTGTCAATGTCCCCAGTTTTCTTCCTTTCTCTGTTTTCTAGCTCCTATTCTGAGCCCTATTCTTAATTTCAACTGCTAAAGTAGCACGTGATCTCTAACAAAATGAAAGCTACAGGAGACTTTAGAGAGAAGTGAGCAAACCTCTTTGTCTGGCAGAAGTTGGGGCAGTAACTGAGGCCTCAAGAGACTATGGGGCTGACTGGGGTGAGGCCCCTGACTCATAGTTCTGTTCCCCCACACAACATGCTACCTCGTTAAGACAAGGTGGGGTAGCTCATAGGGCTTAAGGTATGTTCTCTCTCAAGGGTACTTAAGGAAAATTCCTGAAGATGGAATGCCTTACAAACAGCAGGCTGAAAAGGCTGTCTAAAGGGCCCCTCGCCTTGCTCACCCTATCACTCTTAAAGGGGTCTAGCCTGTGCCTTGAGGAAATGAAACCATATTCTCGTATGTCTCCATTATATAGAATAGAATAGACACAGAAAAGATGAAGGCTGTAAAAATTAAATGTAGTGTCTGCGGGCCTGCTAATGGCTGTTACTGGCTATTAATTGATATAATTATGTTTTCATCTTTAGCTATTCATTTGTGCTTTAAAAGTTAAATGTATTAACAACTAACTAGACTCTTTCCTGGAGCCCTTTCCTGGAATGTGAATATGTATTTTTAAGCAGATCCATGTTTATGTCCCAAAGTCATCAGAGCTGACTTGAAAATAAAATTACACCTCTGGACTCAAGCCCTAAAAGAAATCAACATCAGTCTTTTTAAGAAACATCTAATATTCCTAGTCTTTTGGTTTTTTTCCTTTTTCTTTCTTCTTGCATTCATCAGAAGCGTCTTCTGAAGCCAGTCCAATGTCTCACCTCCAGGCATGTGTGGATATTCCTGAGGCAGGAGAAAATGCAATTCTCCTTAGCTTTAGATCAGAGCAGAGCACCAAGAACTATTAGTCAAAGAAAATAAGAGTATTTCAGTTAGAATTTTTGGTTGCAAGCAACAGAAATCAACTTTAGCTACCTTAAGCAGAAAAAGTTATTGGAAGGATTTTGGGAGCTCATAGAATCCTTGGAAAATATGGAGAACCATGGGAAACAGGCCAGAATCAAGAAGACTTGGTATCAAGAAACACAGCCTGGTGGTGCCATCAGTCATTTCAGTTAGAGCTTCTGTGCAGCCACCACCACTACTGGACCTTCTAGACAATCATCGTTACACTCACAACCTTCCATCTGGAAATATGGTATCAATTATCTCTGCCTTTTTGCCCAGTTCTCTCAAGATTCAAAGTCCAAGGTGAGAGCAGCTGATTGTTCACATCATATGTTCATTGCTGGAGGGTGAGTAGAGATGCCTGACTCCTTCCTTTTCTCTAGTGGGAAATCATGCACTTATACACAGAGATAGAGTCCCCATAATCAGAAGGATATTCAAATATTTGGTAGCCAAAGAATCCATTTTGGACAGTCAAAAATTTCCCAGTTCACTTAGATTATTATTCTGGCTTAATTTCACATTATCCTGATGAATCCATCAGACTTTCTACACTCCTACATTAGCTGGATAAATGATGACAGTCTGATTTGTCTGTGAGTCCTGGCCAAAGTGGGGATGGAGGCCCTTCCTATCGGAAATACACATACAGGACATCATCTCAATAATTAGAGTACTTCCTTCTCAAAATAATTCTATGCCTAAATGGCAAAGTCTAGAGGAAAAATGTGTTTATATCCCCAGCATTGAATATTATGCCTGCTATATAACAATGCCTGATAAATATTTGTTGAATGCATACTTATAAGAGCTACCTTTTATTTGGCATTTAGCTACATACCAGGCACTGTGGAAAGCAATTTATATGCATTATCTAATTTAATTGCCACTTTTATTATCCTTATTTTACAAATGAGGCAACAAATGTAATGAGGTTAAGTAACTTGCTCAGTGTTGTAGACCTAATACGTGGCAGAGTCCCCAGAAGCTTGGTCTATATAGAGTGAGAATGGGATACTTTCTCAAATGTGTGTTCTGCTCTGTACTCCCAAGAAATGACTACTGCCAGTTTAATTTTAGCTCAGTCATCTTTGGGATAAGTTTTATTATTATTCAATATAAATGTGTCATAGAATAGAGAAGAACAGACACTAGAAATTTTTTCTTCCTGTCCATCTGTATCTATTTTCTTATACAGTCTACCCAGACCTTTCTTTTTCCTCTTGGTGAGGTTGGGAGGGTTTTGAAGGGAGCAGATACTATCACCTACAAGAAGACAAAGGACTTCGGGACACAGTTGGGAACTATGTTTTCAGGGAGCAGGAGGACATAGGAAGAATTTTCCACTTATATTGTACTTATAGAGATAGGATTTCCACATACATAAACCAATTCTTAGAGACTTAACATAGAAAAGAAGCCATGAATCCTGGAGAGAGAAAGAGAGAAAGAAAGAAAGAGAGAAAGAGAGAAAGAGAGAAAGGGAGAAAGAAAGAGAAAGAAAGAAAGAAAGAAAGAAAGAAAGAAAGAAAGAAAGAAAGAAAGAAAGAAAGAAAGAAAGAAAGAAAATAAAGTTGACTGTTGCTAATTGGTTAATTAGTGCTTCACTAAAATGACTCCAAATTTGAGTGCTTCCACATGAACAGTAGGAAAAGTAAGCAGGAAACACATTTAATGCACCTGAAGTGGAATGCATGTGGCTGTTAGACGAGCAGCTGGTCTGCATTTTCTTGCCCACTGTTTGCAAGGTAAGACTTTCCTGAAGCAATATGAAAATGCATAGAACATAAGGGATAATCAATAAATATTAGTTCATTTTCCTCCTCCAACCCACTTTCTTCCTTCATTCCTTATTTACAAAGAGAGGACCTGAAGCCACCCCATACATTATCAGCAGAGGGAATGCATGCATGCATCACTCGCTCAACAGCAATTCCTGGGGGCCTGCTATATGACAGGGACCACACTAGACACCGAGAGAAAGCAATAAACCAAACAGACATGGTTCTTATTCTTATGGAACTAATAGCCTTGCACAGCTGTAAACTTTAAATCAATGATTACTTAACATCCTTCATGATGTGTGATATGAAGATAAAAGGGACAACCACCCAGAATCCACGGAGTGAAAAGGAAGGATGTCCAGACCTAGAAATAGTCCTCCTTTTCTTCTTTCTTCCTCCTTCTTTAGCCAGGGATCCCACACCTGAAATAATTGGGCAGGAATGGAAGAATAGGATATAGTACTGTTAGTGTTTACATAAATCAGGTTGTACCTTGCCTCCAGCTCAGACTCAGGCCAAAGCCTTGAGTTCCACCCAGTGTCCTTAGGGAGCGGGCACATGGTCGGCTACTTTGAGTTGCCTCTGTCCCCAGGAAGCTCCTGGCAACATACTCTGAGCCAGAATCTCAGGTATCCTTAAAATAGGCAAGCAGAGGATGTCTGAGATGGCAGATGCTCTTGTGTTAATGTCCGTAGAAGATGATGGGGTTGCGTTCTTACCTTATATTTTCTGTGTCCTTAATACTCCATGTGGCTTTATAACTAAGAAATTGTTCTTGTCATGGCACTTTGCTTTGGAGGATCTTTATATCATAAACATAGAGACATATAAGAGCTGTCTAATATGTGTGGGCAGCCAAAAACGATATCTTGATAATAATCGTTAACTTTTATTAAATACATGCCAAAACATTTCAGACACGATCTCTTGGGGCGTCATTATCCTACTTCATTGAAACCATGATGCTGTAGCTAGTCAGGATTGGGAGTTTTGAAATTTAGTTCAGTCCCTAAGAGCTTAAATATTTCATTTTGAACAGAAGACTTCAAATCCGTATCTCAGAATTGTATTTAGTATCAGGGCAATTCTTTTTATCATGTCACCTAAGGCAAGTTATTTAGCCCCTTGGGCAATGGTTCTTACAGTGAAGGGGTTAAACTAGATAAGCTCTAAGATTCTTTCCAGTGGCCATCTTTCTCTTTCAAACAGATGAATCCTGCCTTCTACATAGAAGAGAGAATGGTGGTCATAAAGAGTTTTAGATAGTTTGCTTTACCTATTCAAGAGAATACATGAAAACAAAAAGAGAAGCTGATGTTAATGACACCTAGACTGAAGCAGTATTTAGTTTCTTTTTTTTACAAAAATGTTTTCTAATTTCCCATGGATATTCTTTATACCTGATAAGATAGAAACTTCAGAAGTGAAACTCATATCTTTTCCAATGAATCTAAAATGAAGTCCTAATGAGAATACGTTCTATTTATATACGGGTGAGAGTAGGGAGGGGAACAGCTTTCCCCTACCACATTGGCAGCAAGCTTCTGAAAAATGGCAATTTAGATAAGATTTGTCACCACCATGGATAGATTTCAAACCTCCGGGAAGTTGGAAATGAGTATTGTTCTCCCAACTAGAGCATCAGACCAAGTTCAATTTTCTGCTTTATCCAAGATTTTTGGGTAATCATGAAAAAAAAAATCTTTAAAGTTATTCTTGCAAATTTCTCTGCCACCAAAGAGAGGGAAATAAAATATTTCATGCCGCACCAGAGAGCTGTGAGTACTCATTCTTGTTGGTAAACGTTAATCAAATGATAGGCATGGATACCTGCAAAGTATGGTTTCTGTCTAATTTAAAATTGGCCAGATTATTGACTGAGGTCTGAGTAATGATTACAGCTGGGGTTTGGTGTGTATTCAGTGCCATTCTTCCCTTTGCATTAATTTGGAGCTGGATGGGAGCTTTAGGGTTTTCGGTGGAGACAGTGCCTATAATGATTTATTTAAATTCTGACCATGCTTTCTAATTATGTAAATATTCAATCACCTCTATTGGTGACTTGACTCTTAAGATGTTGAGAACATTTCCTGTACATAACATTTGGCAAAGTTTCCTGGCTCCTATGCTTTAAATGCTATGAGAAAGGATGTGTTGCAGGGAAAAAAGAATCAAGCTGAGTGCTTTTCAACAATCCACCATTCTTCTGGGGTGAAAATCCGACACTTACATTCATAAGTGCTATCCATACATCCAACAATGTTGAAATTGCTTTTGTTCACTGGAAGAGCTGGAGGTGTCATCAGACGCTCTGTGTCTTTGGGGGTGTAACAATCGTGCGGTGGCATATAATGTATCAGCATATTTCCTTGGCCATTCCAGGGCAGGAAGTGTACACCCAGTCTTGACTGAATTCACAGTGGTCAGTTTGGAATGGCCATACCTTTTCATGTGCAATCCCAAGAGAAAAGGACCAAGAGTTAGCAAGCTCTAATTATTTCTCATCAGTACATCCTGTTATCACTCACTTCCTCCCAAACCTTCTGACTTCCATCTCTTAAGACTTTCCCCTCTGCTCATCGCATGGCAGCTACACTGGCTTCCTTGTTCCCCCAGACACTGTAAGGCACATACCACCCCCTCTCACCCCCACCCTTGGGGCCAGGGCTGCTAACCTTCCAAATACAGCCCAGCTTTCTCCCCACTTCCTGCTGATCTCAAATGCCACTTATCAGAGACATCTTCCCTGACCACCTTCCTCAATAATCCCATTCACCCCTTCCTTTGTCTCAAACTCGTTATCTCCCCAACATGGTTTATTTTTCTTCATTTGATAACATTATTTGACATATATTTATCTATCTTTCCCCACTTATTATCCTTTTTCCTTCCACAACAGTTTTCTCAATATGACATTTATTTTTTATTGAAGTATTGTTGATTTACAATGTTGTATTAATTACTGCTGTACAGCAAAATGATTCAGTCATACATATATACATTCTTTTTTTTCATATTCTTTTCTCTTATGGTTTATCATAGGATATTGAATATAGTTCTGTGCTATACAGGAGGACCTTGTTGTCTGTCCATTCTATATATAAAAGCTTACATCTGCTGACCCCAACCTCTCACTCCACCCCTCCCCCAAACCCTTCCCCTTGGCAACCACCAGTCTGTTCTCTATGTCTGTGATTCTGTTTCATAGGTAGGTTCATTTGTGTCATATTTCAGATTCTACATATAAGTGATATCATATGGTCTTTGTCTTTCTCTCGAATATAAGTTGATGCAGCCACTGTGGAGAAACGTATGGAGGTTCCTCAGAAAACTATTCGTTTGTTTTATGTATTTTTTGTCTCTCTCCTTCTACTGTATCCTCAGTGCCTAGAACAATATAGCAGTCATTCAATAAGTGCTTGTTGATTAAATGAGTGATTGAATTATGATTGATAAGATTCTCTTCAACTTAACAATGTGTGAATTGTTCCTATTACATAAAATAAACAGAAACAAAAAAAACCCAACAAAACAAAAATCCACCAAAAAACTCCCCATAAAATTCCATGCCCCCAAGCTTTTCAGCATAACATTCCAGGTTTTCTGCAGTTGGGCTCCCAAATCCTGATATAATCTTAACTTCCACTGCATATTTGTCTCCTGGCTCATGCAACATTTGTTCCACTCCTGAGGAATATCAGCTGGTCACAGGATACACTCAGCATTCTTCTCACTTTAGATTTTTTTCCAGGTGTATTGTGCATCTCCCTATTTGCCTGATTAAATCTTTTCCTTCTGTGTTAGTTTGCTAAGGCTGCTGTAACCAAGTACCACAAACTCAGTGTCTCAAACAACAGAAATTTGTTGTCTCACAGTTTTGGAGTCTACATGCCTGAAATCAGGTGTCCTCAAGGTTGGTTTCTTCTAAAGGCTGTAAGGAAGGGTCTGTTCCAGGCCCTTCTCTCCTAGCTTCTGGTGGTTTATTGTCGGTCTTTGGTGTTCCTTGGCCTCTGCTATATTGCTCTGATCTCTGCCTTTATCTTTACTGGTGTTCTCCCTGTGTGCATATCTGTGTCCAAATTTCCTCTTTTTATAATCAAATAAATATAATCAATCATATCTATTAGGGGCCTACCCTACTCTAGTATGATCTCATCTTAACTAATTATATCTGCAGTGACATATCCATATAAGGACACATTCTGAGGTATTGGGGGTTAGAACTTCAACATATGTATTTTTAGGGGATACAGTTCAACCCATAGTACCTTCCTTCAAAGTCTAGAACAAATATCACTTCCTCTAAAATGCTTTCCTGATGCTTGTAGTGGGAGTCCCTCTCCCTTCTGTGTTCCCATTATGTTTTCTTTATATCTGTATTCTTCCTTTGACAATACCTATTTCACTAACTCATTCACTTACCATTCAATTCTTAAGGGTGTTTAGTTTGTCTCTGAGAACATGCAGTAACTGAAATATGCCTTCTGCCCTCTTGGAGCTCTTAGACTAATGATAATGAGATTCTAAACTCCAGAAGGACAGAGATTTTAATCTCCTGGTAAACTTTAGTTGATTTCAATAATTACTCTTTGATTTAATATTGACATGATGGATATATATAAAGAGGCAATGGTATAACAAAGGCTGTTTTCACAGAAGGGACCCTTGCTTTTCTCTGGAAAGGTCAATAGAAATTAGGCTGACCCAGTGGGAAACAACAGAGATTTCCACGAGAAGTGGCAATAATTTGGGGGAGGCATGAAAGAACAAATCATGTTTGGGATGTTACCAGAAATCAAGGACATTGGCAGTGTAGAAGTCAGGGAATCAGATCTTGAGTGTCTTCTGAGTCATAATTAGGAAATCAGAAGTGGCTGAATATTGAATACAATTCTTCTTCTCTCCAAATTTGTCTAAAGCCCCCAAATTGAGGGTCATTGTGAAGAGGAGCAACAGACACCTTATTAGATCTTATTAAGATGAGTCCAAATCACTCTTCCTCCTCTTTTCCCCACCCCTTCTTCCAGCTTATATAAGAATTCAGTTTGTTGAAGAGAGGATTGATAGAGGCAGTGAATCTTATGCTTAGAGGAAAAGTATTTTGCATTTTCTTTCTTCTCTTCATCTCCCCAAACTAGGAGAAATGGAGAGAGATAGAGAGAGAGAGACAGAGAGAATGAATGAGAGAGAGACATTCAGAGAGGCTGAGGGTGCCAGCATTTTATCCCTATGCTGATGCTTGTTCAACTACAGAAACTTTTAGGCTCTTCCCATTGGGGCTGCCAGAGGGGAGAGAATTATTGAGAAACATACATAGATGGAGGATGTATATATTTCCTGACCAGAGAACCCTGAGGATGAGAAGTTGGGCAGAGGTCCACATTCAGGCAGCAAGGCTGGGAATAAGGAGAATGTCAGGGCTCTTTTCTCACCTGGCATCAGGGTGGCCAAAGGTGAAACAGGAGGGAAACAGGCAGGGCACAACCTTTGAAAGAATGGCATGACATAAACTGATTAGAGCCACATGGGCCCAAGATGGCGGACAAGTCAACTTCCACTAGACATTGAGACTTGGTATACTCAAGTTGCTCATTGTAACACATCAGCAAGCTAAATGACACACCCACAGGTGCCATGACAGTTCCAAGGCCAACCATAAGGATCAAAAGGTGGGCGGTGGCCCAATTCTTGGAAATCCCTGCACCTTCCTGAAATAGCTAGAATATTCCTCCCACTCATTAGCCTGTGAAATTACCCACCCCTATAAAAACTGACAACACCATACCCGGTGCCGCTCTCACCTTCTGAGATGGCCCACACTCTGTTTGTGGAGTATGTTTCTCCCTAAATAAATCCACTTCTTACCTATCACTTTGTCTCTCACAGAATTCTTTCTGTGATAAGACATCAAGAACTTGAGCTTCATTAAGTCCTGAAACCAGGTGTGTGATCTCACTTGGAAGACCATGGGTTTTGGCTGAGTTCGAGTCCTGGCTGCGTGGGTTCAAGTCCCAGTAAGGGTTTTGGCTGGGTTAGAGTCCTGGCACGTGGGTTCAAGTCCCAATCTGAGGTGCCCAGTTTCAAAGGTGCCTCATAGATGCTCACCCAAGGGAGAGCTGCTTCCCAGGGTGAGGGTGCCTCAGGGATAAGACACCATGTGATGAGTTTCCAGGGCAAGTGCTGTCAGGCAGGTGGGTGGGGGGCATGGAAGGGTCCAAAACAGGTTCCTGAGAAAATGCTTTACCCACTGTGTGAATTATGTAGTGTGGAGATCCGTCTGAGGAGCCCACAAAAATGTTCCACAAGACAGCCAACATCTGGATGCTGCTACTGGGAGGGCACTGTTGGTGAAGAGAGAATTACATACATCCCTATGTGACTAAAAATGTCTCACCCCTTGTTTTTCTCAGTCTTTTCACCAGCCCAGATCCTAGAGCTAGAAGCAACAGAATGAGAGGAGGAATTAGAGAAAAACAAAAGAAGAGACAATGCTTCCCCACCCCTTCTCTGCTACAGGATCCCCTAGCTTTGAATTGGGCGCTAAACTGAAATATTAATTCAGACTGGGCTGGATGTGTTTCTCCATCTGAGCTGCAAATCGGTTGTATCATCTGATTCAGTCCATTGGATAAGCCTGTTACACAGACCTTATCTTACAGTGGATGCAAAGATGCTAAATGTTTTCAATCAAGGAGACGTGTACTGAAGTTGTCATTCTGAAAGATAATGCTAGTAAAATTCTACACTTCTTCCACAGCCCAGTTATTACGGACTCAGGTAAGCCTCCTCCTCCATCACCTCAGTCACTTCTCCCTGCTTCTAACATTTACCCATGTAGCAGTATTTGCCTCTCTTTCAGAGAAGCAAAGGAGCTGTGCAAACAAAGAAGAGAAAGGGAAATTGCTCCCAGCAGCCTCAGGAGCAGCAGATTACAATCAAGTTGATGTACCCTGCATCTGTGGAATACCTGAATAGACAACAAATCACCCCAATATTGAGGTGGTAGATTTTGGGAGCAATGACATATACATTTTTTTCTTTTTTCTCTTTTTGTTATTGTGTATGTGTATGCTTCTTTGTGTGATTTTGTCTGTATAGCTTTGCTTTTACCATTTGTCCTAAGGTTCTGTCTGTCCTTTTTTGTTTGTTTGTTTTTTATTATAGTTTTAAGCATTTGTTATCTTTGGTAGATTTGGTTTTTGGTTTGGTTGCTCTCTTCTATCCTTTGTTCTTGCTTAATTACTTTTAAAGTGTTTTATTTTTAATAATTATTTTTTTATTTAATAAATTTATTTTATTTTTTCCTTTCTTTCTTTCTTTTTTTCTCCATTTTCATATGAGCTGTGTGGCTGACAGTGTCTTCGTGCTCCAGCCGGGTGTCAGGCCTGTGCCTCTGAGGTGAGAGAGCTGAGTTCAGGACATTGGACCACAAGAAACCTCCCGGCTCTACATAATATCAAATGGTGAAAGCTCACCCAGAGATCTCCATCTCAATGATAAGCCCCAGCTCCTCTCAACAACAAGCAAGCTACAGTGCTGGACACACTATGCCAAACAACTAGCAAGACAGGAACACAACCCCACTAGTTAGTGGAGAGTCTGACTAAAATCATAATAAGGTCACAGACACCCCAAAGTGCACCACCAGACGTGGTACTGTCCACCAGAAAGACAAGATACAGACCCAACAACTAGAACACACTAGTCCCCTCAACCAGGAAGCCTACATAACCCACTGAAACAACCTTAGCCTCTGGGGGCAGACACCAAAAACAATGGGAACTATGAACCTGCAGCCCGTGAAAAGGAGACCCCAAACAGAATAAGTTAAGCAAAATGTGAAGACAGAGAAACACACAGCATATGAAGAAGCAAGGTAAATGCCCACTGGGCCAAACAAATTAAGAGGAAATATGCAGTCTACCTGAAAAAGAATTCAGAGTAATGATACTAAAGATGATCCAAAATCTTGGAAATAGAGTGGAGAAAATAAAATAAATGATTAACTAGGACCTAGAAGAACTAAAGAGCAAAAAACCAGTGATAAACAACACAATAAATGAAATTAAAAATTCTATAGGGCTTCCCTGGTGGCGCAGTGGTTGAGAGTCCTCCTGCCGATGCAGGGGACACAGGTTCGTGCCCCAGTCCAGGAAGATCCCACATGCCATGGAGTGGCTAGGCCCATGAGCCATGGCCGCTGAGCCTGTGCATCCGGAGCCTGTGCTCTGCAACGGGAGAGGCCACAACAGTGAGAGGCTCACGTACCACCAAAAAAAAAAAAAAAAAAATTCTATAGATAGAATGAATAGCAGAATAACTGAGGCAAAAGAATGGATAAGTGACCTGGAAGATAAAATAATGGAAATAACTACTGCAGAGTAGAATAAAGAAACAAGAATGAAAAGAATTGAGGACAGTCTCAGAGACCTCTGAGACAACATTAAACTCACCAACATTTGAATTATAGGGGTTGCAGAAGAAGAAGAGAAAAAGAAAGGGACTGAGAAAATATTTGAAGAGATTATAGTTGAAAACTTGCCTAATATGGGAAATGAAATAATTAATCAAGTCTAGGAAGCACAGAGGGTCCCATACAGGATAAATCCAAGGAGAAACACACCAAGACACATGTTAATCAAACTATCAAAAATTAAATTCAAAGAAAAAATATTAAAAGCAGCAAGGGAAAAATAACAAATAGCATACAAGGGAATCCCCATAATGTTAACAGCTGATCTTTCAGCAGAAACTCTGCAAGCCAGAAGGGAGAGTCAGGACATATTTAAAGTGATGAAAGGGAAAAATCTACAACCAATATTACTCTACCCAGCAAGGATCTCATTCAGATTCGATGGCGAAATTAAAAATTTACAGAAAGCAAAAGCTAAGAGAATACAGCACCACCAAACCAGCTTTACAACAAATGCTGAAGGAACTTCTCTAGGCAGGAAACACAAGAGAAGGAAAAGACCTACAATAACAAACCCAAAACAATTAAGAAAATGGTAATAAGAACATACATACCAATACTTACCTTATATGTAAATGGATTCAGTGCTCCAACCAAAAGACACAGACTGGCTGAATGGATATAAAAACAAGAACCATATATATGCTGTCTACAAGAGACCCACTTCAGACCTAGGGACACATACAGAGTGAAAGTGAGGGGATAGAAAAAGATATTCCATGTAAATGGAAATCAAAAGAAAGCTGGAGTAGCAATTCTCATAGCAGACAAAATAGTTTTAAAATAAAGACTTTTACAAGAGACAAAGAAGGACACTACATAATGATCAAGGGATCAATCCAAGAATAAGATATAATAATTGTAAATATTTATGTGCCCAACATATGAGCACCTCAATGCATAAGGGAAATGCTAACAGCCATAAAAGGGGAAATTGACAATAACACAATCATAGTAGGGTACTTTAATACCCCACTTTCACCAATGGACAGAACATCTAAAGTGAAAATAAATAAGGAAACACAAGCTATAAATGATACATTAAACAAGATGGACTTAATTGATATTTATAGGACCTTCCATCCAAAAATGACAGAATACACTTTCTTCTCAAGTGTTCATGGAACATTCTCCAGGATAGATCATATCTTGGGTCACATATCAAGCCTTGGTAGATTTAAGAAAATTGAAATCATATCACATATCTTTTCTGACCACAATGCTATGAAATGAGATATCAATTACAGGGAAAAATCTGTAAAACTACAAACACATGGAGGTTAAATAATACACTACTTAATAACCAAGAGATCACTGAAGAAATCAAAATATACCTAGAAACAAATGACAATGAAAACATGATGACCCAAAACATATGGGTTGCAGCAAAAGAAGTTCTAAGAGGGAAGTTTATAGCAATACAATCCTATCTCAAAAAACAAGAAACATCTCAAATAAACAACCTAACCTTACACTTAAAGTAATTAGAGAAAGAAGAACAAAAAAAACTGCCAAAAGTAGCAGAAGGAAAGAAATCATAAAAATTAGATCAGAAATAAATGGAAAAGAAATGAAGGAAACAATAGCAAAGATCAATAAAACTAAAAGCTGGTTCTTTGAGAAGATAAACAAAATGGATAAACCATTAGCCAGACTCATCAAGAATAAAAGGGAGAAGACATAAATCAATAGAATTAGAAATGAAAAAGGAGAAGTAACAACTGACACTGCAGAAATACAAAGCACCCTAAGTGACTACTACAAGGAACTCTATGCCAATAAAATGGACAACCTGGAAGAAATGGGTAAATTCTTTGAAAAGCACAACCTTCCAAGACTGAACCAGGAAGAAATAGAAAATATAAACAGACCACTCACAAGCGCTGAAATTGAAACTATGATTAAAAATCTTCCAACAAACAAAAGCCCAGGACCAGATGGCTTCACAAGCGAATTCTATCAAACATTTAGAGAAGAGCTAACACCTATCCTTCTCAAACTCTTCCAAAATATAGCAGAGGGAGGAACACTCCCAAACTCATTGTATGAGGCCACCGTCACCCTTATGCCAAAACCAGACAAAGATGTCACAAAGAAAGAAAACTACAGGCCAATATCACTGATGAACATAGATGCAAAAATCCTCAACAAAATACTAGCAAACAGAATCAAACAGCTCATTAAATACATCATGAACAAGTGAGGTTTATCCCAGTAATGCAAGGATTCTTCAGTATATGCAAATCAATCAATGTGATACACCATAGTAACAAACTGAAGGATGAAAAGCCATAGGATCATCTCAATTGAGGCAGAGAAAGCTTTTGACAAAATCCAACACCCATTAATGATAAAAACCCTCCAGAGAGTAGGCATAGAGGGAACTTACCTCAACATAATACAGGCCATATATGACAAACCCACAGCCAACATCGTCCTCCACGGTGAAAAACTGAAACTGTTTCCACTAAGATCAGGAAGATGATAAGGTTGCCCACTCTCGCCACTATTATTCAACATAGTTTTGGAAGTTTCAGCCACAGCAATCAGAGAAGAAACAGAAATAAAAGGAATCCAAATTGGAAAAGAAGAAGTAAAGCTGTCACTGTTTGCAGATGACATGATACTATACATAGAGAATCCTAAAAATGCCACCAGAAAACTACTAGAGCTAATCAATGCATTTGGTAAAGTAGCAGGTTACAAAATTAATGCACAGAAATCTTTTCCATTCCTATACAGTAATGATGAGAAATCTGAAAGAGAAATTAAGGAAACACTCTCATTTACCACTGCAACTAAAAGAATCAAATACCTAGGAATAAACCTACCTAAGGAGACAAAAGACTTATATGCAGAAAACTATAAGACACTGATGAAGAAATTAAATATTATACAAACAGATGGAGAGATATACCATGTTCTTAGATTGGAAGAATCAACATTGTGAAAATTACTATACTACCCAAAGCAATCTACAGATTCAATGAAATCCCTATCATACTACCAATGGCATTTTTCACAGAACTAGAACAAAAAATTTCACACTTTGTATGGAAACACAAAAGATCCCGAATAGCCAAAGCAATCTTGAGGGAAAAAAACGGAGCTGGAGACATCAGACTCCCAGACTTCAGACTATACTACAAATCTACAGTAATCAAGACAATATGGTACTGGCACAAAAACAGAAATATAGATCAATGGAACAGGATAGAAAGCCCAGAGATAAATCTACACACATATGGTCACCTTATGCTTGATAAAGGAGGCAAGAATATACAATGGAGGAAAGACAGCCTCTTCAATAAGTGGTGCTGGGAAAACTGGACAGCTACATGTAAAAGAATGAAATTGCAATACTCCCTAACACCGTATATAAAAACAAACTCAAAATGGATTAAAGACCTAAATATAGGGCCAGACACTGTGAAACTCTTGGAGGAAAACTTAGGCAGAACACTCTATGACATAAATCACAACAAGATCCTTTTTGACCCACCTCCTAGAGAATAAATAAATAAATAAATAAATAAAAACAAAAACAAATGGGACCTAATGAAACTTAAAACTTTTTGCATAGCAAAGGAAACCATAAACAAGATGAAAAGACAACCCTCAGAATGGGAGAAAATATTTGCAAATGAAGCAAATGACAGTGGATTAATCTCCAAAATTTATAAGCAGCTCATGCAGCTCAATATCAAAAAAACAATCAACCCAATTAAAAAATGGGCAGAAGACCTAAGTAGACATTTCTCCAAGGAAGATATACAAATTGCCAACAAACACATGAAATAATGTTCTACATCACTAATCATTAGAGAAATGCAAATCAAAACTACAACAAGGTATCACCTCACACCTATCAGAATTGCCATCATCAAAAAATCTATAAACAATAAATGCTGGAGATGGTGTGAAGAAAAGAGAACGCTCTTGCACCTTTGGTGGGAATGTAAATTGATACAGCCACTATAGAGAACAATATAGAGATTCCTCAAAAAACTAAAAATAGAACTACCATATGACCAAGCAATCCGACTACTGGGCATATACCCACAGGAAACCATAATTCATAAAGGGTCATGTACCACAGTGTTCACTGCAGCTCTATTTACAATAGCTAGGACATGGAAGCAACGTTAATTGTCCATCCACAGATGAATGGATAAGGAAGATGTGGCACATATATACAGTGGAATATTACTCAGTCATAAAAAGAAATGAAGTTGAGTTGTTTGTAGTGAGGTGAATGGACCTAGAGTCTGTTATACAGAGTGAAGTAAATCAGAAAGGGAAAAACAAATACTGTATGCTAACACATATATATGGCATCTAAAAAAAAAAAAGGTTCTGAAGAACCTAGGGTGAGGACAGGAATGAAGACGCAGATGTAGAGAATAGACTTGAGGACACAGGGAGGAGGAAGGGTAAGCTTGGACGAAGTTAGTGAGTGGCATGGACTTATATATTCTACCAAATTTTAAATAGATAGCTAGTGGGAAGAAGCTGCATAGCACAGGGAGAACAGTTCAGTGTTTTGTGACCACCTAGAGGGGTAGGAGAGCATGAGTGGGAGGGAGGGAGATGGAAGAGGAAAGAGATATGGGGATATATGTATATGTATAGCTGATTCACTTTGTTATAAAGCAGAAACTAACACACCATTGTAAAGCAATTATACTCTAATAAAGATGTTTAAAAAATACTAAATAAAAAGAAAAAATATACACATAGGCATAACTCGTTTTATTGTGCTTTGACTGATTGCACTGCTTCACAGATATTGCATTTTCTACAAATTTCAGGTCTGTGGCAATCCTACATTTTAAGATGATAATTAGCAACTTTTTGCAATAAAATATTTTAAAATTAAGTTATGGAAGTTTTAAGGCATAATTCTATTGTACACAATAGGCTACAGTATAGTATAAACATAACTTTTATATATATTTGGAAAACAAAACGTCATGTGGCTGGCTTTATTTAGATGTTTGCTTTGTTGGGGTAGTCAGAAACAGAACCTACAATATCTCCAAGTACATATTTTCTATGACTACACTGTAAATTCCCTGAAAGTGGGAACAATGCCTTATTGGTATTTACATTACTGATTTTATCTAGAGGAGTACTCAACAACTCTTTGTTGCAATTAAATTAATTTTAAATTACCTTTAGTGATTTTGAATTCCAATGTATCTGATAATTCCCACTTGCTATCTGGAATTTCAGGATTCGCCTTTGTTTATTCTCTTCTGCTGGTCTCAAGTCACGTTGTCTTATCTCCTCATGGGTTTTGTTGTATCATTGATTCTCTGTGTGACTTTGGTTTGAAAAAATACTTCCAGAAATACTTTGAGGTATAAAACAATGTATTCCCCAGGAGAATTTTTATTTGCTTCTACAGGTACCTGGAGGCATTAATATTCAGGGATCCTTTCACTTCAATTTCAGAATGAGATTTTCTGAGTGATATAGATGGTTTTGTTACCGAAAAAAAGTTCGTGTGCCTAATGCACAGTGAAGCCAAATAAGCCGAAACATTGGACTTTGGAGCAAAGAAAGGTTTCTCGTAAGGCCAAGCAAGGAGAACGGGTGGCTCATGCTCAAAAACCGTGAACTCCTTGGTGGTTTGCAGAGAGTTTTTATAGGCAAAATTTGGGGTGAGGGCTGCAAAGTGTGTGACTTTCTTCTGATAGGTTGGTGGTGAAGTAACAGGGCAGGTTTTCCAGAAATATTCTGCTCAGCCTGAAATTACCATCCTCCACCTGGGTGGGGCCCTTTGTTCCTGCAGAAGAACTCAAAGATATTCCCTGAGGAGGAAACAGGACACTGCCCCAAGGCTGAACTATTGTTCTTCGACTTTTCCTCCCTGTTTCTGCATTCCTTCCCTTCCTTGATTAACAAATGTTTGAATCTGCCCTTTGGAAATCAGGGAAGGGCAAGGAGGCTGAATGAAGCCTATTTCCTACAAACAAGAAATGAGAGACACAGAAAGAATTTTGTGCCCAGGAGGGTCCCACAGTATCCTGTTTGGTTTCATTTTGAAACTAGGCTTCAGTCAGAGAAAGGCTAGTTTACTTCTGGGTCCCCTTTTCTCCTGAGGTATAGCATTTTGGGGTCCCAATCTAAGATACAGCTGATTTAGCAAACTCCAGCTGTGGACCTTTAAGGTTTTGAAAATATTGTTTAGTCTTCAGCTGTCTCACCAGGATCAGCAAATGTCCCCAGGGCAGAACCAGCCATTCTGGAGGAGTCTCTTTCTCTTGCCAATGCTGACCTGATGTTCCTCACTGTCTGTTAGCTCTGAACCTTTAAGCAGCTGATTTTTATCTTGTGTCCATCTTTCCTAGTTGTTCTCAGTGACAGTCCTCAGAGCTGATTCAAATTACTTAGTCCATATTTACTGGATGCTGAATCTTGAAAACCACAATGTTGAACTGACTCAGTGTTCTTTTCTAACTTTAAAAGAATGACCATTGACTTTGGCAGATTTTAAATTAGCCATAGCAGGAATCTTGGATTGTTGCCTGACTACTGGGTAACATTTTGGAAGTTACCAGGAAATGTTAATGAAATATCAGATTCTATGCTTCCAGAGTTCAGCCAAGTGCCTCCGCAACTTCAGAGTGAAACAATAGATTTAAACTTCTATGCAAGTCAGTCTTAATTCCCTATGAATCTGTTTTCATCTTGGGTATGATAAAATGTGAGTAAGAATTAACATTGTGATAACTTAGTTTCCACATAGAATCCACTTATCAAAACAACAGGATATGTGAACAGGTGAAAAGAAATGGAAGAATTATGGCCAGACTCCATGGACAAGGCTTCTTTCTGTGGTGACTTTAAGATTATTTGTCCATTAATTCATCCAGCATTTATCAGAACTCCAAAATGTGTCAGGTGTGATAAGGATTCTGAGAATGGGAAGAAGAATTTAAAAAGAAAGCCATGGTTCCTGTCCTCCCAGCAACCACTTAATGTACTATTAGTCTAAGAACATTCCAAAACTTTCCAACACTCATTCAAGAGTGTTTTCTTTGTTCTACTGTCCAGACATATTTGCAGTGGGTCCTGAAATTAACACCTCATGGCAACAAGAAGTTACGGTGTGCTGGGAGCAGTGACTAGGGGGAGGGAGCGAGAAAGAGTTGGCAGTAGGAGCAGGAGGAGAGTTTCCTGCTGTGCTGTTTGGGATGGGGATGGGCAAGGAAGCTAATCTACAAGGTCACACTGAGCCCCAGCTTCCACTCCACTGTTTTTTCTTTGTGTTGAGGGACTACTCCCTGGATGAGAATCCCTTTTTCCTACTTCACCTCCCATTTCACTGCGACCAAAGCAAAATATCATAATGCGACTTCTGCTCTGATGGATGAGTGGATGTCTGTAATGAGGCCACAGATAAGACATAGCACTGTTCCTGACATTTTTTTTTTTTTTTGCGGTACATGGACTTCTCACTGTTGTGGCCTCTCCCGTTGCAGAGCACAGGCTCCGGACGTGCAGGCTTAACGACCATGGCTCACGGGCCCAGCCGCTCCGTGGCATGTGGGATCTTCCCAGACCAGGGCACAAACCTGTGTCCCCTGCATCGGCAGGCGGACTCTCAACCACTGCGGCACCAGGGAAGCCCTGTTCCTGACATTTTAATAGATCAGAAGCTTTAATTAAAGCCAAGAGAGAACTGAAATTGTTCAACATCACTACTTTTGCTTACACCTTAGACTTTTTCCAGGAATTCCTGGGAAGAAAGCAACTGTTAGGCCAAGCACACTTCCTAAGTATGAAAGAGAATTAGAAAGTTAAATATACTAACAAAATGCCATGGAAATTAAGCAAGCTCCTCCTATTAGTTCTTCTTGTGTCTTAAAACCAGGACTATGACCTAGAAGTCACAATGTGTCTCGTCTCTCTCTCTATTGTAAATAATTCAACCAAAATGACACATCTTGGTGAAGTTCAAATATTTATGAATAAGCTGGTTGAACAAACCTGCTTTGAGCTTGGATGTGGAAACTAAAGACAAACTCCAGTGTTGTGATTTGACAGTTAGAAAATAAGAAGTGGGAGGATTACAAATGTGAAAGATTTGAGAATTAAAGGGCTAAAATGTGAACGTAAATGCAGCTGCGTTAACACCATTAACACCACAGTAATTCATGTTTCCTGAGGAAGCTAATCTGATTCATTGTAAAATTAATGCAATTGGTTTGCTATTATATTAGGTAGTTAATTAATTAATTAATTGAAATTGAGCTTGGTTGTCCAATTAAATTTTAATTAATACAATAATTGGAAGTAGTCAAAAAAGCATTGCTTACCAGCAGCCCTTTGGGACCTATTTTTGAACAGATCAAAATGATTGTAATTAGGTGTAGCTAAAGGGCCTGAGGACACCTCGAAAAGTTTATTCTGAAGAGGCTTAAACTCCTTTCCACCTGTAACCTTATTTATATTTATTATTAATTTTCATAGAAAGGTATATTCACAGAGAATAAACTAGCTTTTTTCTCTGCTTGTCTGAAAAAATTCTAAACTTATGGTGAGTAATTAATAGAATTTTCTTATGTTTTATTTAGTTTAGTCTTTCAAATAGGAGCTCATCAATGGATGGCATTGTGTCTATTTACAAGAACCAGTTTGACTAAATTCAGCTTAAATCTGGTTCTTTTCTTCTTTTTTAAGAGGAAATATGTCATCAACTAGATTGGCTGATTTCTTCTTTCCCTTCCCTTCCTTTTTTTTCTCCCTTCCTTCCCTCCTTCCTTCCGCTATGATCAGGCCACCCAAGATAGCTGTTCTCTTGCTCTCCGTACATCCTCTGCTCAAAAAGCCCCTGCCTCACCTATACCCTACTCACATGACAGACCTTCCATCTTTTTTTTTTTTTAATTGGGGTATAGTTGCTTTACAATGTTGTGTTAGTTTCTGCTGTACAATGAAGTGAATCAGCTATATGTATATATATATCCCCTCCCTCTTGGGTCTCCTTCCCACGCCCTCCCCATCCCACTCATCTAGGTCACCATGGAGCACCAAGCTGAGACCCCTGCGCTATACAGCAGGTTTCCACTAGCTATCTGTTTTACACATGGTAGTGCATATATGTCAATCCCAATCTCCCAATTCATCTCCCCCTTCCCCCCACCCCCCCACTGTGTCCACACGTCCATTCTCCATGTCTGCGTTTCTATTCCTGCCCTGTAAATATGTTCATCTGTACCATTTTTCTAGATTCCATATCTTAATCATAGAGCCTAATCAGTAAGTGCCTACTTGCCCCCCGCCCAGCTAGTGATTGTTCTAATCTTTAGATCAGAATGTCTCCACTATGATAGTTTATCAAGGGGGTAGTAAGGTGCGTGCTCCTCTGCTGGTTTCTCTGGTAACCAGTGAGCCAACCTGCCATGTCCTGCCTGCCACCTGCCATACATGGTGGGGTGTCGCTCCAGGACTCTTTTGCTTCCAATGTGTAAGATCCCCTCTCCAAAAATCATTGATGTCTCTGTCACTGTCTCTGGGCTCGCTCTTTCTTTTGTTTTTCTTCCTTTCTTTCTTTCCTTCTTTCTTTCTTCCTTCCTTCCTCTCTTTCTCTCTACTTCCCTTCCTCACTGCTACTTTGTAGGAAGGTCCTGAGCCTTTCTGTTTATCTGTGCGTGGGGACACACTGATCAAGTGTTTGTTAAACGTAGTTTTTATCAAAGATATTTTATACTCATATAAAACTTACACATATTCTCCTTTAATCCCCACAATTTAATAATACTTAGAGATAATGATTTTTTTCATTTTACAGATGGGAACCTAAGTTTCAGAAAAGCAAAGGATCCAACTCAAGATCAATGGTTACTAAGTAATGGAATTGCTACTATTACAACATGCTTGTCAATATTAACCAACTTTATATGCCATAAAATTACAGAGTAAAATATCTATTAAATGTTTCATGATTATGCCACCTGCACACATGGCAGAGTCTGGTCGGCCTGCAAATATTCTCTTTTCCTCTCACTTCATTGCTCTTTCTTCTATCTTCAGAGGCTAAGAGAACACCAGCATCTCTCCATGTTAGTTAAACTTAGACCCTCCACCAATTCCAGTTTCCAAACACAGAATCCCCTGAAACCCAATCAGAAAAACTCAAAATATTTTAAATGGTTTTCACCCTCTAATTTTACCTGTAAAGTTAGAACATATTTGTTCTAATGTACATTTTCAGCCCTAGGTCAAAACTACATTTTATGTCTCCTATAAGAAGACCTGGGTCCTTAAAATGCTTTTTCCCTGAAACTAAACAAAAGGGTGACACCATCTAAATGTAACTTTAACTTGTAATTTGGTGAATGCACCTATGTTGAACCACATCACCTTGCCCATTATAATTTCATATTTGTACTTGTATAAATGCCCAGAACTAAGCATTTTTTTCATTTAAAAAATATCTAAAGCTATTTTCTTTAACAAGCACATGATCTCTACACCTCTTCCTCTAACCTTTCTGACAATGTTAAAGTTTCCTAACTGGATAGATTTATGAATTTGAAAAATAATCAGTGGGATAGCATGTCCTCCATTAACCTAGGACAAAAATGGTTTATCCATTAAAAACAAAGTCCCAAAAACCTGACAATAACATTCCATGGAAATATTTCTGAAGAGGCAAATACAGTCATTGTTGAAGAGCTGATACAGAAAATAGGGATACGATTTTAAAAATACATTAAAATGTATGTGCACGTACATGAAAGTAAAAATACATTTAAACATGTTCATGCAGGCTAAAATATATATAACACAATCACATAATGTATATAAATATGCCAGTAGTACTCATTTCCCCTTACATAAGGGGAATATGTTGGCTGATTTCCTTGGTAATAGATTAGAAGATGGAATGTTTTGAGTCTCAGGCTCCTACCTATTGCTTTACTATTATATTTACATTTAATTCTCATTTTTACAATTGGCTAAAACGTTAGTAGAAGAAATGGCTTCAGGAACTGGCAGGTGTCATAGAACCCTGGAATTGCATGGACACGCAGTGGATGTAAGCAACTGCATATATTACAATTACTTTCTTATTAAAAACCTTAGAAAACTGTGGCTGCAGAAGGAGGTCCTCAAGAGGACATGACTACCAGTTGACCCAAGAGCTGGACCTGGGCAGGGCAATCGGGATCCTCACCACCTCCCTTGGTGTTGGAATGTACATTCTGTCCACCATTCCCACAGTGGGAGCTGCTTTCAAGGGCGCAGCCCTGAAAGAGTAAGGTGTTGTTGAGACCATCTGGATGGTATATGTGACTGAACCCAATTAAGACCTCTATATAAACTTTTAAAATTCTGGCAGGTGAGGGTGGAGATCTACTCATCTTGTGGCTGCCCAGGACAAGTCTTGTATGTAAATTCCCTTGATTATTAAACTTGCCACCTACCAATCTGGAAAGGTCTGCCTTTTTCTTGGGACTCCCCTTGCCTGCCATATATGGGGACCAGTTTCAGATTTTATCCGGGAAGGACCAAAGGTCTTGACTTGGGAATGTGTTGCCTAATTAAAGGTTGTTGACTAAAGAAAAACAAAAAAACACAACATAAAAAGTGTGAGTTGGGCTTCCCTGGTGGCGCAGTGGTTGACAATCCGCCTGCCGATGCAGGGGACACAGGTTCGTGCCCCGGTCCAGGAAGATCCCACATGCCGCGGAGCGGCTGGGCCCGTGAGCCGTGGCCGCTGAGCCTACGCGTCTGGAGCCTGTGCTCCACAACAGGTGTGAGTCAAGTTTATTCAGTGATTACTGAGGACTATAGCCTGGGAGACAACCACCTCTCAGACAGCTCTGAGAAACTTCAGAAGAGGTAAGGGGGGATGTCAGTATATAGGTGATTTTGGTGAAGAGGGTACATGCAACCAATCTCACATTTCAGGAGAAGGTTGTTGCTAGTCATGAGGAACAGGCATCTTAGTTAATGGTTTTAATGTTTTTCTAAGTATGGGAAGATGCAAGAATCCAGGTTCATAAAAAAATTTCTTCTGAAAATATCTATCTGAAGACCTGTTCTGCCAGTTTTCCCAGAGCACAGAGTGCCTCATTCCTGATCTCTACCCTGAACTCCTTTCAGGCAGTGTTGAAGGTCAGTGACTGCAGTGGTTAATGACTCAATCCTTGTAGAGCTGGATGGCAAGTAACATTCTTTAGCTGGCAAGGTACTTCCCCCATTCCACTCTCCATAGTTCTACATGCTCAGTTGACAGAAGTTAAAATAGAGAAGAACTTAATCTTTGTTTCCAAGGCATCCCCAACTTGTGAGTAGAGAATGAGGTTAATCTTTATAAAGTTATACTTTCTTATTTATAATAATTAAAACATATAATTATTATAAATAAATTTCATTGGCTCTTGCACCCACTTGTAGATTCAGCTCCTGCAATATTCACTCCCAAGTAGTTCTAAGAAATCCAAAGGGCTATCTAATGTGTTCTCACATAGTTAAGCCCCCTTGGGACTCTGCTATTGCTCCATTAGGTTCCAAAGATCCCTCTGGGCACCATAATCTTCTAGAAAACTCTGCCATTGCTCCCCTAGGCATCAATGCACTCAGGTCCACAGTAGATAAATGGGTAGGGGGTGGAACGCCTCTCTTCCCTTGTGTTATAATTTGTCAGAGGGGTCCCCAAGCAGCACTGCCTGTACACCAACATTTTCAGAGCTTTTATGTAAAGCTGCTCTTTCAGTTTTTAGTTATCATATTCTCTCTCTCTAGACATGCATCCGGGATAGAGATGGATCTGAGTGACAGCCGTTATGTACTCAAAATGCTCATTCTCTTTCAATGACAAAGGCTTTGTTACAAGTGTGTCATGCCTGCTTCCTTCTTCCCTTTATACGAACACATTTCCAGGAGGCCTCTCAGACCCTGTGAAAAGAGACTTCAGTCAGTGCCATGCCAAAGTGTTCTAGACTTACCAGAATGTCAGCTACACATAGATTGGACTCAAGATGAAATCCTTGCTATAGAAATAAGAACACATTGATGGACTAGTAGAACTGAAAGGGCAGTTGGTGCTCTGATATTTAGTTCAAAAAAAAAAAGATTAATGGCAATTTCAGAAGACAGCAACTCAATGCCTAATAGTCATATTCCTTTGGGGAAGAGTGTGAGGGAAAACTACATAACTGGGAGTTAGCTTGGAGTTCCAAAATGGACCCCCTCCCAAACTGAGGATGATAATTCTGGAGATAAAGATCTGTTTTTATCACTTATTGGTTATAAAATCTTTTATTTTTAATTTTCTCATCTGTAAAATGGAAGATCCTAATAGAATAAGGAGAAAACTATGGACTTAGATACTTCTCCTCCCTGGACAAAATATATATGTGTATATGTGTGTGTGTGTATATATATATATATATATATATATATATATATATATATATATATAAATTTTCTCTCCTTTCAATTAGTGAAAATGTGTATTTTAAAATTTTTTTAGTGTGAGAATTTAAAAAACCATTTTGTACAGTTTTGTAATATATGAACATCAAGGGCAGGTTGTTTTAATATTTTACAAATACGTCACTTCTACAAAGTCAGGATAAGACAGCCTGAGCCTGAACATAGATTCCTTTTCATAGAAGTCCTCTGTACCTAATTGCAGCTTTCTTCTGCTGATTCTTCAGAATGACCTGTTTAATGTTGCTCGGGGTCCAGGCCTGAATGAAGTCGGGGGAAGGGGGTCCCATTGATGCTAGTGTATCTCATTGAATTCTCTCTGTTCCCTTGAGGTCCTGAATTGTGCCCTGGGACAGTGGGAGAAACAACTGAGAGTGAAATTATTTGCATTTGCTGAGCACTGTGAGAAGTTTTGCCTTTAAGCACTGAATTTCTCAGTCTGATTAAGAAGAACCAGGGATTAAAATGAAGTTCATGGCTCTTCCCTTTGAATTCACTGAATTCTTTCCCTAAAACCCAAACTTTACTCTCATTATTGAGTTGCTAGGCAGATTGGCTTTGTACACTATAAAGCACTATATGAATATTTTTAGAGTAGTCATCATGTGAGATAGAATATCAGAGCTGATTTATTAAGCAGCCATTTATTTCCAAGACTGAGGACCAAAGTCCCAGTGAAGATTGATGTTATGCACCAGAAATGCAATATCTAGTACAATAGCCTGGAGTTAAAAATTAGAATTCCAACAATAGAATCAATTCTCCATTCTTAACAGGTCACCTTAATTAAACCCATAATGATCCAAGAGTCTCTGGGGACTATTTCTCAGCTGCCGTGTCCTGTTTGGCATTGACACAATGATTGCTGCCATAGAGGCCAGAGATGAATGAAATCACCAAGACAGAATGTCCTCCTCTGTGGTGTCTCCTTTCCAGATGTTCGTTGTTCTGTTTTGCTGTTGGAGTTCCTAGGTTCACACTGTGCTACAACAAAAATTACGAATGGGAAGTCCACCCTTCACTGTCCTGCAAACTGCACTCATCATAGGCTACAGAGAAGAGCTGCCTTGTGCCTCCACTGTCTCCACATTAGTGAAACAGCTCTTTAAGGTGTCTTTGGAATTTTGATGTGTTCTCCTTTCCTTTGCCCTTAGGAGCGGGGTTAGAAACTTTATGTCCAGCCCAAAATGGCTCTTCCCTTTTGTCGTTAGCTTTTGTTTTCAATAATGGCCCATTTTCCTTTGTCCAAATTTATGAACCTCAGTCCTCTATTCCCTTAGGTTAACGTTTTTTCCCCAAGGACGTTACTCTCAGTTCCCAAAGCAAATAAACTGATGTCATACTCATTCTCATTAGTCTTTCAGAAGTATTTAGTCAAATCTGGATTCCAGAGAAAAATAAAAAAGACTTACACTGGCAAACTGGGCCTCCCTGCTATAAGCATAGTATCCTAGCCATAAAGTATTGAGAGTCACATGTAGATTCTACACTTTAGGACATTTTTAACAAAAGAGTATGCAACTAGCTGCCGGAGGTTTATTTCTCTTTGCCTAGAAATGGAATGGAGTAGAATCTGTGACTCAATCAGTGAACTATAAACTGGATTTTCACTAAAACATTGGTATTTCACCCCTCAAATAATCCTTGAAGGAAAAATATCACATCTGGAAGAAGTGTCTCATCAGTGCATCATTGCTCATTTATTCAAAGATTGTTGTTCAGTATCTACGATGTGTGTGTCAGTCAATGTTCTAGCTGCTGTGTAGAGCAGTGAATAAGACAATAAAGCTCTGGCCTTTGTGGAGCTAAACAAATAAACAAGATAAATCCAGATTGTGATATATGCTGTATAGGAAATTGTTTCAGTCATCTTGGGCTGTCATGACAAAATATCATAGACTGGATGGCTTAAACAAGAGAAATGTATTTCTTCACAGTTCTGGAGTCTGGAAATTTGAGATCAGAATGCCAGCATGGTCAGGTTCCAGTGTGAGCTCTCTTCTTGGCTTGCAGGTAGCTGATGTTTTGCTATGGCCTCACATGGTGGGAGAAGAGGGGGAGAAAGGGAGAGGGGGAGAGGGGGAGAGGGGGAGAGGAGGGGAGGGAGAGAGGGGGAGAGGGGGAGAGAGAGAGAGAGGGAGAGGGAGAGGGAAAGAGAGAGAGAGAGCGTGCAAACTCTCTGTTATATCTTCTTAATAAGGGCACTAATCCAATCATAAGGGACCCACCCTCATGACCTCATGTAAACCTAATTACCTCCCAAAGGCCTTGTCTCCAAATATCATCACACTGGGGACTAAGGCTTCAACGTAAGAATTTTAGGGAGACAAAATTCAGCCCATAGCAAAGCAGAAAAATTAACAACCTTATAAGATGTTCAAGTAGAAGTTATTCCGGATGCAGAACAGCAAATACAAAAGCCCTGAATATCTAAAGAGTATAGAAGGCAGAGACAAAGGAGAAAGAGAGGATCTTGGCTTGGAATAGGATGGAGACTCTGGACAGAGAAGGAAGTGGATGAATCAGTAATACAGAACTATCAGGATTTATGGATTAGATGTGGAAGATAAGGGAGAGGAGGAATCAAGGTGATTCCTGAGCTCTTGGATGTACATTAACTCAGAAGGGAATTCCGAGCTTATGACCCAGGAGAGCAAAAGCAACTCTTTATAAACTCAGAAAATTTGTAAACAGTTAACGCAAATGATCCCACAAAGATGCCCAAATAGCTATGGGTTGATCATTCTGAAATATAATAAACGTATCATCAAAATAAGTTCTTATCCAAAATAAGTCTCAGAGACTTTGAGGCTGGTAAAATGAAAACCAAAAGATGGAATGGATCAAAATCAAGTCATGGATCATAAATTCACATAATACATTTTGATTTGCCTTTCGCATATTTATTTCATTTTTATGATATCTATCCATGTGAGAAACAAATTATTTCCACATTAAAATAAACCATGAATAGCCATAATAACTAATATTTATGAAGTGCGTACTTTGTTCTACTTTTTAGGGGTTTCACATGTTATTAATTAACTAGTGCAATTAATTGATCCTTACAACAGTGCTTTCATTAGGCCCACTTTACAGATGGTAGAATTGAGGTACAGTTAGCTGAAATGAACATCATAAGGTGTCACAGCTAATGAGTGGGCAGAGCCAGGATTAAACACAGGAATCTGAAACCAGAGCCCGCCTCACTGTAGTGTCTCATTCATGATTAAGAAGGCTAAAGAGGGTGGGGCAATTAATGGGTTAACTACACGTGTTTGCAGAACTAATGATTTTGGAAAAAAGCATTTGTAAAGATACTTTTATGTGCCATGTAGTCCCCAATAAAGCACGCTTCCAAGTGTTTTAAGGTCTTTATAACACGATAAGGACATTTTGAGAGCAATCCAATGAACTGGTCATGAGAAAAACGGACTCCGCACTGTAATTTCTCTCCTGGAGTTTGAACACTGGGCATCATTATCCTCTAGAAGTTGTTTGATCCATTCTACTGACTATGAACTGTTAAAAACATCAATTACTAATATTTACCTGTTTGTGCAAGCTGTCAGCAGATCTATTACTATAAATATCACAATCTGACAAATCAAAAGCAAAATATAATTTATTTCTTCAGTATAGAACTATTTATTGATTTCCTACCCTGTGCCACTTACTGCACTAAGCATTGGGTCCTCTCACAGTTTTAATTGCTCCTTAATAAACACAAGGCTTAGTTTCCAGTTTGGGGTATAGAGAAAGATAATGACTGAATTTTAATATGACAATTTTAGAACCAAAAGTTGCTTTATAACCAATTCATTTTTTTCTCTGCATCATGATACTTTTTTCTGATAATGAGTAATACATCAGTGCCCCTAAAATGATCCAACCAGTGATTTTGCTGAAAGAATATGTTTTCAAAGATGTCATTTATTTGCAGAGAAGGAGGTACTATTAATAGCGTGCTAGTCCAGCATTGCATTTAATGACAGAATAACCTGAGATGAGATTTGGGACACAAACTTTAAAATGTTTCATATAATGGTAACTGGCTTTGTATTCTGAGTGGTGCTCACTAATTAGTGCTACATGTTTCAAAACTTTTCCAGCATCTCATTTTTATAGCATAATAACCTTAGCTTGCTTTATGTTGGGTAGGTGCCTCTGCTAGTTTTCCTCAACAGACTGTATGGAGTGAGAAAAGTCAACAGCCCATTTTTAACCTCAGTGAGATGAATAAGCCCAGGAAAAGATTCAGTCAAGCTCTGCATCCTCCTGACAGTGAAATACATGTTTTTCCTATTTAGATGCACAGTTTACAAGGAGTAATTGACAGTTTTGCAGAACTTCTCAAGGTTAGACCTTATGGCTCTTTAAGGTCTTACTGAGGATGTTATGAGTGTATCAATAACCACCCTTTCCTGCCAAATTCAATTCCAAGAGCTTTCTATCCTTGAATGTGCTCAATGAATGTTAAGGCTGGCTAAGTAACTGGAAGAAAGGTATTCATCACCTGCAAAGCTGTGTGGTAGTGACTGAACAAAGAGAAATCTGAACACTTTCCACATGTCAAAAAGTGCAAGGTTAGTATGATTGTGTTATTGATTTTAAATACCTGTCAAATGTAGTAATTTTAACCTACTTAATATTGCTGATTGTTGAGAAAGGAATAACGGAGGGTTGGTTTAATCAGAGCTGGAAGTCATTTTTGTGCACTTGAGCATAATGAATTCATATGTACATTCTGGTGAGTATATGGCTTTTGCTACTTTTAAACTTAAGGCAAAACATACTAGTGGAAAATTGCCTTGGAGCAAAAACTGTATTTTATACTGCTTATCATGGTAGGATGCATTTTTATTAAAAATCATGACTCCTACACAGAAGTAGTAGAAGTAGTCCTGGTCTGGAATGTCATTAAAAAGAATACTGCTGTACGTAAGCAGATTTGAGAAGAACCACATTTTAGTTCTTTGTTTCATTACTCACTCCTACCTTTCCAAGAAGAATGTCACCTATGTTCTTTTTCTGCCTTTTTCTCACCTAACCTTTCCAGAGCTATATCACTTTAACCACATCTCTACCCATTCCTGCTAAACTCCTTTTTCCAGGAATAAGGACATAAAATTCTACTAATAATCATTACAGAGTGGTTTGCATCTTACAAAGAATATCCTTTGCATTTCTTAATGCAGTTCTTTCAAGTAAGATCCATTTAATTCCAGATGTTCATGTGATGAAACTGAGGCTCAGGACCATTGAGTGCCATTGTCCATGGCCACATACCAATAACCAGCAGAGTGGGAAAAGGAAATATGGGTGCAATAATTATGCTACTCTGAGTATTTCTGCACATGTGGATCTGAACCACTGGTATCTGAATTGTCTGGGTAGTTGTTATAAATGGTGATTTCTGGGCTCCATCCCAGAACTACAGAATCAGAATCTCTTGCAATAGTGCCCGTTGAATCTCATTTGAAATAAGTACTATAAGTAATTCCAATGCAATGTATATGCAGTTTAAGAACCCCTATATCATACTATAGTATCATTGAGCAAATCATCTACATAAGACTGTTGAATGGTTTTATGTTTTGTTTTGTGTGCTTTCACACATTTCATCCTCAGAACAAATCTGGTTGTTGCACAGAACAGGTATTAATTTTCCCACCTCTCTCTTTCCCCTAATGTCTTTTAAGATAAACTGAGACAAGGGGGAAAGTGATTTGCCCAAAGCCACATAGCAAGTCCCAGATTTAAAAGCATTTATGCCATTTAAATATAAAGTGCCATTACCAGAAATCATTTGAGTAAGACTGACTTTTAATGTGAATCTATGTTAGATGTGCTATGGAGGAAAATACTTACGTTTCAGTAATGCTCATTTCTGTGGTGTAGTCTATGCCCATGCAGACACTGAAAATGGAGTGTAGATTTTTAAATTAGGAGCAATGAGCAAATCTTGACAGAAAATGCAACACTGCCCTTTGAGAGCGACTTTCTACTCTAAGTTCTAATTGATTATATTATTTGTTTAGGTCTCCAAAGGTCTAATTAGAGAAAGCAGAGGTAATAAATTCAAAGCCTCTGCAATGGGTCAATAGGAATGTACCCTTTGGTTGTGACTGTTAGATTGAATGATGTTCCTACTAATATGGAAGACATGGTCATTGACTAATGGTCTTCTCTGACTTTTTTTTTTTTTGGATTATGAAAGGCTTTATTTTTTTAACTTTTCATTTTATATTGGAGTATAGCTGATTAACACTGTTGTGATAGTTTCAGATACACAGCAAAGTGACCCAGCCATACATATACATGTCTCCATTCTCCCCCAAACTCCCCTCGCATCCAGGCTGCCACATGACATTGAGCAGAGTTCCCTATGCTATACAGTAGGTCCTTGTTTGTTATCCATTTTAAATATAGCAGTGTGTACATCATGTTGATTCCAAACTCCCTAACTATCCCTTCTCCCCACCCTTCCCCCTGGGTAACAATAAGTTCGTTTTCTAAGTCTGTGAGTCTGTTTCTGTTTTGTAAATAAGTTCATTTGTATTTCTTTTTAGATTCTGCATATAAGGGATACCATACAATATTTCTCTTTCTCTGTCTTCACTCAGTATGACAATCTCTTGGTCCATCCATGTTGCTGCAAATGGCATTATTTCATTCGTTTTAATGGCTGAGTGATATTCCATTGTATATATGTACCACATCTTCTTTATCCATTCCATGTTCTGGTGACTGTAAATAGCGCTTCAATGTCCATGTCCTGGTGACTGTAAATAGTGCTGCAATGAACCTTGTGGTGTATGTGTCTTTTTGAATTGTGTTTTCTCTGGGTATATGCCCAGGAGTGGGATTGAAAGGTCATATGGTAGCTCTGCTTTTAGTTTTTTAAGGAACCTCCATACTGTTCTCCATAGTGGCTGTGTCAGTTTACATTCCCACGAACAGCATAGGAGGGTTCCTTTCTCTCCATACCCTCTTCAACATTTAGTGTTTGTGGATTTTTGTTGGTAGCCATTCTGACTGGTGTGAGGTGATACCTCACTGTAGTTTTTATTTGCATGTCTCTAATAATTAGTGATGTTAAACTTCTTTTCATGTGCTTCTTGGCCATCTGCATGTCTTGTTTGGAGAAATGTCTATTTAGGTCTTCTGCCCATTTTTTTGATTGGATTGTTTGTTTTGATGATATTAAGCCTCATGAGTTGCATGTAAATTTTGGAGACTAATCTCTTGTTGGTCACATCATTTGCAAATATTTTCTCCCAATCTGTGGATTGTCTTTTTGTTTTGTTTATGATTTCCTTTGCTGTGCAAAAGCTTTTGAGTTTAATTGGGTCCCTTTTGTGTATTTTTGTTTTTATTTCCATTATTCTGGGAGAGAAATCAAAAAAGATATTGCTGCAATTTATGTTAGACAGTGTTCTTCCTATGTTTTCCTCTATGAGTTTTTTATAGTGCCTGGTCTCACATTTAGGTCTTTAATCCATTTTTGAGCTTATTTTTGTGTATGATGTTAAAGAATGATCTAATTTCATTTTCTTTACATGTAGCTGTCCAGTTTTCCCAGCACCATTTGTTGAAGAGACTGTCTTTCCACCATTGTGTGGTCTTGCCTCCTTTGTTGTAGATAAATTGACCATAGGTGAGTGGGTTTATTTCTGGATTTTGTATCCTGTTCCATTGATCAATATTTCTATTTTTAGGCCAGTACCATACTGTTTAGATGACTATAGCTTTAGAGTATAGTTTGAAGTCAGGGAGCCTGATTCCTCCAGAGCCGTTTTTCTTACTCAAGGTTGTTTTGGCTATTTGGGGTCTTTTGTGTCTCCATACAAATTTTAAGATTTTTTTGTTCTAGTTCTGTGAAAAATGCCATTGATAATTTGATAGGGATTTTACTGAATCTGTAGATTGCCTTGGGTAGTATAGTCATTTTGACAATATTGAGTCTTCCAATCCACAAACATGGTATATCTTTCCATCTGTTCGTGCCTTCTTCGATTTCTTTCATCAGTGTCTTATAGTTTTCAGAGTACAGGTCTTTTGTCTCCTTAAGTAGGTTTATTCCTAGGTATATTATTCTTTTTGATGTGATGGCAAATGGGATTGTTTCTTGAGTTTCTCTTTCTGCACTTTCATTGTTAGTGTTTAGAAATGCAACAGATTTCTGTGTGTTAATTTTGTAACCTGCAACTTTACAAAATTCATTGATGAGCTCTAATAGTTTTCCGGTAGTGTCTTTAGGATTTTCTATGTAATATATCATGTCATATGCAAACAGTGGCAGTTTAACTTCTTTTCCAGTTTGGATTCTTTTTATTTCTTTTTCTTCTCTGATTGCCAAACTATGTTGAATAAAAGTGGCAAGAGTGGAAATCCTTGTCTTGTTTCTGATCTTAGAGGAAATGCTTTCAGATTTTCACCATTGAGTATAGTGTTAGCCATAGGTTTGTCATATATGACCTTTATTATGTTAAGGTATATTCTCTCTATGCTCACTTTCTGGAGAGTTATCATAGATGGGTGTTGAATTTTGTCAAAGGCTTTTTCTGCATCTATTGAGATGATCATATGGTTTTTATTCTTCAATTTGTTGATGTGGTGTATCACACTGGTTTGCAGATATTGAAAAATCCTTGCATCTCTGGGATAAATCCCACTTGATCATGGTGTATGATCCTTTTAAGGTATTGTTTGGTTTGGATCATTAGTATTTTGTCGAGGATTTTTGCATCTATGTTCATCAGTGATATTGGCCTGTAGTTTCTTTCTTTGTGGTATCTTTGTCAGGTTTTGGTATCAGGGTGATGGTGGCCTCATAGAATGAGTTTGGGAGTTTTCCTTCCTCTGCCATTTTTTGGAACAGTTTGAGAAGGATAGGTGTTAGCTCTTTTCTAAACGTTTGATAGAATTCACCCATGAAGCCATCAGGTCCTGGACTTTTGTTTGATGGGAGTTTTTTAATCACAGTTTCAATTTCACTGCTTGTGATTGGCCTGTTCATGTCTTCTATTTCTTCCTTGTTCAGTCTTGGGAGACTGTACCTCTCTAAAAATTTGTCCATTTCTTCCAGGTTGCCCATTTTATTGGCATACAGTTTTTTGTAGTGGTCTCTTATGATCCTTTGTATTTCTGTGGTGTCTGTTGTAACTTCTCCTTTTTCATTTATAATTTTATTGATTTGAGTCCTCTCCCTTTTTTTCTTGATGAGTCTGCCTTTTTTTCTTGATGAGTCTTGTTTATCCTTTAAAAGAACTAGCTTTTAGTTTCATTCATATTTGCTATTGTTTTCTTTGTTTCTATTTCATTTATTTCTGCTGTGATCTTTATGAATTCTTTCCTCCTACTAACTTTAGGTTTTGTTTATTCTTCTTTCTCTAGTTGCTTTAGGTGTAAGGTTAGGTTGTTTATTTGTGATTTTTCTTGTTTCCTGAGGTAATATTTTATTGCTATAAACTTCCCTCTTAGAACTGCTTTTGCTGCATCCCATAGGTTTTGGATCATTGTGCTTTCATTTTATTTGTCTCTAGGTATTTTTTAATTTCCTCTTTGATTTCTTCAGTTATCCATTGGTTGTTTAGGCTCCACGTGTTTGTGTTTTTATAGTTTTTTCTTGTAGTTTATTTCTAATCTCATAGCATTGTGATCGGAAAAGATGCTTGATATGATTTCAGTTTTCTTAAATTTAGCAGGGCTTGCCTTGTGGTCCAGCATGTAGTCAATCCTGGAGAATGTTCTGTGTGCACTTGGGAAGAATGTATATTCTGCTGCTTTGGTATGGAATGCTCTATAAATATCAGTTAAATCTATCTGATCTAGTGTGTCATTGAAGGCCTGCGTTTCCTTATTGATTTTCTATATGGATGCTCTATCCATCGATGAAAGTGGGGTGTTAAAATCCCCCACTATTATTGTGTTACTGTCAATTTCTCACTTTATTGCTGTTAGTATTTGCCTTATATGTTGAGGTGATCCTATGTTAGGTGCATAGATATTTATAATTGTTACATCTTCTTCTTGGATTGATCCCTTGATCATTATGTAGTTTCCTTCTTTGTCTCTTATAATAGTCTTTATTTTGAAGTCTGTTTTGTCTGATATGAATATTGCTACTCCAGCTTTCTTTTAATTCCCATTTGCATGGAATATCTTCTTCCATCCCCTCACTTTCGGTCTGTATGTGTCCCTAGATCTGAAGTGGATCTCTTGTAGACAACATATATACAGGTCTTGTTTCTGTATCCATTCAACCAGTCTCTTTTGTTGACACATTTAATCCATTTACATTTAAGGTAATTATTGATATGTACATTCATTTGCCATTTTCTTAATTGTTTTAGGTTTGTTTTTGTAGGTCTTTTTTCTTCTCTTCCTCTTTTGTTCTCTTCTCTTGTGGTTTGATGACCATCTTTAGTGTTGTGTCTGGCTTGCTTTTTCCTTTTTGTTTGTGTATCTATTGTAATTTTGGGGTTTGCTGTTCCCATGAGGTTTTGATATAGCAGTCTATATATGTACAAGGTTTTTTTAAGTTGCTAGTCTCTTTCCCGCCTAGAGGAGTTCCTTTAGCATTCGTTGCAAAGCTGGCCTAGTGGTGCTGAATTCTCTTAGCTTTTGCTTCTCTGTAAAGCTTTTGATTTCTCTGTCAAATCTGAATGAGAGCCTTGTTAGGTAGAGTATTCTTGGTTGTAGCTTCTTCCCTTTTATCACTTTAAATATACCATGTCACTCCTTTCTGGCTTGAAGAGTTTCTGCTGAGAAACCAGCTGATAACCTTATGGGAGTTCCCTTGTATGTTATTTGTCATATTTCCTATGTTGCTTTTAATATTTTTTCTTTGTCTTTAATTTTTGTCAGCTTATTACTATGTGTCTTGGCATGTTCCTGCTTGGGTTTATCCTGCCTGGGACTCTCTGTGCTTCCTGGACTTGGTTGACTGTTGCCTTTCCCATGTTAGGGAATTTTTCAGATATTATCTCTTCAAATATTTTCTTGGGTCCTTTCTCTCTCTCTTCTCCTTCTGGGACCCCTATAATGCAAATGTTGGAGCATTTAATGTTGTCCCAGAGGTCTCTTAGGTTGTCTTCATTTCTTTTCATTCTTTTTTCTTTATTCTGTTCTGCAGCAGTGAATTCCACCATTCTGTCTTCCAGGTCACTTATCTGTTCTTCTGTCTCAGTTATTCTGCTATTGATTCCTTTTAGTATATTTTTCATTTCAGTTATTGTATTGTTCATCTCTGTTTGTTTATTCCTAATTCTTCTAAGTCTTTGTTAAACATTTCTTGCATTTTCTCAATCTTTGCCTCCATTCTTTTTCCAAGATCCTGGATCATTTTCACTATCATTATTCTGAATCTTTTTTCTGGAAGGTTGCCTATCTCCACTTCATTTAGTTGTTTTCCTGGGGTTTTATCTTGTTCCTTCATCTGGTACATAGCCCTCTGCCATTTCACTTTGTCTAACTTTCCGTGATTGTGGTTTTTGTTCTGCTGCAGGGTTGTAGTTCTTCTTGCCTCTGATCTCTGCTCTCTGGTGGATGAGGCTGTCTAAGAGCCTTGCACAAGTTTCCTGATGGGAGGGAATGGTGGTAGGTAGAACTGGGTCTTGCTCTGGTGGGCAAGGCAGTGCTCAGTAAAACTTTAATCTGCTTGTCTGCTGATGGGTGGGGCTGTGTTCCTTCCCTGTTAGTTGTTTGGTCTGAGGTGACCTAGCCCTGGAGCCTACAGGCTGTATGGTGGGGCTAATGGCAGCCTCTGGGAGGGCTCATGCCAGTGAGTATGTCCCAGAACTGCTGCTGCCAGTACCTTTTTCCCTGCATTGAGCCACAGCCACTGCCCACCTCTGCAGGAGACCCTCCAACACTAGCAGGTAGGTCTGGCTCAGTCTCCTATGGGGTAACTGCTCCTTTCCCCCAGGTCCTGGTGCACACAAGACTTTGTGTGTACTATCTAAGAATGTAGTCTCTGTTTCCCCCAGTCCCATGGAAGTCCTGCAATCCAATCCCGCTGGCCTTCAAAGTCAAATTCTCTGGGGATTTCTACTCCTGTTGTTGGGCCCCCAGGCTGGGAAGCCTGACGTGGGGTTACCTTCACTCCAGTGGGTGGACTTCTGTGGTATAATTATTCTCCAGTTTGTGGGTCACCCACTGGTAGTTACGGGATTTGATTTTATTGTGATTGCACCCCTTGTACCATCTTGTTGTGGCTTCTCCTTTGTCTTTGGATGTGGGATATCTTTTTGGTGAGTTCCAGCATGTTTCTGTCAATGGTTATTCAGCAGTTAGTTGTGATTTCAGTGCTGTCAGAAGAAGAGGTGAGTGCACCACCTTCTACTCTGCCATCTTGAACCAATCTCCTCTTCTCTGACTTTGGTGTCCCTTTTGAGCACTTTTCCATTTGTGGCACTAAGGCTTAAGGAAATCAGTTTGGCATTCACCTAGGATGGTATATTTTATTTTTTGCAGTTAAATTTGGGTGGAATGACATGGCAAATTGCCATTGAAAAAGGCGAGTCAAAGATAAAAGACCAAAAAGATTGTGGACGTTATTGAATTGATTAGTAACTCATTCTTCTATCACTTCCTTCTCCTCCATCCCCCAAAGTTATGTCCCCTTCATGCAGGGTTCAAGTCCTTGGTCCAATCTGGGGCAACTCTGAAGGGCTCTTCAGCTCTAGAGCTCTCTGTAGGGTTAGCTGAAATTTTTGTTGCAACTTCTTCACAGTTTAATTTCTTCCTGTGCCCCATTCCACTTCCTCACCCCTCATAGGTGTAGGTCTGGAGTACATTCCCCATATACCTCCTGCATGCAAATCTCAGAGTCTCAGAGTCTATTCTCAGAGAACTAATTGTACATCTGGGCTTTTTGAAGACAATTGGTGATAACTTCTCCCAAAGTCTAATAAGAGGTGCTGAGACATCCATGCTGAATATACTTAAAGAGAGCAGAACTAGTCTGTGACCATGAACTCTTATTAAACATTACAGTCTATTTGAAACAAGAATTGAAGAATGATATAAACCTACAGAGGGAATAATTGAACTTTTGCTCTCCTTTCCTGTGGACTACACCTGCTTTTTACTCCAAGTCAAAGAAGGGGAACTAGAAGAGTTTTCAAGTGAGTTTGGGGCTGCCTACACAGAGATACATTTTATTCCCTAGTTGGAAATTACCAGAACTGCAGAATCCTGGGTGATGAGGATACGTTGGTCCCAATAGAACACCATAAGAGAGTTCTTGGGAGAGCTGAACAAGCCATCATCTAAAGTTGAGGCCATATGTTAACATGCTGCTTCCTCTAGGTTTGGAGAAGTTTAAGCTAAGCAGTGTTGTGTAAGCCCTGACAGTTGTTTTTCTTTTTTGTAATGCAAGTTCTTGACGTAAGCTGTGATTGTCCAGGTATCCATTTCAAAAAGGCAGCCATTTCAAAGACAGCTATCTCAAACAAACACATTGACAACCACCCAACTGTGTGAAGAGCCAGGCTACCTCCCCAACTGAGGTTCTTTTGTTTTAGAGATCTTGGTTGATTTTGATAGCTTACCATTTGGGCCACTTTTAAAAATTCTCTTCCTAAGCTTTAAATTCCTGCTCTTATGTTTAAAATTCACCAATAAAGATTGAGCCCTTGAAATCTTAGGCCTGTATCCTCACCCCCAATAAAAACAGAACCCCAGGCCTGCCTGTTACCTCACTGTGTGGTCCCAGGTGTGCTATTATAATTTCCAGATTCTGTAAGTAATAAACTTTTATTTTTTCAAAGTTTCCTGATGGTTGTTACTAAAGATGTGTTATAATCAAAATAAAGAGCATAAGGACTGGTCCAATCACGACATTGGTTATTGATAGGCTGAGACCTGCACAAAACAGGCAAGAAGTTAAAACAGCCTGTATTTTCAGGGAGAAAAGAGAAGTAACAGGTCACAGTGTCAAGTAGGTGTGAGTTTCCATATTCCAGGGGGATGCTGTGGCTGGTATCTGTGCTATAGCTCTCTTGATGCGGCTTCATTAGTGAAAGGCCAAGTGATATTAATCTAGCAACAAGAGCTGAGGGAGAGGTAAAGGAGGTAAGCTGGCCAGTGCACCCCCCATGTCAGTTTCTGAGCTCTACATCAAGGGTTATTGGACTAGACATATGCATGAGATATCCTGAGGGATTTTCATTGGTCATCTCTTGTATCTGAGCTCTACACTCCCAGTGTTTATTATACTCCTTTCTCTCTGATTCAGTCTCCTCTCCCTTGTTTTTCCTCCCAAAATCACTTTCTTCCAACCCTAATAACTTTTCCTTAATTTCTTCAGGAGAGCAGTTTACTTTTCTCTTTGTCTTACTCCTCATCTATGCCCCAAATTGCCCCCCAAATTATTTAGTTAACCCACCTGTTCTCTAATGTTTTGGACTCAGAACCACTTAAAATATCTGTCAAAATTGCAGAAAGTTACAACTCATTTTTATTTATTGTGGATTTTTAAAATTTATTTATTCAAAATTATTTGATTATGATTTCAAGAAAAAAATGTTAGAAAGAGAAGATCCCTTAAATTTAGGAAGTAAAGGGATCCAGTGTTATTAGTTACTCAAGATGATTTGATTACCATAATTAGGTCTTAATTTGGCTGAATTAAATTTCCTGGCATTGAGGGGAAAAAAAAGGGAGAGAGAAGATGGGGGAGTTAAGCATTGACATTCTGGCAGAAGAAAATATTTAAATTTGTCAACAGAGAAACTTTTTTCATAAACTAAACTCAAGCATAAATTTATTTCATGTCATTAAATAAGAGGTGCTATGACTTGCAAAAGATGTATAAATGCTTTCAGAATGGACAGCCCTCATTCTTTAAAGCCAGAGCACATAATATTATATTGTAAGGGCAATGCTGTGGAATAGTGGAAAGCACTTTGGACCTGGAATCAAAGATCTGAGTTTGAATTCTGTAAAAACTTTATAGAAGCTCAGAGCAACATTTTTCTTATCTCTAAAGAATATATTTGTTCATGGGTCTTTTTGTGGAAATAAAATAAATATATATGAAAATGTACATAAGATTGTCTGGCTTAAACTAGAAGATAATTAAGAGTTTTTTAAATTTAATCTGGGAGGAAGAGGAAGATACGGAAATATATTCATCTATCAACTACATATATTTTTCACATTGCATTTAATTTTATTTTTGCATTTTATACATATAATTTTATTTCTCTCAAGAATATTATTCCCATTTTAGAGAGAGAAAAGTGGCTCTTGGATCCTGATTGATCTTGGTCCTTAGAGATCCATAGACATTCAAAAAGAATAAAACAAAACAACAGTGGTAACATTCTTCTTGATTGTTCTTGTAAGGATGTGCTGGTAGCCTCACCTTCTAAGCCAGCAGAGTTTCACAGTGGGCTGAACCCTCTTTACTCCTGAAATTAGAGACTAGTAGGCTTCATAGCTTGGGAGGCAACAGAGCACAGTGTTCTTCTTGGAACCCCAATACAGGATTGACAACTTTCCAAATTAGCCCACAGCAACAGAAACTGCTGTACTCTCACCAGCACACAAGGGAATGCTGCTGCTCAAGGAGGACTAGAAGCTCTTTCTAAGCCCCTGTTGTAAACATATCTATGTGTGGCAACTCCTCTAAGGAAAAGTAAGTGTCCTTAAAGACATTCAATTATAGCCTCTCAAAGGACTGATTTTCAACTTAAATATTTAATAAATGAATTTAAAAAAAGAATTATCATTATTGAGAACCAAAATTGAAGCTTGAGAAACTAAGTAGAAGAAATATTTCAAAATACAGAAAAAAATACAAAGGTGTGCAAACCATCAGGGAAGATGTAAAAGACTTGGAGGACAGATTTAATAAACATAACATAGACATATGGGAATTCCAGAAGAAGGTAACGGAGTATATGGAACATAGGTTATAATTTAAAGAAGAAGAAGAGAAGAAGGAAGAGGAGGAGGAGAGGGAATTAATTTCATCTGAGTTAAAGAATGACTTGAGGGCTTCCCTGGTGGCTCAGTGGTTGAGAGTCCGCCTGCCGATGCAGGGGACACGGGTTCGTGCCCCGGTCCCGGAAGATCCCACATGCAGCGGAGCAGCTGGGCCCGTGAGCCATGGCCGCTGAGCCTGCGTGTCCGGAGCCTGTGTTCCGCAACGGGAGAGGCCACAACAGTGAGAGGCCTGCGTACCGCAAAAAAAAAAAAAAAAGAATCACTTGAATGAATCTAGAGATTAGAAGGGCTTGCTGAGATCTAGGAAGGAATGGCTGAAAAAAAAAATAACATATACCTAGGCATATTCTGGTAAAATTTCTGAACTCTAAGAATAAGAGGAAAACATACAAGCTTCCAATAACAATGAAAACCCTTAAAAAGGAAAGCAATTTTGTATCAGACTTCTCAGTAGCAGCAATAAAACTAGACACAGTGGGAAAAAAACCTTACAGACTGATGAGAAGAGAGGACTCCAGCCTAGAAATCTCATATCTGAGCATGATATTCTCCACTAGTTATGATGAAAAATTTGAGGATACACAATTCAAAGAACATGCCATGATACCACCCTGTCAGAGAAAAACCACTCAAGAATAATAGACATTATAAATGAATCAGAATAGAAACTTCAAGATAGGGGAAGTGTAAGAGGAGAGGCATTGGTTATGAGCAAATAGTTCTGCATTTGCATAGTTAAATCTAAATAGTTAACAGTAGAGTGATTGGAAACACACAAAAGGAATACTAAATAAAGATAATTAGAAAGAAGGAACACCCTGCAATCAGGACAATCCCTAAGAGCTGGGTGGCCCAGAGCACCTCTATGGTGTGTGATGGGGAGAATAATGGCCCCCCAAAGATGTCCATGTCCTGATCCTTATGAATATGCTGTGTTACATGGCAAGAGGGACTTTGCAAATGTGATTAAATTATGAACCTTGAGATAGGACAATTATTCTAGATTGTCTGAGTGGGCTCAATCTAAGCATATGAGTCATTTCTGTAGAAACTTTCCAAGATATGGCCAGTAGGAAGTTTCACTACAGATGAATGGTCAGAAATATGCAACTTCACTGGCTTTGAAGAAGAAGTAAAGGCCCATAAGCCAAGGAATGTGGGAGTCCTATAGAAATTGGAAAATGTAAGGAAATATATTCTTCCCTAGAGCCACCGGAAAGGAACACAGCCCTGCTTATACCTTGATTGTAAGCCTTTGAAATCCATGTTAGACTTCTAACCAACAGAAACTAATACAACACTGTAAATCAACTATACTCCAATAAAAATTTAAAAAAATAAAAAATTTAAAAAAGGAAAAAAACTTGGGAAATTTGTATTTTACTAGGATAGTTTTCTATAATTGTCTCTGAATTTTATTTAGTATTCCTTTACAGTTCTTTTAAACCCCCCTTATTTCTGGTTCTCCATGATTGGTCCTTAGCTACATTTTCAGTCGCATCTTGCATTAGTCTTCTTCATGCTCATGGCCAAATCCTTAGCAGATTACCAACCCCTTCCACATCATCCTCTTCCTTGAATGTTCTCTTGGCCTTCGTGTTCTGATTGAACTAAGGTTTCCTCTTAAATCATAATTTCCCTCTCAGACAAGAGAAATTCTTGTCCTTCTTGCTCTTTACTGTTATTTCTAGACCATTTCTTCTTCTGTACATCTGTAAAAACCCCAGGTGACATCCTGCAACATTTTTTTTTTGGAGTCCTCTATACCCCATTCTTCCTCATTTCTTGACTATTTTAGCACTTGGCTCCCTGTATTATCTCCAAGGATGCCTTTGCCATAAATATATGACCAACTGTTGAAACTGGGAAGAGTTTCCTCCACCTAGTCCTAAATCTTGGTGATTTCAGTGATCACATGGACGATCCTTCCAATGTCTTGGCCCCTGGGCACCTTAATCTCTTCTTTAATATTCTCATTTTATCAGTACTTATGCCACATTCCCCTTTCATAGGGAATTCTAGGACATGTTAGTGCTGAAAACTGCACAACCTTGGTAATATAAATTTCAACACTCTTTCTCTCTGATTATATTAACTGGCTTACTCTATTATCTAAATTACACAACTTCTGTGACTCTATTCACAGACATATAATCAAATGATCACCTTTACAGTATTTCTCAATTTTTTATATCCTATATTTCCTTATATGCTTACATCCCATATTCTATCACTTTAATTTTTCTTTTTGTATGCTCTTATCTTTTGTGCCTTTTTCTCCCTGCAACATATCTGTCTGGCAGAAGTCTGTTTAACTCCAACTCTCTGCCTGTTCCCAATCTATACTCACAGTTTATGTCATGGTTGGAGAAAAGACAAACCATTGGGTTGGCCAAAAACTTTGTTCGAGTTTTTCCATAAGATGTTTCCATAACATCTTACAGAAGTCAATATGTTGACTTTTTCTGCTTAAATTCAAACTGAATTTTGTTGTCTGCCAATCTGATAACATTTCCCTAGCCTTTTTCCCATCCTCTCAGAAAACTATGTCACAACTTACCCTCTCTCTTCAGAAGTCTAGCACATTTTGTCCCCTCTTACCTGGTGCTGTTTTCTTTTTCATTGAAAAAAGAAAAAGCACTGAACCAATGAGGCCTTCCACTAGCTCCCACTATACCTACCTACTTCACTAGATCTAAACCCATATACTCTGCCCTCCCACCTTTTACCATGGCTCTGAGGTCACTCTTTCCAACTGTGCTCTAAATACCTCACTCTCTCATCTCTTCAAGAACTTCATCCAGCAATTATCCCTTATCTTTCTTTCTCTACTAAGTCCTGCCTATCAACATACAGCATAAAGTAATAATTCCCATCATAACAATTCTTCTCATGACCCTCATTTCTCTTCCAGTTATGTCTCATTTTTCTGTTCTCCCTTATACCAGAGCTTCACTAAAGAACCACAGAAAATCAGTGTTTCCACTTCCTCCTTTCTCATTCTTTCTAAAACCCACTTTAATCAAGCTTTTATAACTCACCATTCCAACAAAATAGCTCTTGTCAAGGTCATTCATGGCCCCTACCTTGCTAAACCCGATGACCATTCTCAGTCTCCAACTTACCCAACTAATTGGCAGATTCGACACACTGATCAATGTTTCTTGAAAAATTCTCATGATTTAGCTTCTGGGACACCACCCTCTTGATTCTCATACCTCACTGACCATTTATGAGACAGGCCTGCAGACTGGGATGCTTTGCTGCAGAGCTGCAGTGTTGGCACTTGGACACACCTCTCCTCTAGGAACAGAAGACAAAGAAACTGTATGGGACTAAAAATAACTGTGTGCATGTGCAGTTGGGTCAAATTCTGGACCAAAAGATACAAAAAGACAAACCCAACTGCCTTTTCTGAAGAGCTGGGAGCAAAAATTGGGTGTTGGGAGCAAAAGCAGGGTACTGTGCAAGCCCCCTGCACTCAACACCACAAAGGGGTGGGCAGAACACCTAAGCCATCCCTCTGGCCCAACCCCTGGGCACACCCCTACCCTCATAAGGAACCAGCTCGCCTCCCTCAGAGAGCGAACAAGGGAACCTATTCCTTGTCTTCTCTCCCTCCTGCAGCTGGTCCCAATAAAGCCTTGCCTGAATTTCTTGTCTGGCCTCTAGTCAATTTCTATTGATTGGGGAAGGCCAAGAACCCTGGTCAGTATCATTTACACTCAGTCTCCTTTACCAGTTGTACCTAATCCTCCTGACTTCTAAATTTTAGAGTATGCCCAGGCTCAGTCCTAGGATATCTCTCTACACTCACCTGGTGATCTCCTCTCATCTCATAGCATGAAGTAACATCTCTACCCTCACCGCTTCTAAATTTATATCTCAACCTTGGCCCTTTTCCCTGAACTACAGATTCATATACTATTTCATTTGTTAGGACCAAATCCTTGGAGTCATCCTTGACCTCTCTCTTACTCTCACATGACAAATTTAATTTGTTGGTAAAAGTCCTTTCAGCTATTTGAAAAACATATCAAAAACTCAACTGTTTCTTGTTACTCTTCCACAGCTATCTTAGTCCAAATCACCATTACCTCTTGAATGTATTTCAAATGCCTCCTGTTTTCCCTGAATCTGCCTTTGACCCCCGAGATGCACCTGGCAGATGATACTACTCCTTAAAATATCCTCCAAGGTCCTAATCCTTTTTATTTAAAAGTAATCTCACATCACCTGTGAGCTTGCTGGAATTGCAAAGTCTCAGGCCCTATCCCTAGACCAACTGAATCAAAATCTGAAGATTTAATGTGATCTCCAGGTGGTTCATATTGCAGACTAATGAGAAGCACAGCCCTGTGAGCTCTGCCCCTCTCCTACCATCCCCATCACTCTCTAGATTTCTTGCCAAGCTCCCCCTTGATCTCCTCCTGGAGTCACTACATCCTTCCTTGTTCATTGCTGTTCTCTGAACGCACCTGTCATGCTCCATCTTCAAGGTCTTGGCGTTAACTCTTCCTTTGTTCTGAAATGTGCTTCCTCCAGATATATGCAGTGATCTTTATTCATGATTCTACTCAAATGTCACCCTTTCAGAGAGGCCCTTGCTGACTACCTCATCTAACAAAGCGACCCAATCCCCCACCCCTAAATTCTCTTTTCCCTTTTCTCAGCTATATATTGCACAGCTGATGTATTATAAATTTATTTGTTTTTCGTATGTCTCTCCACATTAGAATGTAAGATCCATGAGAGCAGGAACTTCATATTGTCTGCTGTGAGAGTGTCCGGTTCTAGCGGGCCATCAATAAAATATTGCTGAATTAATGAATAAATGCAACATGTACCCCAGTCATACCTGATTCTTTGCCATCACCTGTACACTCTATTGGTGCTTCTTCCTCCATCTTCTTCTATTGAAATGCCATCCAGACCTGAAACCTCCACTCAAACACTGTGTCTTCCATTAGGCCTTGTCTAACTTCTCCAGGTGAAAGTAATTTTTCTTTCTTCCTTTGATATTTAACTTTCTATTGTTATGGTAGCACTTACCACATCCTGCCTCATGCTGTGTATATTTAAATTATCAACCATCTTTTTTTATCAGCTTTATTGAGGTAAAAAAAATTACATGTAATAAAATACACACATTGTAAGTTTATAGCTTGAGGAGTTTGACAAATGTATACCCCATCTAACCACTAACTCAGTCAAGATATAGACAATTTCCATCACCACAGAGATATTTGTCATGCCTTTTGCAGTCAGTCCCCCTTGTCCCACTGATTCCTGCATCAAGCAATGACTAATCAAATTTGTATCATTAGAGCTTATTTTGCCAATTCTAGGGCTAGAATAAATCATATAGTACAAACTCTTTAGAATTTGGTTGATTTCACTCAGCATAATATTTGAAATTCATTCATGCTGTTGTGTGTATCAGTAGTTTCTCCTTTTTTATTGCCGAGTAGTATTCAGTTATATAGATATATTATAATTTGTTTATTCATTCACCCACTGATAGACCATTTGGTCACTTCCAGTTTGGGTTATTTATTTATTTGTTTTTTGCGGTACGCAGGCCTCTCACTGTTGTGGCCTCTCCCGTTGCGGAACACAGGCTCCGGACACGCAGGCTCAGCGGCCATGGCTCACAGGCCCAGCCGCTCCACGGCATGTGGGATCTTCCGGGACCGGGGCACGAACCCGTGTCCCCTGCATCGGCAGGCGGACTCTCAACCACTGCGCCACCAGGGAAGCCCCCAGTTTGGGCTATTTTGAATACAGCTCCAGTGAAGATTTATGTGGATGCCTTTGTGGACAAAAGTTTTTATTTATTTTGTGTAAATACCTCAGGGTAGAAGAGGTGGATTTTATGATAAGCATTGTTTATCTATATAAAATAGATAACATGCTTTTGAAAGTGGTTTTATAATTTATACTCCCACCACCAACGTATGAGAGTTTATTTTTCATTTCTTTGATGACTAAAGATGTTGATCATCTTTTCATGCGCTTACTGCTGTTCCTATATCTTCTTTTGAAAAATATCTATTCAAGTCTTTTGCTCATTTAAAAAATTGGTTTGTTTGTCTTCTTGTTGTTGAGTTGTAAGAGTCCTTTCTATATTATTTATACTTATATCAATTTATTTTCTTATGTATTTATATATTCTGGATAAAAGTCATTTATTAGAAATTGCAAATATTTTCTCCCATTGTTGCTTGCCTTTTCATTTTCTTAAAATTATCTTTTAAAGAGCAGAAGTTTAAATATCTTTTTTCCTTAGTACTATTTATGGCCTAAAAAAATCTTTGCCTACCTATGTCACCATTTTAAAGTCAAGAATTATTTCTAATTCAAGGCACTGTTTGCAGGTATTCAGTGATGTTTATGTGATTGTTGAATCCAAGATTATGAGAGCTGGAAGAGCATGAATCTAATGCAGCTAATTGTCATCCCAGTTGTTTAGTTGATGATTAAACATATGGGTGGTCAGTTCAAGTCATATGTGACACCATCAAAATGGGATTTCATCTGTCATAATGTTCCCACTAACTGTGATCTTAGCAGCTACTCTTCTGTAGGCACCAAAGAAGCATAAATTCCGTATCAGTCACATAGCTTCAAGAAACAGGAACCAGATCTGCTTGAAGAAAAAATGGATTTATAGAAAGGATATTGAGTAGCTCACAAGACTTGGGAGAGTCTGCTAAAGCAGGATTTGAGAACAGGCAGGAACCCAGAGGTCTTTGGAAGCTGAAAGGCAGGTGGGTTCTAGCATGACTCTTCCTCTGCTAGTGTAGTGGTTCTGCGGACATAATCTCTGTTGAGTACCTCCACCAAACACCTTGACTTCTATGGTCCACCAGCTGGAATAAATTTTAACTCCCTTAATTTCTGCGTTATTTGTTCATAACTCAATATTATAGACAGAAGCATCAAATCCACTGAGGTCTTTTTTGCGTGTCAAGTTGCATTCCATGTGCTGGGGATATACTCACAAACAAAATATATAAAAGTGCTCTCCCTTATGAAGCTTATGGTATTGAAGAAAGTGCAGACAGTAACGATAAATATGATAAATAAACAAATATTTAGTAGGATGATGTGCCTGTTACTGGTTTTCTGGAAGTAAGTAGAGGGCATATCTCCTATTTCAGCTTCTGTAATAATCAAAGTGGGCACTTCATCACATATATGCAGATGGGCAGTTCCCAATGTGGGGAAGAAATGGGATGTTGGAGAGGCAAAAAGAAAGAAAGAAAAATATTATAATATGGATATCGTTTAATTTAAAGAATGGATGAATACTTATTATTATTTCACACTTACCCAGTAATATTTATTGACCTCTTTGTTCTAGGTACCATACAAGTCAGCTTCACATATATTATTATTTCATTTTATTCTCTAACTATCTTATAATATCTAAATTACTATCCACCTTTTCTTGAGATAAGGCAACTGGGAGTTCAGAGTAGTTGTCTAGCTTATTTGAGGTTGGACAACAGAATTAATTCCCAAGTCCTTTCATTCTATACTCTGTGTTTCTTTCATTATGCTGTTCTTCTGGTTAAGAGAGGTTTGGTTACTGGAACCTCCAATGATAGGAAGTTTATTGTGTGTTCTACTACCTTCACGTGGTTCCCGTTCCTGACCCTCACACATGATAAAATCCAGAAATGTCCCTAATCCACAGAATGAGCCTTAACCATAGCCTTACCTATGGCCTTCACCAATATTTCAAAATAATAACTGGCCTCTACTGCAGTTCAGGGCTGATTATTTCTACTTCTGGGGATAAGATATCAGAGGAAGAAAAGCAATTATTGCATCTTGCACTGACTGAGGAAGTGCTTCTCAGCCATATCAAGTCAGATCAAAAAGTACATAAAACTGCCAAAAAAAATTACCAGCAAGTAGGAAAGTGTTTCCACTGACCTCAAAAGCACTCAAAGTGTCACTTATCTGGGGGTCACAAGAAGGACCATTATCATTCCTTGCTTTCTTTCATTAAGTGTTTACACTTGGCATTCTATTTGGCAATAAGCTCAAGGTTATGCTGTCAGTGCAAGATCATTAGCTTTACAATTTTTCAAAAAGCGTTTACCTTAGCAAATGTTCATCCCAACCTCAGTGAACATGTTTATGTCCAGGTGTAAATCCTGTTGCTGGAAGATCTGCTTGCTAATTACACTGGCTGCTGTTCTTTATTTCTCTGTGCATGAATTGGGCAGCAGAAATTCATCAGAAACCTTCTCTTCCTGAACGACATTAGCTGAAGATTTTAACATAAGCATGAGTTGTTGTACCTTGGTAAGCAATTTCCTCCTGCCAGCTGTCCAGGGCCAGGTCTGAGGAGCTGTACCTCTTTCACCGCAGCATCATCAAGGCAACTAGAAAAGGTGACAAACGTCTAGTTATTTTTGGTTAAAGCGGTATCAGTTCGATGTCAGAAAATGTTCAGGCTGATAAATATCTTCCTTTTTTTTTTTTTCTTTCTCTGAATGCTCTTTGAAAAGGAAAGGGGATGTGATTTAGAGGGGAGGTAGAAGGGGTTGGTAGATGAAAATGAGACTTCGAAGAGCAACTAGAGTACGGTGGATACTGTGTTCAGGGCTTACGCTACAAGGGTGACACTGCCCCTACCTTCAAAAAAACCCCCCAAACCACAAAACCCTCAGTCTAGGGGACAGAAGACCATGTAACAACGTAGTTGCAATATATTGCAATACATGTTTATTACTCGGATTGGCTCAGGTGATTATAGAGGCCAACCAGGAAAGCTGATGTAAGGCAGTGGAATAAGGAAAACGGTTAGACTTTGAGTATGTTGGAGTGGCTGCAATGGGGCGTGTGTTAGAAGGTATGGCAAGATGAGAGGGAGGAAGAGTTAAAAAATGTTTCTAGAGTTCCAGGAATAAGAGGGAGGGTCTGAATTACGGCACATTTATCAAGGATGTAGTTGAAGAAACGTATGGATGTAGAGACTAGGTATGTGGACTGATTGAATGGGTGAAGTTAGGGAAAGCAAGTAATCTAGGATAACTTCTACCTTCAAGACTTGAGCATCTGGGTGAACTGTAGGGCCAGTTAACAAATAAAAAATAGATGCAAACTGTTCTAAAGCCAATTTGGCAGATCAGAAGACATCAGCTTATTTGGTAAATATGGTAGCCTCTGGTGGAGCAGAGGTAGGTGGGGTCTAAGCTTTCTCTTCCCCACAACCTTGCTACTAGATGGTGTGCCACTGTGAAAGCCAGTCTTAGGCCAAGTTCTACTAAAAGCCCAAATGTGCTTAGCCAGAAGTCACAAAAACAGTGCCACACTCTGCACAAACCACCTGACTAAGCACCTTGCGGAAAAGGCTTAGGAGAAGTGATTCCAGAACTTTCTGAGAAAAGGGGCAGCCAGGCTTCTGGCCTGGTTGGGTTACAAAGTTCTGTGTGGAGTGGGGGGTTGCCCCACCACTGGCATGTTAGCCTCAGGCTCTTGTCGTGTTCTTACTCCATGTTTGTGCAAATGAAGACTGTAGAACATAGCCAGTCATTTTTCTTGAACACATTCATATCTTTAATAATTTTTTTTTAAGGTTCTAATAGCACTTAGGCTAATTACTTACTCGAGGGTCTTAGATTTTGATAATGGTAATTCAAATATTTAGTAAAAACCCTCGGAGCTTGATTTCTGTTGGGGTACTTGTAATACTAACTAAACCCCCCTGGGGGTGTAGCATGAAATTAACTTGTATAATTGTTTAAAACTTAAAAATACTCCACACTGTTTATGAAGTAAAATTTTAAGTAAATTATCAATATAATAGGAAGGCCTGTGGGAAAGTCTTAGATACAGTAAATGTACAATGTCTTTGGTGACTAAGTGTATACATTTGGCAGGTATTTACATATTTAAATCTAAAGTTAAGGAGCGAGATCTTAGAAATGTAGAATTAGGCATCACTAATACAAAGAGAATTGCTGGAAAATGAGGGACAAAATGAATTGGTCTGAGTAGTATACATATAAGTTAAAAATTCATTTGCATAATCAACCCTGGGTAGATTGATTGATTTCCGTTCCTCATGGATAATAATCAGAATGGTTGCACTCATTGCTTATATTGACTTATAAATCCTCAAAAGTCCCTGTAAGGTAGGTGTTATCATTGTACCTATTGTAGATGAGGGAACCAAGCCACAAATAAGTTAACTTACTTGCCCAACATCTCATCACTACAAAAAAAGCAATGTGATGCCTGTGCCCTTTGTTACTAAAATAAAAATTAATGTCATTTTAGCAACGGAGACAAGGGAGGTGGTTTTACTAGGTGAGTGAAATGTAGGGATTTTCTTTTATTTGTTTATATCTAAAACAGAAAATCAAGTTACTCTCTCTAAATAAAAGCTGTTTAAATACTCTGTTCCCGGAAGGCCCAGGCCTGTCTCAGAGCTTAATGAAGCTTTTTTCTTTTTTTTTAAAGTTAATTAATTTATTTTGTTTACAATAGTCTTTATGTTTCCTTTTTTGAATGATAATTTTACTGAGTAGAGAATTCTAAGTTGATTTTTTTCTTTCAGCTCTTAAATATTTCACTAGCTTCTTGCTTGCATGGTTTCTGACAAGAAGTCCAATGTAACTTCTATCCTTACTCCTTTTTGGGTAAGACATAATTTTTTTCTCTGCCTTCATTTTACAGTTTTCTCTTTTTCTTTGGTTTTTTCGGCCGTTTGAATGTGACATGCCTATGTATTGATTATTTAGTATTAATCATGCTTGGTATTCTCTAAACTTCCTTTACCTGTAGTTTAGTGTCTGTTACTGATTTTGGAAAATTCTCAGACATTATAAATATTAATACTTCTTCTGTGTTGTTTTCTCTTTCTTCTCCTTCTGGTATTTCAATTACAGAAATGTTATACCTTTTGAAATTATCCCACAGTTCTAGATGTTCTAGTTCTTGAATTTTTATTCTTTTTTTTTCTCTCTTTGCATTTCAGTTAGAAAGTTTCTAGTGACATATCTTCAAGTCCACTTCCTTGGCTGTGTTTAGTCTATTGATAAGCCCACCAAGGCATTCTTCATTTTAATTACAGTTTTTAATCTTTAGCATTTTCTGTTTATTTTATTATATCTTTCATCTCTCTGTTTACAGTACATATCTGTTCTTCTATGTTGTCTACTTTTTCATTAGAGACCTTGGTATATTAATCATAGTGTGTATATTCCCTAACTGATCATTCTAAAATCTATGCCATCTCTGAATCTAGTTATTATGCTTGCTTTTTCTCCTTAGACTGTGTTTTATTCTTGCCTCATAACATGCCTTGTAATATTTTGTTGAAAGCTGGATATGCATAGGATAATAGGAACTAGTGTGAGGTTTTATGTTAATCTGACTGGGACTTGGGCCATGTTTAATATTTATTGTAGTTGTAGGTGACAGAGGCTTCAGTTTCCTTTAATGTCCTTGTTTGTATATCTTCTCATCTTGGGTTTCCCAAAGAACTGCTTCTTAAATAGAATTTCTATCTTGCAGCTCTTTCAGCTGTTATCCACTATTATTATACTGAAGCCCTGTTGATGTGATGGTAGGGTTTGGCGGGGATGAGAAACGTTCTACAATTTTATGATTGAATCTCAGTCTTTTAGTGGGTCTGTGTCCCTGGGCTGTGACTTTTACAGAGGTTCTAAACTTGCTTTTATCTCTCCATAGGTGAGATGGGAGAGCTAGAAGGAACTGGAGTTGGATAATTGCTCTTCCCTCAGGTGGATGAGGGTCTGGCAAAATTGTTTCTCTTAGAGATTGGGCTTTTGTTATAAAGAATGGATATTTCTCAAAATGATTTATTTTGCCCTCTCCCTGCAAGAAATTGGTGAATTTTTTTCTTGGCTGTTCAGCATGAGAACCTGGGGATTACAAGGAAGTGTGTGGGCGCCCCCAAAGACTGGGCCCCCAACAGTTCTTACTCTCAAGCTAGTCTGCACTCAGTCTCTAGCCACTCATCAAAATTATCATTTAAGTATACTTATCAGTTTTGGGCTCCAGTAGCTTCTAATCCAGATAAGCTGATGTCAGCTGTGTTTGGCTGTGATTCTCTGCGTTCACCTGTCTTTCCAACTTTCAGGGTAGCAGTTCGCCCCTGTGACCTCAATTTCTCTGGCGAGTCTAAGAAACATTGATTTTTAGTTAGTTCAACTTTTTCATGGTGTAAAGATGGGAACCTCCAAGTTCTTTACATGTTGCAGCTGAGACCAGAACTGTTTTACTTATCCTTTTAAATGATCAACTGCTAATTTTTTCATTTATTTATTATAATACAATTGAGCTTAAGCACTTGGATTAATGATTACAGAAGAACTACTACTGATTGGTTACAAATTGTTTCAGCCTACAATGATGGGATTCTATTAGACTTTCCTTCTACCAACCCCACCCCCCAGCCCCCGCGCCACTTCCTGACTGAAATACCAAAGTCTGTTAAATGACTTCCGGTATGCTCTGTTCAAAATAAGGAAATAGTCAACACTGATGTATGCCTGCAGGTGGCCTTTAAGAGTAATTCAACACAAAGAATGTTGCCACAGATCACTTTACTCTTCAGTGAAATCCTACAACATCAATTTGGGTTTATTGGTGCAATATGGAGACAGAGAACCCAGAGAGAATGGCATTCTGCCAGCTAGCTCTCCAGGCTTCCTTTCTCAGTGCCAGTGAGTCCTTCTCCCTGGACCCACATTAGTATTTCCTAGTTCATTCCCTGCCACCCACTCATATATCAGGATGTGATCCTGGAATCATCTGCTTCAGAATTACTTGGGCTATGAGTTTAAAAGTGCGTGTTCTAGATCCTGAGTCAGGATCTTGGGGTTTGGGCTGTAGAATCTGAAAATATAATTCCCTCGTCCTCCTGTTCCACCATCACAACCATAGTTTTTATATTCACTTAAATTTGAATGCCACTGCTCTTAGATTAAACATTTAAGAAACCACTAAGTTAAACTGAGTTTGAATGCACTGCATGCAATTCAAAGGTATCAAGTGGGTATATACTATTACTGTGCTATAAAGAACATGAAGGTGTGATCCATGTCTTTAAAACACTCAGATTTAGTAGGGGGTCAGAATAAAATGACTAATTATGATGCTTATCAAACTTACATACATGTAGTACTAGAAGCAGGAAAGATCACTTCTGAGTAAGGGGATCAGGAAAGATTAGTGGAGGAGGTGAAATTTACATTTAAGCTTTGAAAGGTAAAGAAGGAAAGGTGTGTGTTCTAGGCAGAGGGAACCCCAGGAGCAATAGCAAGGACCTTGGCAATGACCGGCGGGTGTGTGGCAACTGTGCGAGAATTGGGAGGAGGAGATGAAACCAGAAAGTAAACTGGTGACAGTCCTTAAATTCCAATGTAAGAAATTCTGTTTTATTCTTATAAAAGGAAAAGAGGGAGGGGAATTATTGAAGGTTTCTGAACAATGGGTGACACTGAAATATTATGGTAGAAATGTGAAAGGGCAGATCAAGAAGAAAGACAGGTGGCAGTAATTCATGTGATAGATGATAAATAGGTAGTCTGCATGGTAGCCGTGGAGGTAGAGAAAGTATTTGAAGTATATTGGAAAGGTTTAGATTTGCTGCTAGTTTCAATTTATTTTTTTAAAAATTGAGTAATATCAAAGTTGATGCTGAGGTTTCTGGCTTGTGTAAGTAGATGAATGATAACAATAACCAAATGCAAACAGTCTTAAATTGATTGGGTGATGCACCCCTCTTAGATGCTTTCATAGATAAATACAGTCTCTAAAATCTGAGATGATGAAGATTACCTATTATGCGTTAAGGGCAGCATTTCATAATGAAAGCAGGTTCTTAGACAAAATTCTGCCTCCCCCTTAGACATTTATTATTTTCTAAATAGGCATGAAACAGTGCATACAAACTGTCTTGTAATCTTATTGACACTCCATCTCTCTGTGCTCTTAGGTGATAATGCAACTTGCATGAAAGTTTCACCTGAGACAGATTGAACAATACTTTAGAGGCAGAATGTGGTCACTTTTCTAGTAATTATCAGGAAACAGGGATTTTCTGATCCAGTGGCTGGACCCCCACGGGTCCTCTAGGGATTAAGTCTTGAGTGAACTAAGAGTACAATTCGCCGGATTTGCCAGGTTCTTATTCTGCGTTCATCCAAAAATGAGAAGTATCATTAAAATAGCCTCATCACTTAAATATTAATTTCACCAATGAGAGCTCATTTCTGGCATTCATCATACTAACCCCCCTAGAAATGAGATTTCCTTCAAGACCACTTACTGCCTAGAACATAGTTTACACAAACATGCACACATTTGTATCACCCTATGTTGAAGAACTTTGAAGTAAATTTTACATATTATAACAGCAAGATCTGGAATACAAGAAGAGGAATGATTTTAAGGAAGGAAAAATAATTTGCTTATGTAAATCCTGACATTTAAAAAAATATATAGCTGTGCATAATAGGTGGATGTTTGATCATTAAAAACAATCTCTTTTCAAATTTATTTATTCTTTGCTTTTCTTTGGCACCATGTAAAATCCTCTGCCAATAGAAGTATACAGCAAAAGCTAAAAGCAGTTTTCCACTAGCATTTTTTCTTGGGATCTGCATTTGAGAAAACTGGTTTTCCAAAGGAGTAAAAAAGAAAGATCATATCATAGCAAAAACTGGACAAAGAAATGACACATTCCAACATGTAGGAATTTTGTGTGTTAATTCTCACAGAATGCTGCAGAAAATGAAGCATACAATATGTTTGTAATCCAATTTGATTCAGTGATACTGAGACTTCCCCACCTTAATTCTACAAGATGTTACAGGGAGGGCATGAAAAATAAATTCTGTTTGTAGGGCCGTGGCAAGGGACCACAACGGCACAGGCAAAAAGACAAAATGAGCTGACCTCTACTGGAAGAATCTCTTTGATCTCTCCCTCCATGCCTCCTGCTGTCTTCCCATCATACTACTGGTATGAAGTCTGGGTGTAAGCACAGAGCAGGGCTATACATATTGTTGGGGAGGAAGGAATTTTCCTCTACCCTTCTAGGTTCTTCTGGCTGATCATAGAATGAAATTGACATGAGACAGGTTAACAGGAGAAAATCAAACAAAAGTTTAATAACATATGTACATGGGAGAGACCCAGGAAAATTGAGTAACTCACCAAAATGGCCAAAGCCCTCACCTTAAATACCACCTTCAGCTAAAGACAAAAGAGGATGTTTGTTAGGGGTAGTGGTTTGAGACCTCAAAGTGGAGGGAGGCAATTCACAAGGAGATGGAAAAGCAAACGTTTGCTGGGCCAGGCAGAGACAATGGGACACAGAGTAGACTCTGATCTCTAGGCCCTGCCTAGAGTTTCCTCCACCAAAACTAGCCTATATTCTTTGCAGATATCTCTGGTGATAGCTCTATTCTGGGACAGGCCCTCTATCTAAATTCTTTCAGGCAGTTAAGGGTTAGGCCAAAGTTTCTTCCTTAAGTCTTTTGGGCCTTCCTAGTGTTTTCATCTCAAAATACTCTGCAAGCCAAAGAGATAATTTAGGGTAGAAAGCTTTGCTCCCCTACCATAACTATATATCTATAGATTACTTATATGTCTATAAATTTGAATCTGGCTGTACTAGTTCTGCAACTTTATCCATGTTTCTGAACTTCTCTTAGCCTCAGTTTCTTAATCTGTAAAAAAGGAGATAATGACTGTGTCTATCACAGAGATTATGTGGGGATCAAGTGAGCTAATGAGTGTGAAGTGCTTAACAAAAGGCCTGGCTCACAGTAAGGGATTCAACACATGTTACTGTCTTCACTGCAGTGCAGTGTTGGGTGAGACTGAACTCAAAACTGTTGTAGCAGCTGTGGTCCTTTGCCATGGCCCTGTTGTTTTTTCCTTTGTTGGGTAGACCCAACAATTTACCCTGTGGCAGCTCTTCTGTGTTTAGGTCATAGGCTGTTGAGTAGTTCTTAGTTACGTAAAGGTAAGGCTGATTTCCCTTGAGGAAGAAGGAGTAGGGCATTGGTCATGGACAAGGGGATTCCCTCTTGGTATGTAGAGGAGAGTAAATATGGGACCCAGAAGCCTTCTGGGAGGAAGAGAGACCTGCATCACCTCCTTGAGGTTCAATATTATCAGCAACTCTATAACGGATTCCCATGCTTTCAGTTAGTTATCTGGCAAGAAGGAACATCAAGGGCCCCAAAGGAGTGTGCACCATATAGGAAGGGAGGGTCTAGGCTCAACACCAAGTTTAAAAATGCTTTGTGGGCAGGGCTACTTTCAATGCATCATGATACCGAAGCCAAAGGACTCTCAGGACCCAGCATCCTGTCCATTGCATTGTGCTCTGTATGAAAAAATGGCCATACACTGAGGATAAATAAACTAAAGAGCTTCATTTTGGGAACTTAAAGCGGGGGTGCGGGGGGGGGATTCCTCTTGATCCTATCCCTTTTAAAGGGTATAAATTCTTAAGAGAGTCATCTCAGCAGTGTGAATCAACCCCTGTGACTAAAAGGGACCAATTTCCAACAGCAACCACATATGGCAATAAGGATCAGTAATGATAATGGACTAGCAGACTTGGCATATCTCTCAAATGCAGATGGGCTGAGTGACCTGGGGTTAACAGTTGAAGTGAGAACACTTCAGGGAGGTGTTACTGGATTCTGGATAATTTGGGCAAACAAGTTTTAAGAGATTAGTTATGAAAATGAAAGGGATAAAATCATATATTATGTAAAGCTCTCACACCACATACATTGTATTCATCCATCCTTCCATTCATACATTCATCTATTCATTTATTCATTCATTCATTCATTTATTCATCCATTCAATATGTATTTATTGAAGATGCTATTTAAGATAGAAAGCTTTATAAGACACGCTTTTTGCTATGAAGGGGCCAATAATCCCATCAACCAGACAGGTTTCATGGAGCAGCTCATGAAGGAATATCATTACATTTAATTTGTTACTATCTTTCCAATGAAACATTGCATACTCAGAAAATACAAATCATCATCTCATCACAGGTGCTGAAATGGTTCACTTTGTGAGTGTATGTGTGTGTGTGTGTGTGTGTGTGTGTGCGCACGCACATGCATGCATGCTTACACAAGCTTTGTGTTTAGAGATTTTGGGGGTGTACAAAATACTTACGCTAATCTACTTGGTTTTAGTGTAGTGACCACTATCTTGGTGTGGAAATTTGTTTTGCAAAACAAAATTAAAGCTCCATAACACACTACTTGGAGAAGAAAACCTCAGAAAGCATGCCATGGTGGGGTCTCCCTCCTCTACCTAGGGAGACAATTCAATATCAGATTTGGCTCCCATGGGAGCACTGCTTGTCTTTTCTTCTGATGCCCACACTGGAAGATGTACTTACAGAGACAGCTTGCCTAATCACCTGGTAATGAATATCCATCCCCTGCCACATCAGCCTTTATGGTTCTAGAATAAGTGAATTCCCACCTGTTGTGGATTATCGGATATTTCTGCATCTGCTCAATAAGGGTGATATTATTTTAGTGCAGTAAAAACAGGACTGCATCTGTGTATCTGTCTTTGTTTCTTTGCCAGTCTTCTATATTTTGCTTTTTGATCTCAAGATGCTGGAATAAACATGTTCTTTGGATGCAAGAAGACATCTGATCCAATATTGCCTAATTAACGTACTCTCTTAAAAAGCATCTCAATATCCTTAGTCTTTGAGTACCCAGGCAGAATGATGAAAGAGCTTACTGCACTTATTTAAGAATTCCTATTCATAGCAGCGTCTCGCTGAAGTATTCTAATCAGCTGTCAGGACAGGCAGGTCTCCCCATCGCTTCTGGACAGCCCCAAGGCTCACAGAAAGATGGTGGAGAGGGTCAGGCTGACATACTGTTTTGCTGTTTTAATGAGCACAAAGTAACTGATTTTGCTGAAAAATCTCTCTGGATTATGACAGACAAAACATCTCTCACAACATGATAGGTTTTCAGTGGGCAGCTCTGGTTTCTTCCTGTAGAGGCTGCCCATCCAGCTTGCCTAGTTTATCCCTTGTTAATTTTTATCTAGTTTTATCTAGTTTACCCCTTGTTAATTTTTTTGCCGTGACGACTCAGCCCCAGCAATTGCCCAAAATGCACAAATGCAAGATTAGAAAGCAAAGGCAGAATACGTCATATATATTTTTTTCACCTGGGGTGTCCAGTGGTAGAGGCTGACATCAACTGTTGAGTCATTTTTTCTATTTTGTAGTTTAATTCCTTTTTCATGGTGAATGCTTTCTTGTGAGCATTAACATATGATACAAAGACCTTCACACTTTGTGATCCCTCTCTTTATGTCTTTTCATATGCCTCCACAACCCCTGACTAGCCTGCCAGGCCTCATGCCACAACCTGTAAGTTCATATATATTCCAACCTTGGGTTACTTTTTTCTTCCACACAAAGTATGTGACCAGATAAACCAACCACAGCACTGCCCATTGGGAAGAATTTCTCTTTCCCATGTCTTTCAAGGTCACCCCTGAATGAGCCATATTAGATTTGCTGTTCATATTTAGCTGACTCTCATATACCAAGTCAAGCCATCCATAAACCAAGCTTGGGTTTTTTCCTATTACTTGGTCATTTGGGATCTGTCCTATGTCCATACAAGAGATGAGAGAAGTATGCTATTATGATAGATATGGATGCTGTCTTAGTCAGTTCAGGCTGCTATAACAAAAATATCATAGACTGAATGGCTTAAACAACAGACATTTACTTCTTACACTTCTGGAGGCTGAGAAGTCCGAGATCAAGGTACCAGCAGATTTGGTGTCTGGTAAGGACCGTCTTCCAGGTTCATAGACAGCTGTCTTCTTGTAAGATCCTCACGTGGTAGAGAGATTCCACTCTGGGCTCTTTATCTCCTTATAAAAGCACATATCCCACCATGGGGTCTCTACTCCCAAAACCTCATCCAAATCTGATAGCCTCCCAGAGTCCCCACCTCCAAATGCCATCATATTGGGGATTAAGCTTCAGTATATGAATTTGAGGAATTCATATGCAGATGCCATGGTGGGGAGGGGTGGGGTCTGGCCTACCTTCTTACGCCCCTTACTTGTGCTCTCTCATCCTGCTTGTGCTTGATACCAGATGTATCACTTTCATCTTACAACGAACTGTTGCTGGGCCTACCCAACCTATCACTGGACCATAAGCAATGGAGCTGTATGATCAGATGGTGTCCCATCTCTACCACGGCCTAATACCATGTCAGGAGTTGTTTTACACATATAATTCTCTGCTGCAGATGGCATGGCCTTGCTCCAGAAACCCGGGGGTCTATGTTGTGACTCTTTCAGTGGGGCATGGCACAAACTCCACTCAGCCTCTTTATTCATCACTGACGCCACCAACACTGTAGGGTCTGCAGATCTTATGGTCCAAGTGGTGGCAGAGTTGCTTGCCCCTCATCTTAAACCTGCTTCAGTCCTTTCCTGATCAAGGCTTAAATCCACTTAAATCTAGAAGCCTTTCTCATTGCCTGGTATGTGAACTGGGGCTATATTTCTATATGTGAAATGTAGCTCATCATTAGGCAGTGTTCTTCTTCTCCTTCTCCTTCTCTTCCTTCTCCTCCATCACCGTGTTCTTCTCCTTCTTCCTCTTCTTATTCTTCTTCAATTCTCTTTTCCTTCTTTTTCTGTGATAGGACATGCAAGATACACTAATTTTGAGGAGGATATCTCAGTATGTTCTCAACCACTGGACCCCTGAAAATTTTATGAATGTGTCAGGCCCCTGAATTTTCTCAGGACCCATCATATCTCTTTCCAAGACCTTCTGTATGCTAGCCATCTTTTGCTCATTTGGCCCTATAGATATAATATCATTGATAAAGTTAGTCAGTGTGAAGTTCTGTAGGATGTCTAGGTGATCCAGATTTCTTTGGATGATGTTTTTATTAAGGGCAGGTGAGTTCTCCATGGGTAGCACTGTAAGTAAATATTTTGTTTGATCCATGTGAATGCAAATGGCTTCTGATACTCCTTTCTGACTGAGATAGAAAATAATGTATTTATGTTGCTGTAGGAAGGGTGTGGCCCTGGGCAGGGTGGCTCTGCAGCTGAGGCTGACCAGAGGAGCTGACAGTCAGAGGTGTCTGCTGACAGCATCCCTTGCAGCTGGGCAGCAAGTCCTTTGTAGGGCAGCACATCTCCATGTTCATCACAAGTCATTAAGAGGCTTTTTATTGACATTGTTGGTGTTTTTGCTGCTGTTGCTTTTTTTTTTTTTTTTTTTTTATTTTAAGGAGTGGACCAGAGCTAGAACTGAGATACAATGATTACATTTCTACTTGCATGTTATCTGTGTATGTAAACCCAGACACATCTACCTCTTTATTTTCCTATCTCTAGACTTAGGTTAACTTTCTGAAGAACAGTATATATTTCACTTCATTGTATGAGCTGAAATCTTTGCAGGTAATCTTTCAGTCCTTATGAAGATCTAAGTTACAAGAGCCTCTTCTGGGGTCTTTAAATTGGATGCTCCAACCCACATTTGTTGCCATTTCCCTGTTGCAGACAGTGAACTCACAAACTAAGAATCCTAGTTAAAACAAGGCCTGTTTGGTGTGTCATCCTCACACAAGCAGGAGATGAGTAATTTGTCCAATTGTGGAGAAGGGACCTAAAGACAGCAAAGTCAAAGCTAGGTTGATTTAATTATCTTATTGTACTGATGGGGTCTTGACATCCATTCTTTGTCAGAGTGATCTTTTAAAATATGCTATATCTAATGATATTATTTCCTACGTAAAATTCTTTAGAGGTTTCCCATTATCTTGAGAAAAACATGCAAAGTCCTCAACTTGGTCAAGAGGGCCTAAGCATGATCTGCGCCACCCACCTCTCCCACCTGAGAGAGGAGCTAGAGATACAGGAGTGAGCCTTAAAAACAACTAGAGAGAGAGAGAGAGAGAGAAATATACGGTAAGTACACGGTTACACAAATAATAACTTAATCAGGCTTAACAAGAAGCACTACCATTACTTCTGGGTTTTTTTTTGAAGGTAGCCTGTTGTAAAAGCTAATGCAATCTTTTCTGCCTCAGCCTGGCATTATTCTCTGGCTTTTGTTTTTTGTTTTTGATTTCACAAGAACGTCCTTATATCTGTGGATTCAGCTTTGTTCAGTCACTGTGTGACTCCTACCAACATTTCTCAGTGTCCCTGAAGAGCCATCCTTAGCAGTGAGGTCTGTTCTCATAAGTCAGCTCCTGTTTGGAGTGCGGTGGGCATTAAGATATTTCTTTTCCCCCTCCTACTCGGTGTGTCTGGTGGGCAGGGCTAAAACACAGCCTGGTCTCTTGTCTGCCTTCCAGCTCTACTGGTATCCTTCCCTGAATCCCACACCACTTAAATATAAGCCAAGTGCCCCAGAAATTGCAAACTTGTCCATCTCCCAGCTCTGGGCCATCCCTGTGCCCCTCCTTGGACCTCTCCCAGGAATGCTTCCTGCATCAAGCTGGACAGATTACTCTGGAACCATGACCACACCGTGACAGATTCAGCAGTGTCTGCTGCCACCCCTCCCCCTCACTGGATCCCTCGGATACAGAGCATTTTCTGCCTTTTTGGACGGCTGCTCCTCGGCCTTTTCAAATGGATGAACCATGCAGGGAAATGAAACCCTTGGCCCTGACTCTTGTTTTCCTCAACGCGCAGACTCATTACCCTGTTTTTTCAGGTTGGGCCGTGACACATATGTAAGCCCTTGGGTTTTAGAAAAACACTTCTCTGCTCTGTCCTTTAGAAAGGACATCAAGGAGTGAGGCTGGTGGTGGAGTGGAGTAGGATACAGCGTACATCCACTACCTGGAACTAAGAGGTGACTGATGATAAAATGCCAAGGAGGCAGAAGGAGAGGACATGAGGCGTCTCCTCCCTGACATTTTGCTCTCCACCACAGCCATCATTCTGCTGGATCTCAGGCTGGAGAGGCTGGCTGGGACACTCACACTCAGACCCCACCCTATTGCTTCAGTTAGCGCTGTGTGTCAGTTTTCTCTTCCAGCCCATACAAAACCAATCAAATTAATGGATGCTGCTGCTGGTTCTCACCAAAGGCCATTAAAATATAACTCTTTCATGAATAATTCTGAACATTGACTCAAAGCCGTCGATTACAAGGACTACGTATTTCAAATGGGAGGAATAATTGATGTTTTCAATATGTAAATGGCTTCTAAGGAATTCTGAGATACAAGGTATAGGAGTACTGCTATAATCACAGTTCATCTGAGTTTCAGAGCTCCTGACTTGTGTTTCTTTTCCAATTTTGGCTTCCAGAGAACAACACGTAAAATCCCGCAAACTGTTCCATCATCTCTCTTCACTCTGTGGTGCCCTGCCCCTGGATTCCCTGAGTGCTTTGGGTCTGCAGAGAGCTATGAACTGCTCACAAAGTTACATAGAATGAAGTAGTGTATTTCCTTTCTTCTAAGAGACAGCGTCTCAGGATACACAGTCAGTCATCATGTCACTGCCTACCCAATATCACAGTAACCTCACCCGTGCTAATCTGTAGTAGAAGCAGCTGACCCATCAGGTGAGGATCTAGAACCTCTGTCTCAGGATTAGAACATAGACTTCCAGTTGCCGCTCTGATTTGTTTCTCTTCGCTCATGCTTTGTCCTGGTTTGGTTCTTAGCTCCCATCTTGAGCCTCCTTTACTTGAGGAAGAGTTTGTACACATTTTTTGGCTCAACTGTGACGCTCCCTTTCAATTAGATTTTGGTTAACTTTATGTGTCAAGTTGAGGGGGCCTGGGATGCTCAGGTTAAATATTGTATCTGGGTGTGTCTGTAGGAGTGTATCCAGAGGGTATAAGCCCTTGAGTTGGTGGACTCAGTAGATTGCCCTCCCCAGCGTGATTCGGTATCATCCAATCCACTGACGGCCTGAAGAGAATGGAAGGGCAGAGGAGGGAGGAATCTGTCCCTCCTTCCTTGCTTTACTGATTGAGCTGGAATGTCTCATTTCATCTTCTCCTGTCCTCAGACTGAGATTTGTAGCATCAGCTCCGTTGGTTCTCAGGCCTTCAGACTCACACTGAATTACGTCACCACTTTCCTGGGTCTCCAGCTTGCAGAGAGCAGCTGTGGGACTTCTTTGCCTCTATTATCTTTTGAACCAATTCCTCATGATAAATCTTCATATCTGTATGTACATATCTGTAGCTCTTATATCTATATCTCTATATTCTGTTGGTTCTGTTTCTCTAGAGTACCCTCACTCCCCAGATCAAACGTAAATAATGACTCTGCCTCCTACCTAACTGAAAGGGTTTGTTTGGCAGAGTTCACTCCCCTACAATATTTATCATCAAGGGGATCAGAGAATTTGAGAATATTATGCTACACAAATGAGTCAGTTCTAAGCACATTGCTTCACTACATAATTATTCAATCAAATTTTACCTCACGTTATCATTATATGCAAGATCAAGGAGTTTATAATTGAACAGGAGGTACAGACATGCAAACCTAAAAGGAAGAGAATGTTAAAGACGCTTTGATAGATAAAAGGTAGGTCATGTAGGAATACAATGGACGGGCAGTAATTTTCACTTTGGAAGGGGAAGAAAGACTTAAAAGAGATGATAGTTGAGTTAATCCTAGGTGTCATGGTGGAAAAGGGAATTCCAAACAGGAGACACTGTGACAATAGCAGAGTTGAGCGGTACGGTGGCTCATTAGGAAAGTAGTAAGTAGTTCAACATGGATGGATGATCAGAACCCTCTGGGCATGGAAGAGTCAGAGAGGGTCCTTAGTGCCAGAGAGGATTCTGCATTATATGAATGGTCCCCAAATTGATGTTTGTGAGACAGTCACCTGCGGAACTTTTAAAACTCAGCTCAGCTGCTGTTGTATCCTAAAGCCACTGAGTATGAACTTGCAGACGTGAGACTTGGCTGAGTTTATATTTTGTAAATGCTGCTCTGACTAGAAATTACCCCAATTGTCCCTGTCCTTCGTGGGCAGAGAGCTGAAGGCGTTTCCTGGCATCCCGTGCAGTTAGGCAGACCCCCCAACAGAGTTCTGGCTAACGGCATGCAGAAAGTGATGTATGTCACTTCCAGGTCTCTTCCTAAAACTTTCTGTAAGATTTTACTCACCCTCTCTCTTTCCTTACCAGCCAACTAGATACACAGAAAACTTAGAGTCAAGGAACTGCTTGTTGGAATAGGTTGGATCCCCACGTGGCTGAATGGAAGGCCAGCCAGTGGACACCCAGTTCAATGGCAACATGAACAAGAAATGAAATCTTACTGCGTGAAGGCATTGGGAATGTGGAATTGTGCACAATAATATTAAAAACCACTACTGAGCAATCAGTGGTAACTGAAAAGGTGAAGTAATATGATCAGACTCTGGAAAGATTGTTCTGGTGAATGTGTGGAAACTGGATTACACTGGATAAGGGGAGCATTGGGAAGACCAGTTAAGACAACACTGCAGCTATCCTGCAGAGAGACGATGAGATCTCTGCATGGCACTAGGTGATAATGACAGACAGTAGGAGAGAAGACCTGTGAGACACAAAGTAAATACAATCTATCCCCACTGGAAGCCATTTGGATATGTAAACGGCAGGATCTCCCAGCTTTCTGGCATATTTCAAGCCCTAAATACTGCTCTTAAAATTAAGAAACATTATAATTCGTTCAAGGATAATTTTATAGTAATTTCATCGTTATCAAATCTGAATAGTAAGTGTTAGAGTTCCTGATGTGGCCATTGCTCTTTCTCCGATCTTACACATTTTGTTTCAGTCAAGAGTGACTATTTTAAACTGCAGATCTTTTCTGGTGTTGGTTAGATTGAAGTCAACAGGGCTATCCAGATAAAATAATGAATTCAAGGCAAATAAGCCTATAAGCTGAATGGAAAACCACCATCCTGTTTGAAAATATCATTCTGTAAAGCACCATGGCTTGGCCGAGGTGTCAGCTCGATGCCCTGGGATATGGAGGTGGGGTCTTCCTAAAAGGCAAGGCTGGGGTGACACCCTGATTCAGAAATGGCTACCTCAACTGCGTCCAAATACAGCCGGAAGATGCTGAAGGGCAGGGGCCCAGGTGTGTGTGTTGGCTCTCATTTAAATGCGAAGACACAAGCACTTTCACGTCAGGATTTATGAAAGGTGGTGGATTACTGGCATGATGAGAAAGTCCCTATAAGAGAAGCTGGTAAAGCAATCATAAAAGGAAGGAAATAATTGAAGAACTGTAGAGCAGAGGAAACCTTGAGGAATAAGTTTGGCCCAGCAGCTCCAAGGGATTATGGCCATTGATTTCAGACAATTTAGTCACTTTCTTTAAACGAAGGAACATGGACTTCTGTTAAAAGTGAAAAGGGATTACATTGCAGTTTGTAGACTTCAAAACAACTACAGAGAGAGAGAAAATTGGGAACAAACTGCCTAACCATATTCAAGGGTGTCTGGAGCTGTTGGTGAAGGCAAGCACAGTGGGCTCCCTGGAAAGGGGGGCACTGGAGGGAACTGGAGCTCACGTCTGTGATATTACCTTCCAACTGCACGGCTCACTGCAGTTCACAGAATGCGTTCACATACAGTCTAAGCTGATTCTCTTAAAAAACTCTGTGCGCTATTCCCATTTTGGGGATGAGAAACTAAGGTTCATAGTGTTCAAGGGACATGTTTTCAATATCAGTGCTTGTTTATACCACAGTATAGTTTGCTCACCTTGGTAAAGATTTTAAAAGATAAATTATGGACGATTACTTCAAAATATAGTTGTTTCCAGAGCCCATATTCAAATTATGCTTTCTAAAACTGGCCAATCTCTAATCAATTTTTCCCTAATTTAAATATTCATACCTACCTATTACTCTTCTGACATCTGCCTGGGGATGTATTCAAAACGTGCAGAGGTCCATTCTTTCCCCTCCCCCCAGGAAAGTGAAACCATGAAAGAAACCAATGCCAATGCTGGAAATTGTATTAGGACAAATCTGTGCTGTGGTTTTATAAATGTAGCTTAAATCAGAACACCTGGCAATGAACGGAATGCTTCTGCCATTTAATTCAGACTTATCTTTTCGATCATATGATTTAACTTGTAAATTGCTTCCAGACAGCTGTTAGAAATTATTTAACTTAGATTCTTGAGAGATAAAAACGGCTAGAAATCAAGCATCTTATGATTTTACAACTGCTCCTCAGGTTATTCTCAGCAAAGATCCTGTTTGAAACGGACACTCTAGTTTGGCTGGATCTTTAAGAAGGATTGTCATGGAAAATAATGGGGCTTTGGAGTCAGACAAACGCGTTCAAACACTAACTCTGCATTTGCCAGCTTCGTGACCTTGAGCAAGTTAAGAAACCTCTTTGAATCTCAGTTTCATCATCTATAAGGTGAAATTAAGCATACTTACCTTTAATGGTTAATGTGAGGATTAAGTGGGGTAATTTGTTTGCACATAGAAAATACTCAAAACGGTATAATATTAATGAGGGTTGAATAAAGATCTAGAGAGAGCAAGATATTTATTAAGATGAGGAACATCTATAAATTTGTTTTATTACTGTAGTTCTCAGCTATAAATTATGGTGGTCCTTCTCAATCATGCAGGTTAAGTCCTCAAAATGCCCAATAGCACAATTATTTGGTGTTAAAAAACTTAAGACCTTATGAAAAACTGTGTTAGAGGACAGAGCTTTAGAATAAACCTATGAAATACATTGTATGTGTTTTATATTCTCTGAAGTAAAATAACTGATACTTCACACACAATTAAAATAATATCGGTGGTATTTTACACATGTTAAATTAGTAATAATACTATCTAATTTTGTTTCTCACTAAAATTTTTCAGAATGTCTATTGCAAAATATTTTTATTTACAAGATGTCGGCTTTTATTTGCTGATAATATGTTAACAGACAGACTCTGCCCTCGTGTGTGTTCTCCCGTTAAGGATGCTTCAGTCTCTCTGAAATGTTGTGTCGATTTTGTCCTTCTCTTCTCGTGTCGCCCACTCTCCCCACACCTACTTCTGTAGTTTGTCTCCCAGGTCCCACACCTCCTCTCCCCGGTCTCACCACACTCCCTGGGGCAGAAGTGGCATAACTTGAGTGCAAGCAAGGATGCTTAAGAAACCAACCAACCAACCTTTTGTGTAACCCCCTCAGTTGTGTTGAACATATGTTTTTGAGTCTCCTGCCTAACAGGTAGGAGTACTGCACTCATGACAACTTTACGTTGAAGCTCCTTTGACAGCGTCTCCCTCCTCTCCCTGAAGTTTTAAAGCTCATTTGCACTACAGCTGCCATTTTTCGTTTCCAAGTCTTCCTTGCTGCTGCTTCCATCCATTCTCCACCATCTGCCTTACCTTGTCTTGCCATTATAAATATCCACAGCTTTTTCCAATTATCTTCAACAAGAGTGACTTGTGAGCTACAAATACTACATCTCAACTTCTCTAATTGTTCAAATTATAGTACAGTTCTGGTCCAGCCGAAATGGTAGTAAGCCAAACATGTATGACCTCGAGTCTCTTATCTAGTTTTGTTCTCATTAATCACAACCCCATGCACACAAACATCTTTAAAAATGAAAATAGGGATCAAGGAGAAAAGTGCCAGTTTATCTGTTGTGAAATGAATTCAGTTGCTCTACCCCTCTTAAGGGCAGGGCTGGCTAATACGCTAGAGTTGTGTCCTGAAACACAAAGCTGGAGGAAATCAGGCCAGCTAGAGTGAGAAGCCATTTCACTGTCTGAGGGAAGAAAAGACAATAAAAGCACAAGACCCAGACTGGGGTTGCGTATCCAAGAGTGTTAATTTAAAATAAGGGTCAGTTCACAGTGAGGACAGATAGGTGACAAGCAATGGTGGGGTGCTGAGATTTTGGGTGAATGTCAGATAATACAGTGGCATCATAAACCATTAGTTATAGGGGCAGCTAAGAGTGGTTTATTAGCATTACCTTTCTTTTTTAATTTTTGAATTTTATTTATTTTTTTATACAGCATGTTCATATTAGTCATCAATTTTTTCCACATCAGTGTATACATGTCAGTCCCAATCTCCCAATTCATCACACCCCCACCCCCTGCCACTTTCCCCCCTTGGTGTCCATACGTTTGTTCTCTACATCTGTGTCTCAATTTCTGCCCTGCAAACCGGTTCATCTGTACCATTTTTCTAGGTTCCACATATATGCATTAATATACAATATTTGTTTCTCTCTTTCTGACTTACTTCACTCTGTATGACAGTCTCTAGATCCATCCACGTCTCTACAAATAACCCAATTTCATGCCTTTTTCTGGCTGAGTAATATTCCATTGTATACATGTACTACATCTTCTTTATCCATTTGTCTGTTAATGGGCATTTAGGTTGTGTCCATGACCTGGCTATTGTAAATAGTGCTGCAATGAATATTGGGGTGCATGTGTTTTTTTGAATTATGGTTTTCTCTGGGTATATGCTCAGTAGTGGGATTGCTGGGTCATATGGTAATTCTATTTTTAGATTTTTAAGGAACCTCCATGCTACTCTCCATAGTGGCTGTATCAACTTACATTCCCACCAACAGTGCAAGAGGGTTCCCTTTCCTCCACACCCTCTCCAGCTTTTGTTGTTTGTAGATTTTCTGATGATGCCCATTCTAACTGGTGTGAGATGGTATCTCATTGTAGTTTTGATTTGCATTTCTCTAATAGTTACAGATGTTGAGCAGCTTTTCATGTGCTTCTTGGCCATCTGTATGTCTTCTTTGGAGAAATGTCTATTTAGGTCTTCTGCCCATTTTTGGATTGGGTTCTTTGTTTTTTAAATATTGAGCTGCATGAGCTGTTTATATATTTTGGAGATTAATCCTTTGTCCATTGCTTCGTTTGCAAATATGTTCTCCCTTTCTGAGGGTTGTCTTTTCATCTTGTTTGTAGTTTCCTTTGCTGTGCAAAAGCTTTGAAGTTTAATTAGGTCCCATTTGTTTATTTTTGTTTTTATTTCCATTACTCTAGGAGGTGGATCAAAAAAGATCTTGCTGTGATTTATGTCAAAGAGTGTTCTTCCTATGTTTTCCTCTAAGAGTTTTACAGTGTCTGGTCTTACATTTAGGTCTCTAATCCATTTTGAGTTTATTTTTGTGTTTGGTGTTAGAGAGTGTTCTAATTTCATTCCTTTACATGTAGCTGTCCAGTTTTCCCAGTACAACTTATTGAAGAGACTGTCTTTTCTCCATTGTATATCCTTGCCTCTTTTGTCATAGATTAGTTAACCATAGGTGCATGGATTTATCTCTGAAGTTTCTATCCTCTTCCATTGATCTATATTTCTGTTTTTGTGGCAGTACCATATTGTCTTGATTACTGTAGTTTTGTAGTATGGTCTGAAGTCAGGGAGTCTGATTCCTCCAGCTCTGTTTTTTCCCTCAAGACTGCTTTGGCTATTCAGGGTCTATTGTGTTTCCATACAAATTTTAAGATTTTTTGTTCTAGTTCTGGAAAAATGCCATTGGTAGTTTGATAGGGATTGCATTGAATCTGTAGATTGCTTTGGGTAATATAGTCGTTTTCACAATATTGATTCTTCCAATCCAAGAACATGGTATATCTCTCCATCTGCTGGTATCATCTTTAATTTCTTTCATCAGTGTCTGTTTTCTGCATACAAGTCTTTTGTCTCCCTAAGTAGGTTTATTCCTAGGTATTTTATTCTTTTTGTTGCAGTGGAAAATGGGAGTGTTTCCGTAAACTCTTTTTCAGATTTTTCATCATTAGTGTATAGGAATGCAAGAGATTTCTGTGCTTTAATTTTGTATCCTGCAACTTTACCAAATTCATTGATTAGCTCTAGTAGTTTTCTGGTGGCATCTTGAGGATTCTGTATGTAGAGTAACATGTCATCTGCGAACAGTGACAGTTTTACTTCTTCTTTTCCAATTTGTATTCCTTTTATTTCTTCTTCTTCTCTGATTCCCGTGGCTAGGACTTCCAAAACTATGTTGAATAGTGCTGAGAGTGGACATCCTTGTCTTGTTCCTGATCTTAGAGCAAATGCTTTCAGATTTTCACCATTGAGAATGATGTTTGCTGTGGGTTTGTCATATATGTCCTTTAGTATGTTGAGGAAGATTCCCTCTATGTCCACTTTCTGGAGAGTTTTTATCATAAATTGGTGCTGAATTTTGTCAAAAGCTTTTTCTACATGTATTGAGATGAGCATATGGTTTTTCTTCTTCAATTTGTTAATATGGTGTATCAGATTGATTGATTTGCATATACTGAAGAATCCTTGCATCCCTTGGATAAATCCCACTTGATCATGGTGTATGATCCTTTTAATGTGTTTTTGGATTCTGTTTGCTAGTATTTTGTCGAGGTTTTTTGCATCTATATTCATGAGTGATATTGGTCTATAATTTTCTTTTTTTGTAGTATCTATGTCTGGGTTGGTATCAGGGTGATGGTGGCCTCATAGAATGAGTTTGGGAGTTTTCCTTCCTCTGCAATTTTTTGGAAGAGTTTGAGAAGGATAGGTGCTAGTTCTTCTCTAAATGTTTGATACAATTCACCTCTGAAGCCATCTGATCCTCGACTTTTGTTTGTTGGAAGATTTTTAATCACAGTTTCAACTTCATTACTTGTGATTGGTCTGTTCATGTTTTCTATTTCTTCCTGGCTAGGTCGTGGAATGTTATACCTTTCTAAGAATTTGTCCATTTCTTCCAGGTTGTCCATTTTATTGGCATAGAGTTGCTTGTAGTAGTCTCTTAGGGTGCTTTGTATTTCTGCGGTTGTAATTTCCCCTTTTTCGTTTCTAATTTTACTGATTTGAGTCCTCTCCCTCTTTCTCTTGATGAGAATGGCTAATGGTTTATCAATTTTGTTTATCTTCTCAAAGAACCAGCTTTTAGTTTCATTGATCTCTGCTATTTTTTTCTTTGTTTCTATTTCATTTATTTCTGCTCTGTTCTTTGTGATTTCTTTCTTTCTACTAACTTTGGGTTTTGTTTGTTCTCCTTTCTCTAGTTCCTTTAGGTGTAAGGTTAGATTGTTTATTTGAGATGTTTGTTGTTTCTTGAGGTAGGCTTGTATTGCTATAAACTTCCCTCTTAGAACTGCTTCTGCTGCATCCCATAGGTTTTGGATCGTCGTTTTTCATTGTCATTTGTCTCTAGGTATTTTTTGATTTCCTGTTTGATTTCTTCAGTGATCTCTTGGTTATTTAGCAACATATTGTTTAGTCTCCATGTCTTTGTGTTTTTTACGTTTTTTTCCCCTGTAATTGATTTCTAATCTCCTAGCCTTGTGGTCAGAAAAGATGTTTGATATGATTTCAATTTTCTTAAATTTACTGAGGCTTTATTTGTGACCCAAGATGTGATCCATCCTGGAGAATGTTCTGTGAGCACTTGAGAAGAAAGTGTAATCTGCTGTTTTTGGATGGAATGTTCTATAAATATCAATTAAATCTATCTTTTCTATTATGTTATTTAAAGCTTGTGTTTCCTTATTAATTTTCTGTTTGGATGATCTGTGCATTGGTGTAAGTGAGGTATTAAAGTTCCCCACTATTATTGTGTTACTGTCAATTTCCTTTTTTGTAGCTGTTAGCAGTTGCTTTATGTATTGAGGTGCTCCCATGTTGGGTGCATATATATTTATAATTGTTATGTCTTCTTCCTGGATTGATCCCTTGATCGTTATGTCGTCTCCTTCCTTGTCTCTTGTAACATTCTTTATTTTAAAGTCTATTTTATCTGATATGAGTATTGCTACGCCAGCTTTCTTTTGATTTCCATTTGCATGGAATATCTTTTTCCATCTCCTCACTTTTAGTCTGCATGTGTCCCTAGGTCTGAAGTAGGTCTCTTGTAGACAGCATATGTATGGGTCTTATTTTTGTATCCAATCAGTGAGCCTGTGTCTTTTGGGTAGAGCATTTAATCCACTCATGTTTAAGGTAATTATTGATATGTATGTTCCTATTACCATTTTCTTAATTGTTTTTTGTTTGTTTTTGTAAGTCCTTTTCTTCTCTTGTATTTCCCACTTAGAGAAGTTCCTTTAGCCTTTGTTGTAGAGCTGTTTGGTGGTGCTGAATTCTCTTAGCTTTTGCTTGTCTGTAAAGCTTTTGATTTCTCCATCAAATATGAATGAGATCCTTTCCAGGTAGAGGAATGTTGGTTGTAGGTTCTTCCCTTTCATCACTTTAAATATGTCATACCACTCCCTTCTGGCTTGTAGAGTTTCTGCTGAGAAATCAGCTGTTAACCTTATGGGAGTTCTCTTGTATGTTATTTGTCATTTTTCCCTTGTTGCTTTCAATAATTTTTCTTTGTCTTTAATTTTTGCCAGTTTGATTACTCTGTGTCTCATTGTGTTTCTCCTTGGATTTATCCTGTATGGGACTCTCTGTGCTTCCTGGACTTGGGTGGCTATTTCCCTTCCCATGTTAGGGAAGTTTTTGAGTATAATCTCTTCAAATATTTTCTCTGGTCCTTTCTCTCTCTCTTCTCCTTCGGGGACCCCTATAATGTGAATGTTGTCACGTTTAATGTTGTCCCAGAGGTCTCTTAGTCTGTCTTCATTTCTTTTCATTCTCTTTTTAAAATTCTGTCCCACAGCAGTGAATTCCACCATTCTGTCTTCCAGGTCACTTATCTGTTCTTCTGCCTCAGTTATTCTGCTATTGATTCCTTCTGGTGTAGTTTTCATTTCTGTTATTGCATTGTTCATCTCTGTTTGTTTGTTCTTTAATTCTTCTAGGTCTTTGTTAAACATTTCTTGCGTTTTCTCAATGTTTGCCTCCATTCTTTTTCCAAGGTCCTGGATCATCTTCACTGTCATTATTCTGAATTCTTTTTCTGGAAGGTTGCCTATCTCCACTTCATTTAGTTTTTTTTCTGGGGTTTTATCTTGTTCCTTCATCTGCTACATAGCCCTTTGCCTTTTCATCTTGTCTATCTTTATATGAATGTGATTTTTGTTCCACAGGCTGCAGGATTGTCGTTCTTCTTGCTTCTGCTGTCTGCCGTCTGGTGGAAGAGGCTATATAAGAGGCTTGTCAGCATTACCTTTCTCATGTTTTGTTTTGGGTTGTGCTGGGACTCACAGGACAGCCAAAGAATGTAACAGAATTGCTCCAGAGCCCAGTGGTGAGACACGACAGTGCTACTCACACCTTCAAATCTGAGTGTCTGTGTGGAATAACTTCTTTCCTTGTACTGTCAGCTTGTAGTGCTATTGGACACTACTTGTGAAATCCAATGGTATAAAAGTGACAGGAGATTTTTATGCCTGGCTGACTCTTAGGACAAATGAGGAAGAAATAATTCTTAGCATTTCTAATAGGATTCACTGATGATTTTAGATGTGCTAGAAGATAAGTGGACAGGATAAGGAACCACCATGGGGAGATGGGATAACTGACTGTGGCTATATAATTTAAATGAGCATGTGGTGATAAGATTTTTGTCTAGGCATATATTATCAGGCATAAACTCATAAAGTTTATTTAATTTTCAATTTATACTACTAATGAAGCTCTCTATGATGCCGGATACTAAAATTGTGTCAAATAAGTACAGATTCTGAACTGCACGAAATGAAATACTATAATTACTGAACAGTAGATATATAATTGTTTATAGTCTTTAAGCATCACTTCAATTAAGGCATCATATTTGTTATGCTTTCTTTAGAATTTTGGTTAGTAATTTTTTAATTCTCCTTTTAAACTCACCATTTTTCTGAATTTTTAAAATGTTTCTGAATTTACTACACATTTTTAAAGTGTCCTCCATAGTCCAAAAGTTTTGGTATTCATAAAGCTCTGCAGGGTCATAGTCCAGTGACATATGACTCAGGATCTGAGACTAAACATGGATGGGTGAGATTTTGACTTAGATTTTATTTCATTTTCTAATCTTTAGTTGGAATAGGTGCAAAAGGAATGTGCAATACACAAAAGAGGGAGCAAAAGAAGGAGGGAGACCCACACATAGATAAAAAGGTCAAGATTGGTCTATACAATTGAATATTGGAAGCCTTTGAAGGATCAAATCTTGTTTGACTATTAAAGTGTCAGCCCTGGATATTATTCTATTTGATACTAAACTCATGGAAACTTTAAAGACAAATATTCATATCAGCTGATAGCCAATTTCTCTGGTCAATTCTTTGAAATGTATAAGCATAGTGCTCTAAGATTGGTTGGTTGGTTTGTTTTCTATCTTACTTCTGCTGACTAGAATCCTTCATTGAAGCACTTTTTCCTTAAAAGCCACATAAAGATTCTCAAATAATATTTTCATAAGGACTACATACTGATAATAACACCCACTTTCTAATTCAACTTTCATCTTCATCTACAAGACAATGACTTTCAGAATAAATAAAAATATAGTCCTAAGTGGCATTATTTACTTGTCCCAGAGTCAAAAGTTGAATCATCCACTATGCAAATTTGGTCATGGTCAATGTTCCTACATGTCAGGGATAACATTGTAAGTTTCTTTGTACAGAACGGTCAGTGGGTTACTATAGTGAGCTTGATCTCTGCAATTTTAGTGTCAGAGATCCTTACGATTCTAAGTACCCCATGTGTGGCTATTAAAGGTAAAATAAACAGCAGGGGTATGGTTCCAATTGCCTAGTAAACAATCATAGAAAGATGTTTATTAAAGCTGACTCTCAAGTGACAGATAAATGCACAGTTCTATTATGTATGCTAAATTTAACATGCTGCAAGCTTAAAAGCAGATAGATCAAAACAAAAGAGGTTTTAAAAAATCATAAAGACAAAATACAGCTATGTCAGTATGTGACAGGAAAATAATTTTGCCTTAAAAGTGATCTTCCCCAACACTCTCAAGGAACATGTAACCACAATTTATGGAACAAAATTAAAGCAAATTGGGAGCATTCCATTTCTTAGCCTGCTTGGCTCTGAGTTAAAAAAAAAAAGTTAATGAGCTGTTGTTAAACTAAGATACAATTGATCTCTTCTACTATAAACAAAAAACTACAATACATAATTACTGATGTATAATTCTGATTTATTAATGTGTGATGTTTAGTTCTTAAAAAAAGAAAACAAAAACAACAAAACACACACAAAACAAGCCAGTAAACAGAGTCTTTCATGCACATCCTTTTTTCTACCTTACATAGTTCCACAGCATGATTTTTTAGAGGAGTTCCTTTGCTCAGGGTTGGCATATGTTTTTCAATTTTCACTGTCAACAACCATATTTACAGAAAGATGTACAAATATTGTGAATGGTAGGCTGTGCAACCCTCACATAATTAAAACTTCAGTTTCTTGGTTTTCTAGGGCTTTGTGTAAATGCCAATAAATTTGAGAGTTCACCTAACTGTGCATCTTAACCTTTGTTCCCAAAGGTGAAGGGCAGGATTTTTAATCAGGTAGCAATTTACCTTAATTGGGAAAACATAATTAGGTATTATTATCTAATTGCAATTACTGGTTGGAGAAAGTCACATTTCACAAGTAGTGACCCATGATGGATTATCACTCTCCTATTACTGAATTCTGCATCTGTATTTGTATTTGGCAGACAGCCAATAAAAATTCAAAGGTAATCACAATGCTTCTCTGCAGTCCAGCTGTCAAAGTCACCAACTCCACTGCTGAATAAGAAACCGAGACATACTTCCTGAGCCACATCTTGGCTATATCTGTTTCCTGCTCAGACATCAAGTGGAGATCAAAATAATTGTATAAAAAAAAACCCATGTGAAGCAGGTTAGAGAACTGTTCCATACTTCGTTTCTGGTACAGTTAAAAAGTTTAATGTCTCAAGGCACCACTATGGTTGAACATCAGATACATGGGTAACCAGCTAATCTACTAGGCTGTAAAGTCAGTAAGTAGCTTGTACAACTGTGAAAAAGCAATCTCTAGAGGACTGTTAGATATACTGTAGGCACAGGTATCATAATACAAATAGAAAACAATGAGTCCTAGAAAAAGCATGTTGAGCACCGTTGTGGCATCATTTGTATTTCTTTACCTAACGCTATGTAAACCTTAACATTTACAAAAGGAAAGACTAACTTTTGAAAGTTACACCCAGGGTTGCTCTTTGTGCTATCCCCCAACAATCGGTTCTAGTTCGTTGGTGTACTTTTAGAAGTCGTTGGATCTGGGTCTCCTCCCCCTGTGGCGCTGGTCGATTCATTTAAGTGCGAGCTCAAGTTCTCCGACGTTAGGTGGGAAGACTTGTAGACGATCTCATTGAAGTCAGACCTGATGCACACCAAGGGGGGGTCATTCAATGGGTCTTCCACTGAGGCCTGGGTGTTTTCTCGCGTGATTCCCATGTCCTTGCTTTGTTCTGATGGGGATTTTCTTTTCATGCGTGTGTAAGTATTGTCTTGATTCTCCATGCCTTGCTCATTTTTCAAAAACCGTCCAAAGAACCAAATGAAGAATCCAAACCACACAAAAGCTATCAGACTTGGCACAAAAGCCAGACACTTGACATCAAGGCTTGCCCCTATGAACCTGCTGTGTAAGAACATGTCTCCCTCAACATAGGTTTTATTAGTCTGAGGGTTAGTGTGATTGGACCGCCATTCCCAGGATAGCTTGGTTCTGTTCAAATCCTTTAGACTCTCTGAGTCTTTCACTGTATATATCTTCTGCCCTGGGCCAATATACTGTCCATATTCATGAGGCTTATAAAATATCTGATTCTTCCACATATTAAGATCCAAAATCAAGACGAGAAAGATAATCCCATAGTTAAACCATTTACCTGCATTAAAAAAGAAATACTGCATATTAGTCAAAGACCTATAAAACTGCAATAGAGTTTTCTCCTACAAAATGGAGATACTGGTATTATAGCATAAATTGTTAATATTTTAGACCTGCTAAAAATTTTTTGAGAGTGTTATGCTGCCATTAAGTGAATTGGCAATGGGGATTTCCTAAATGGATTCTAGGCATGTGAAAATGTAACTGTAGATCCCATAGCCAGTAATTTATGGTAACTACACTTTCTAAATTAAGTCTCCTGGTTTTTAAGGCACCACAGTTATACTCAAATTTGGTTCCATGTAGGTTATTCTATAGAACAATTTAATTAAGGTTTAAAAACAAAGTTCTGATGAAATTCTTAAGAAAAGTCCAACGTATGATTGACTATCTCTTACAGTTTTATAATTAAGCCAGGGAAAGAAATAAATCATTTTGCAGTGCAAGCACAGCAGTATATCAATTGAATTCACATTGCTCTTTGTAGGTGACCTGTTGATTAAACTATTAGTTGATGTGATTCAGATCAATAATCCTTGAGCATTCATTTCAAGACTTTAAAAATAATTGCATCAAATTCTCATTGAACAGAATCCATTTATCAGACATATAAATATAACCATAGCTGTAGAAGACATGATTTGGAGAGACTGTAATTATTATGACTTCTTTGTAGTATTTAAAAATCTTACATAAATAAGGTATTATTTAGAGACATACTACCTAGTGAAACCTTTGCATCTTTAAATGGAAAGAATGTTGAAAAAATTTCAAGGGATACTAGATTCCATTATAATTTTTATTATAATTTATTCCAAGTTTTAGTGTGTCATAATAATATAGTAATACTCAGCTCATAGTTTTGCAAAATTATGTGATATTTATAACAGGTTCTAAAAGTTTTAGTTATAATTATATGTGTTATGTCAAAATTATTTTATTTTGTATTTAAAAATAGTGATAGTGAACATTATTAAGTTACTGCTTCACATGAGAGATAGGATCTTGGGCAAACTTCTTAAACTAAGATTGGTAAAAATGTATTTTTAAATATGTACTCCAATAGAACACATAGCTCTATAAAAATATAACTTTGTAAGGAGTTTAAGAAAGTATTTTATCATCGTCATTACACATTTTCAATCTCCTATTATATGCAAGGTTGAAGAACTTTAATCCGGGACTGGCTCCCAAACCTACTGGCTATGTGACCTTGGGTTAGTTGTTTAACTTCTCTAAACTCCAATTTCTTTACAAGCAGAAAATAACAGTACTTATTAAGCTGTTAGCATTTCATGAGATTATTAGATACTAAGCACAATGCCTGGTACATAATAGGAACTCAGTAATTGTTACTATTATTATCATCAAAGCCTTGCCTAAGTCATGATAATGTCTTCATTTGCATGGGAAGGTGCAACTTCTTCTCTATGAAGAGAATTTATATAAATCATATGAAGGGAAATTATAACTCTGCCTGTCCTGAAATCATTCAACTATACAGGGTTTATAATATTTGTAATGGAAGCTCTTGCCTGAATGATTTATTTGGCACACCCAAACTGCAAAGTACGATAGAACATTGGAAACTTTTCCAGATATGATAAAATGTTTATAATATCTGGTACTGTTAAGTTCAAACCACTCCTGCCCTCTTGAATCTTCAAAACAAAAACAGAATCAACCATAAAACAAATTAAGAAAGCTCAAGCCAGAGAAATTCAAATACAAAGGTGAGCGTCATTACCAAACATTTATTGTGCTCAGAATAGACTCTGTGGAGGGTAACTTAGTAGATGCTGAAGACATATGCTACTGCCTTCTAGGAAGGAACTCATCATCTTATGGGGGAAATAGGAAACAGACATCAACAGATAAATAATAATAAGAGGCCACATTTAAGAGGTGCCAAAGGAGTGATACAAACCATTAATGCTGCAGATGTTGAGAAAACAGAATAAAAACTGAGGGCTAAATTCTGCAGAAAAGATTTTGAAGGAAATAGCAATTCATGTGGTCCCAGAAAGAAAAGCAAGACAGGGAACGGTTTGGAAAATGTTATGTTTCTTTCTAGTATATGCTTTTATTTTGCTGCAGATAGAATAACATACAGAAAAAGATCAGGTAATGTGGAAGAGAGGGCCTGAGGGGAGAGAGAAGGGAAAGAATGGAGAATATCATAGGAAAAAAAGGCCAACCAGAATGAGAGACAGGTGATATATAAAAGTTCAGGGATTATCATTCAGTATCTCGGAGGCACTAATTTGTAGCTTCTGTGATAGAAGCAGTTGGGAGAGGGGCTTTGGATACTTCTTTGCTGTAGAAGATCCATACTTATTCCCTTGTTGTAACCTACATGGGTTATAAAGCCAGACTGGATGGTGAGGGGAAGAGGTCCTTGGACTTGTGTGACTGACCATCACCTTCTTGACTCATAAAGGTCCCTTGGAAAAATGTGTACCCTCTCTTAGTCACTTTTATAAACTCATGAACAGAGCAGTCCTTCATAAAGGGTCCTGTTTCCAGGGTAATGACGTCAGAAACTGAACATTAACAGCATCGTGGAATCAGCGAGGAAAAAGAGGAATGCTCATGGAGCTTGGAGAAGGGTGCTTTCCTGGTGGGGAGAAGATGCTCAGGGAATGTTTAATAGTCAAAGGAAAAAAATAAAACCAGAGAATAAAAGTGATAGTGAATGTACAGCGATCAAACTGAAGGAACCCTGAGGATAGAAGGGGATTTTTTCCATTTTTTCAAATTATTTTCTCTACCCAAGTTGAATGGTGCTGGGTCAGTTTGACCACTAAACTGTCACATTAAAGGATCACATTATGTTGCTTCTCACATGACCTGGTGTCTGAATATTTAGATAGGACGAAGGAGACATGCATTAAGAATGTGTTGCCTGACAGGGATACCATCACCCTGCTCTAACACATCTTTACTGATTTGTGAGAGAGAGTACCATAGTGACAAAAACTGCAGGCTGGACATCAGCAGATGGAGATCTAATACTCATCTTAAATAATACAACCTTGGGTAACTTGTTTAATCTCTCTAGATCTCAGCAATTTTATTTTCAAATTGAGGAAACAGAACTAGATGCCTCCCAGTTCTATGATTCTGTCCTCTTCCCCCAAATCCTTCTACTTATTAACTATTCAATTTTTTGTTCTATGAAATGGAGAATAATACCAACATACCGACTTCAAAGGATTATTGTGAGGATAAAATGAGAGGTTATATTTCAAAGTTCTCTGAAATGTATTGTTTGCCAAAAATGTAGGGTAGTGTTATTTCTGCCATTTCTTCCTTCTACTTCTTCAATACAGTTAATACAAGATCTTAGTGATAGAAAAGAGAGAGAGAAGAGTGTGTAAGGATTTGTAACAAAGATATATCCTAAATGTTTCAGTTTGGATAAAACAGAATAAATTACTAAGCACTGACATTACTGGGTAGATATCACTGGACTAATTATCCAAGAGGATCCAGTGTATAGTTATATGTAAATATGCTTTCTGAATCACCATATTTAACTTGTTAAAAATCCTTAGCAACTGTAATTTGTCTACAGCTTGCAGTAGTATTAGTCCAGAGACGAGGTCTTTTATACACACAAATTTGGAAGCAGATAGATTCTTCCCTCCTCTGCAGACAGATCGTGTTGGGAGGTGGGGAAGGGCAGAGAGGAGAGAATCAACTGAAGCAGGATCCCTATTGATTTATTTCCTTTTCTCCTCTGTGAAGGTAGCATTGTCCTTCCCCCCACTGCTGTAGCCACTCAGTCGAAACTTGGAACAGCTGAAAATATAGAAGAAATGGCTCTTCTTACTTTTTGTTTGTTTCCTGCCCACCTGACATAACTTCTGGTCCATTTATCCATTTGTACAAGGAAGGATGTTCATCTTTCTCTATCATCCATTCTTCCATTTTCCTATACAGTGTTTTATTACTTTGGTAATACTCTCTCCTCTTTAAAAAAGCAGTTTTCTGAGATGCAGCAAACTAGAAAGCAAGATCAGGTGGGACAACTCAACCTTAGTGTTCTTGTCTATAAAGTGAAGGAGTTGAGCCATATAATCCTTGAGATTTCTTCCCTGTCCTAAAAGTCTCTTTGATGATTCTGTGAAATAAACATCACCTAAACCTCAGTGTTTTATGATGGACCCGAAAATTCTCACCATTAGAGCAAAAAAGATGCAATACACAATTTTCAGATGCAGAAAGCTTTCCTTAAAAAAAAGATTGTATATTCTGAGAAACACAGTTTGCCATAAAAAGATAATTTTGAGTCCCTGAAATGACACACATGACAAGGTATAAGACACAAAAAACAAAAGACTAAAAAAAAAAAAAAAAAAGGGCTTCCCTGGTGGTGCAGTGGTTGAGAGTCTGCCTGCAGATGCAGGGGACACGGGTTCGTGCCCTGGTCCGGGAAGATCCCACATGCCGTGGAGCGGCTGGGCCCGTGAGCCATGGCCGCTGAGCCTGCGCGTCCGGAGCCTGTGCTCCACAACGTGAAAGGCCACAACAGTGAGAGGCCCGCGTACCGCAAAAAAAAAAAAGACTAGAAGTGCTTCTACTGTCATTTTTCCATGTGTGTTGTTGTGAACCAACAATCAACCATAACAAGAGGCTTGGCATTTTGGCATTTATCACATGAGAGATTTTGCATTTTCCCCTGCTGTTTCAACTACATAGCATTTTCCCCTGCTGTTTCAACTACATAGCATGATGTAATCAGCAAGGAGGAATGGTTATAATCCATACATTATTTCTATTAATCTCCTTCTCGAAATACCTCATTGTCTCCTTTAACGAGAAATCCCTGCATGGTGTTGGTGGGATTACCTCTTTCTTGTGTTTTGTGCTTTTAATGAATCTTACTGATTGTTAAAAATGATATTACAGTGGTAGTTTTATCATTTTACTTTGTGGGAGTTTATAGGATCCTGGGCTAGTTAATTTTAAAAGAATTCTTCATTAAATATCACCCTCACTCAGCATAGGAAATGACAACAGTTTGGGGGAAAGTGCTATTTTTTCAACTAAGGAAAAAAGCCATAAGTGATGATATTTCCACCATATAATGAACCTTTCATGATTCAAATATGCAATTATAATATTCTGTAAAATCTTTTACTCAGTAGGGTTCCCAGTCAGCATTGAGGTTGAGCTGTTCTATGAGCACCCTCTATACCAAGTGGGTGTCACTGCTAAGCCAGACTCTTGCGTCCAGTGGTCACGCTCCACAGAGCCATTTAGTATCCATTATGGGATAGCAGGAAACCATGGCCTTGAAGAAGACAATGTTCGGATAATTAAATAAATAACAGTTTGCTGTAACAGGCTTCTTGGCCATATTCAATGTCCTCTCATTCCAGACATGATCAGTGAAAACAGTGCTCACTGAGTTAGCATCTCTTTACGTCCCCCTAGGTATTTTAGGGATAACTAGAAACCACATTAAGTGCTTGGGCCATGAGGAGACCATTTAGCAAATTGAAGATAATGACTAAATAATTGATGAACTAATGAGAGTTAACTTGAGTTAATAAATTATCTCCTTAAGACTTAAAAGCAAATGAATATAGCTTCTCAAAGTACCTCTCTTGTCATTGTCATTTCCGTAAGTGGGAGACTACTCCTTTAGGACATAATCCAATATGATGAATAGAGGTAGAAACTTGTGATGATAAAATGTGAAAGAAAGGGCCATGCAGTTGTACTGAATTTGAGATGACCCTCAAACTCTGACTTTCTTGAGATTGGAACTGTGCCACTCATTTCCGTATTCCCTAGATCTTAGCTTAGCTTTAGACACATGTTAACTCAGAAAATGTCCACTAATCATTACGTAAATGTCTGAGATACTGTGTCCAGAAAAATTCCGAGGAGTGAAGTTCTAGTCTTTCAAGTCAAATACACGTGTCGCCATGATCTGGTGAATTCCAGGATACTGCTAAAATAAAATAAAATTAAGATAAAAATAAGATAAAATCTGGAAAATTGGGAAAAACAAAATATTTGTCTCAAAGATTATATTAATTATATATTTCAAGTCTTTCTTCTGGATGTAAAGACAAATTCCTGAAAATCACGTGAGTTTTATTACAAAAATCCTCATCTATGCATAAGTGAACCCAGAATATCTCAGCCTGGACAGGACAGACCAGCTTAGGGACAGCAAGGACTGACAGGCAGTGGGCAAAGCAACCATGGCCTTGAAGAAGATGAGTTTGGGACAAATAAAAGGGATTGCTGCTTTATGTAGAAGTAAACGTAGTTTACTTACATAGTACATTCCTAGAGCTTCACAAATGCGCTGAAAATGGAAATTGCTGCAGGAAAGGTTTAGAAAAGTTCATAACTGAGAGAATAGCAAGAGATCCTTGTGTACTTTGGATAAATTCACGATCCCTGGGGACCGTCATGGTGAAGGGGATGCATTGTATTTCCCTATAACAAGTCCCTTGCTAATTTTGCCAGACAAAATATTCTGCTGGATGGACCACTGGCCTGCCCTCGCCAGCACTTTCCATGATCTGTTTGACACAGGAGAGCTCTTTAAAAAACAATCTTTGGGAACTCATTTGCCAGAAATCAGGCACCTATGGAAATAAAATGAAGGGGTTTTCAGCATTATTTTCCACATTCTCACCATTGTAAAGCACCTGTGCCCTCACGCATCTCAGGAAACTGAAATAGAACACAGACCTACAGAGGCTTGTTTACTTCTACATTTTCCATTTTTGCCGAAAGGCTTCCCATGGGTATCATCGTGCCAGCAGTGTGAATTCTCTCCTCACAGATGCACAGGCCTCCCTTCTGGCCTTTCCCCCAACCCTCTCCTAATTTACTCAGATGATGGCCACCAATGGGACACTTCCTTTGTCTGGCTGGGATGACAGATGGCAGAGCTTCCACCGGGATTGGCATTAATAGGACTCATAGGAGCTTCCAAGACTAAATTGAGAGGCCATTCCTCTCTTGAGACTTAGTACATCACATTTTGAATCCATCTTTGCACTCACCTTATAGGTAAAAGGGAAGAGGGCAAAAGAGATAATTACACAGTTGCATTTAGCACTTACTTTTAGGAGAACAATGGACTTGGGCTGAAAGCACCAATGTGACCGAATCACTAACCATTTATCCCCTTTATTACTGAAGTCAAAATTCCCAGAAAAAAATATTTTAACACACCCTTGGATAGAGATGATTTATTTTTTATAAGCTGTAGCCCAGCTTATAAACTGAAAGCTCAGACATACTGCAGCAAACCATCTGTCAAGGGGGATCCAGATGAGCTAAACAGATGCAACAATTCAAGTTATTTCTGACATGCATAAATAAAACAAGCTAGGAATCAGGATTAAAAAATACTCAAATCATAAAGGCTTTTAGAACGTCAATGGGAACTCATCAGTGTCGGATAACTGTCTACATACAGAGCATTTCATTGGGAGAGAGATTTTTTTATTTTCATTCTTAGATTTCTCTTTCTTGAGGACTCAGCACAGTAAATAACAGGAAAGAACTCAGAATAGTGGAAAAATAATTTGAGAGCCCTCTCTCAGGCTACCTAATGTTTGTGAATTAAATAGGAAAGCCAGATTCTGGAGGGATGAAAGGAAAAGCTTTAGGTAAAAATACTGAGAGCTTATTGAGTGCTTACTTCATGGCAGGCAGTGTTTTAAGTGCCTTGTACCTATTAATTAATTTCATTCTCACTGCAATCCTATGGGATAAGTACCATTACTTTCCCCATTTAACAGATGAGAAAACTGAACCGCTAAGAGGTTAAAGAGCTTGACAAGGGCCCTGCCACCAGTTAGTAGCAGGGCTGGAACCTATGCACCAAGTCTTTACATTCCATTGCCTCAGCATGCACTGAACATCTTTTCTAGATCACAGAGAAATAATAGTTGAGGCCATCAAGCCATCCTTGACCCTGGGAGAACCCCAGCCATCGTTGTCTAGGCTCTTCTGGTGCAGAACAAACACAGACAGAGAAAGCAATAGACAGAGCTATCTGGAGGTCTGCAGGATCCCTTCCTAGCCCTGGCTCCAGCTTCTTCTGGACCTTTTCCCCGGTCATGCTCTGCTTTGGGACCTCCTCTGTTGGCCCCAGCTCTGAACTTTCTAGCTTCTGTCAGGCCCCTACATGTGCCTTTCTCACTGGCTACCCCATTTCTATTGAATTTGCATTCTGCCCCTTGGCTTTTGTTTTAAGAAGTGCATAGAAAATAAATAAAAGCTGAGATGAGAGGAATTCTAACTATAGAAAATGTTTCTCAGTCGCAGTGTTTCTCAAAGTGTGGTTCTCTGTCTGCCTGCATAGGCAGCATTGGTGGTGCTTCAGAGGATGGCAGATTCTGGGCTCCACCTCCTACCTCAGGCATCTGACTCTGGGTGTGTGGCTGATAGACCTTTCATACAAGCTCTTCAGGTGATTCTCATACACATAAAGTTTGAGAAACATAGACGGATATAGAGGGTTTCACGCTTAATACTCCCAGGGGTGATTTGCTAACAAGGAAAGCATTAGGGTCTCTTTACAAAAAGAAGCAGAACTTGAAGGAACCTCTCAAGCTAGCATTTGTAGTTCACTTGGAAATTTGTGGGCTACTAACGACTGAGCATGTTAAAATACATGTAGCACTGTGTTTGGGGGATTTTACCTGGGTTTGCCCAGAAATAACTATCTTACAACATCAGATAAAGTCAAAGGCCTTTCAGGGGAGATGGGTGATACTCCAGAGTGGCTTCAGCAACCTCTTCACCAATTCACAGAACAAAGAGAGCAGCAGAACAAAACAAGAGGGGAAAGTTCTTTTTTCAGCCTCCAAACCTGTCACCATTTTCCTAGAAATTTTTATCTTGGATCTGGGGAAGCACACGACCATCTTACCACAAACTGGATTTAAATAGTTTATGGTGGAGCCCTTCACCCCAAAACCCACATGTATCCTATCTTATTTTGAATTTAAGTCCCTTGAAAGCCTCCCTAGTAGGTCCAGATACCCAATCATTTGCATGGCTCTTCTCAGGGAGACAGCCTGACCTCACCGGTGTCCTCTCAATCAGAAAGGAGCAGTTCTCAATGGTCAGCATCACCCAGGGCAGCTTTACAAAAGTCCCATTCCTTGGCCTTTGCCCAGACCTACTGGGTTGGGACCACTAGGAATGGGGCCCAACAATCTGTATATTTATAAAATTCCTGGATGATATGATAATCAGCATAATTTGGCAAATACTACCCCAAAGCCTTAATTATAATATATTTCCATCTTCTGGAAAACTTTATTAATGTGAAGTCTCTATTGCAAAAACTTAGCTAGCCTTTCCTCCTTTTACATTTTTAGAAAATAATACTTGGTGGGTGAATGTTTTAGTTCAAAGGCACAGGAGGCTTTACCTTGAAAGTAATGATGCTGAATCATCAGAGATTCCTGTGTGCCTGGCTCCCTTCCCAGACACTGAATACAAGTTTTAGTTGTAATTTTGTATTCATATTCTTAAGTAAAGCATTCCAAATTGTGTAAGCTTTGGGAACCACAAAACCTACCCCTGCCCCTGTCTATAAATGGCAGCATATATGACAAAGCTATGCAAAAGCGACCGAAATTAAATATTTTAACAGCTTTATTTTTCTTTCTGGTCGGTGGATTTTCTGAGTCTTCCTCCATTACCCCCTTTTTTAAACCTGATATTTTGCACTCAAACAGTATATTTTTGATAAGGCTTCTGGTATTCAGTCAGAGACAATATTAGTGCCACGATGGTCTGAGACAAGAGCTGATAGCAAGAACAGATGGTCCCGTCAAAAGCCCACCCAAAGGGATATGATGATACCACGTGTGCCATAGCTGCTTTAGAAGTCGGAGAGGGTAGCATGCTGCAGAGATTAAGTGGGGACTCTGAAACCACACTATGTGACCTGAACTCAAATTGATTGATTTACCCAGTGAATTTAATAGAAGAGCCTCATTCATTTTGAATAGGAAAAGAAACCTGCTGCATCTTCCCTATTCATGAGCTCATTCTCCAATTTAGGAAGGTTGCCTCATGCTCAAAGCAAAAAACAGCCTTCAAGTTGAGCAAAGGTTTTTTGCAGTACTCAGATGTTCACGTTTTCTGTGCTCAGGCTATTTTTATTCGGCAGCACAGACGGTCGTGTAAGCACAGATTTCTTCAGCAGTTTTTATTATAGCAGGTGTGGGATCCTAGGCCATTGTCCTTAAAACACACACACATTCATTACCTGCATTTGAACAGCTTGAGAACTAATGCCATTCTCTCTTTGTGAACATTCAGCTGACTGCTTCTTGTTATAAGGAGAAAAAGAGGTACAAAACAAAGCTCTGGGAAGCCTTGTTTAGATGAGAATGACTGAGTTGTCATGGAAGAAGATTATAATAAATCATATTCGAGCTACTTCAAGAGCAGGACACATCTGAAAATAATCTGAGGATCCACAAGGGAATCGCCTGAGACAAACATGAGCCCTGCCACAGCAATAAGTTTTACTCAATCAAATGAGAAGCGGCCCAACTCCCTAAAGGCACATGGTCTGATTGGAGCTCTCGGGTACCACTGTTTTGATCTCAGAAGCAAATGAAGAACAAAGCATAAAGAGTATTCATGACGAAAAAATATACTGAGCTGTATGTTGTGAAAAAGAAACCCACCTAATGAACAAAACTGAGGTGTAGTGGTCTATGGAGGGTGGCAGAGATAGCAAACAATCCATAACAAAGATATGACTCACCTCTGATACTCCTAGGCTAGAACATGAGACCTGACATCACAAGTGGCTGCCCAATGGGGGACCATATCTCTCTGCTCTCCTCAACTCTACATGGGACTATCTCACTAGTTATTCCCCATGGAATGTGCGTGGAGGTGACATGTTTTATTTCCAGGCCAGGGGGTTAAGAAACAGGCAAACCCTCTTAGTCATTTTCCCCATTCTCATTATTCCCATTTGCCCACTGGATGTTGAAGTTGAAATTGTTAAAGTCACCAGGAATCTAAGTCCCAGAATGATGGTCCACAGCCCCTTGCTGATCTGGAACCGCCTTGCACTGTTACGTGAGTAAAATAAAACCATATTCCTGTATGTCTCTAAAATGTTACCATTTGCTTTGCCTTTTATAGCAGCTAGCGTGACTCTAACTAGGAGACAATCAAATTGTGTTCAAAATTATACCTGTTATGTGAATACGATATTCCTCCTTGAAGATCTTCTGGAAGAAAGGAATCTTGAACTGCATGTGAGGCGTGTGCAAACCAGGAAGATTTACATCGACGTCTCCCATGAAATGTGGGAATTCCCAGTCCTGCCAGAGAAAATCAACATGAAAACATATCTGTGATTTGTTTCATTCCTAAGCAGATAAACACCAAAAATTGACTTTTTATAAGCACCTATTTTAAAATCATTTAAATGCAGCTAGCTGTTGGGTGTATCCGTTTTGTTCTGTGATGGTTGTTGTATGTACATTAGGTAGCGATATGCAAACAAAATCAAAATTAAGTCATAACTTATATCCTTAGATTGTCTCTTTAATGTGATAATAAGAAACCAATGCAGATTTGATGTGCATCAATACATGTTTCTGTCTTTCTTTCTGGAGACCTGGTCTTAAATTTTTATAGGAAGGAAGTGATCCATATTTTTAAAATATGGGGTAATTTAGTTATATTTTGTTCCACTACTTAAAAAAAATAAGAACCTTATAACAGCATATTTGTGTAAGAAGACAAAGTAAATAGGATCTAATTCACTTAACCGAGTTCCTTAATTCACATCAAGGGAGCTTTATTAATCATCTCTGCTAGCAACTATATGGAATGGAAAAATGCCAAAGACTCCTGTCCTACCCTCTTGCAATTTAGCATCACTTTGAACCAAACGATGGAGGGCCTGACATACTAGCTTGCGAGATGAACAGTGAATTAATTCCCAAATTGTCATTAGTTATTTCCTTGTTTTCAAGGCAAAATCAGGTGGGATGACTCTCCGTCTCATAAGGAAGGAAAATAGATGCAAATGAAGATATTTTTAGGTGTCTCATCTGCTCTTAGTTTTTGGATAGAGGTACCAAATTAAAGTTCATAACTAGCATGTGAAGAAGAAATACACTAAATAATGAAGAAACCTTTAAGCTGAATCCATATTTTTATTTCTAGTAATGAAATGATCATTAATTAACAGTCCTATACTTAAAGAATATTTTTTTAAAACTTGGATATGAAAAAATAATAAACAAAATATTAATTTAAGATTTCAATCTGCTACCTCAATATAAAAAACTTATTTTTTCCCAAGATTTTTATATATGCAGCTAATAGAGGTGTGTTGATAATAGTGTGCCTGAACATTTTAGGAGTTTCCATGTCCATTCCACTCCCCTCTTTGGTAAAAATTCTGATTAAGGCAGAATAGACCTTAAAGGAAAGGCGAGTATGTGAGTGGTGGTAACCAGGAAAGTTTTCAATGTCTATTAATTTCTTGATCAATGGATCACTTTAAACCACTAATAAGAAATAAATATATAAGAAGAAAATGATGCATTATCATCCCTTTCTATTAGTGTGTACGCAAATTTCTTGTTGGTCTCGCCTCTCCTGGTTTTTCAGATTTCAGCAGCAAATAGACATGTAATTTTGGAAATTCAGAAAACCCAAAGCATTGGAGCCGAATGAATTTGGTACATTTTGATCTAAAATATTAGTAGGAAATGGATTGGTAATAATACTTGTGAATGATTGCATTTTATTAAAGTGCATTTGATTTTGTTTTTTTCCCCCACTGATAATATCTTGTTCTTTCTATGTTACATGAAAGACTCTTGCAAGAGAATTGAAAATGAATTTAGTCTTTTACTAAAATATAACTGACATCTGCCATAAAAAAATTATGCTTGGCAATGGTAACCAGAGAATATTTCACTAGCCTTGGATAAAAAACACAGAGCATGATCAATAGAGAAATTCTCTCTCTTATTTCTTGGTGTAAGTAGGAGTTTAGGATTAACAGATACACACTATTATCTATATAAAATAGATACACAATAATGACCTACTGTATAGCACAGGGAACTATATTCATTACCTTGTAATAACCTATGATGGAAAAGAACCCGAAAAAGAATACCTATATCTGTATCTCTTTCTATATATATATATATATATATATATCTGAATCACTTTTCTGTACACCTGAAACTGACACAACACTGTAAATCAACTACACTTCATTTTTTTAAAAAAAAGTTGAAAAAAAAGGAAGAGAATACTTCTTGGTAGTAATTCGGCAAGTGTACTTAGGGTGCCTTCTTTTGGAAAGATGTTCTTAGACTGTTATCATTTAGCTTTTCATTTCATGAAATGAAAGCTTTCTACTGGGTATGAAATCGAGTTTAGTTTGAAAGTAATCTCTAGAGATTTCTTGTAGACTGGGATCAAAATTTCATTCCCCCCCAAATTGTTCCTCAATTATTTCCCACCTGTACTTGGAGATAGAAAGATGAATTAAGGAAATGGAAAGTAGGGGAAAGAGAAGAGAAAGTCTTGCTCTTCATCTAGAAGATGGCATTACTTGTCCTTTTATTTTTTTAAAGAAGGGATCAAGGCAGGGATTTAGGGGGAAAGTGTGAGAAAAATATCTTATGCCATCTAATAAATTAAAAACAAAGAGAACTACTAAAAGAGATGATACGTAAATTCTCTTAGATTCCCTCCTTATACATTATTTTTTATAATGACCAGATTTTGGTTTTCAAAACTGTCTTCCTTAGTCTTCTAACTCCCTACCCCCATTCTCTCCCTGGTACTCTGATTTCTGTAGTTCAGTTCCTACTCTGTATATTTCTGCAGACTCGTTGAATCAGCATAAACTTTGACCTTGACTTAGAATGAGATGATAATAATAATCATTGCTGGGACTTCCCTGGCGGGCCAGTGGTTAAGGCTTCACCTTCCAGTGCAGGGGTGTGAGTTCAATCCCTGGTCAGGGAGCTAAGATCCCCACATGCCTCGCCGCCAAAAAACCAAAACACAAAACAGAAGCAATATTGTAACAAATTCAATAAAGACTTTAAAAATGGTTCACATCAAAAAAGTCCTTAAAAAAATAATAACCGTTGCTACCACTTGCAATATGTTTTAAACTCATCTTAATGGGGGCATCTGAGGGTGGTGGTACCCCAAGTATTTATTTATAGGAGATAGAAGAGGAGAGAGGATGATATTCTGAGTCCCCATCTTCATCTGTCAATCTTACAGGCTTCTTGTGAGGATGAGACAATGCCTGGACAGCAATTAGCACACTGCTGGAGATAGATGGAAGAGACAGAGACAGGCCAGCAAGCAAGGTTGATTTCTGAGCATGATTCCAAGGTCAGGGTTATCCTGAGAGTGAAGCAGAGGAAGCAGATAGGTCTGTTTTCAGGAGGATCGCATCCAGGGCTGCCTCAAGGTCCAGATGAAAAAGGAAAACAGCCATCTTCTCCTTTCTGCCCTCATCCGTGGCACAGCACTGGCCTCCTGAGGTCTCTGATGGGACTTGGGTCAGAGCTGAGTCCTCCCAGAGGGCACCAGGAGCGGGACCATAGAGAAGGGCACCTCTCTCAAAGAGATGCATGAGGTGGCTTCATAGAAGGATAGAAGAACAGGAGCAAATTGTGGGTCACACTGTGGCGACACACAAATAACTGTGGGGGACTTGCAGTGTGGTGGGGCTGGCACTGCTACTGTGTAGGCGGGAGCTGGTAAACCAGCAACATGAGAGGCTAAAGGAAACCTGCGGATGCTTGCGGTATAAAGTATCGAGCACTGGCAGTGTTCTAGCATCATCCTAAGCTACAGAGTTACATTACATACAAAATCATCCCCAAATGTTGCTATTATTAACCCATTTTATGGATGAGAAGAATTTGCCTCACAAAGGTTGAATTGTCACAAAATAACGTAGCTGTCATGTGGCAGAGCCCGGGCCAAAGAATACATACTTTCTGCTGGGACACGCAGGCTCTAACCATGAAAAGTGACAACTCTTTTTGTTTTTGACTCAGTAATGGAATTATTTGTACCTGCTGTACCTGTTCTAATAGAGAATCATTGATGACACTCATCACCTGCTCATCTCTCACCCAAAGTCAGTTCCATGAGGGGCTTTAAACTATCCCTCCCTGCCACCACATAAGGTTCTCATATTTTATCTGACCCTAATTTTAACAAGAAGACCAACTGTAAATTTTTCTCCACTAAGCAACTGCCTCAGGATAGTTGGTTTCCAATCAGACTGCTGAGTAGGGAGATTTGACGAACGGGAGATTACTAGAAACTACTGAGATTCTCTTGGCATGAAATCTATGTATGTATAGTAGTTTCATGCACAGATTGTATGTACATGTTATGAGAGCCATGGCTTCCTTTCCTTCTGCATACTTTTTTACTGGAGTATAATTGCTTTATAATCGTATGTTAGTTTCTGCTTTATAACAAAATGAATCAGCTATACATATACATATGTCCCCATATCTCCTCCTTCTTTCATCTCCCTCCCACCTTCCTTATCCCACGCCTCTAGGTGGTCACAAAGCACCAAGCTGATCTCCCTGTGCTATGTGGCTGCTTCCCACTAGCTATCTATTTTACATTTGGTAGTGTATATATGTCCATGCCACTCTCTCATTTGGTCCCAGCTTACCCTTCCCCCACTCCGTGTCCTCAAGCCCATTCTCTACGTCTGCGTCTTTATTCCTGTCCTGCCCCTAGGTCCTTCAGAACCATTTTTTATTTTTTTTATTAGATTCCATATATATGTGTTAATATATGGTATTTGTTTTTCTCTTTCTGACTTATTTCACTCAGCATGATAGACTCTAGGTCCATCCACCTCACTACAAATAAATCAATTTTGTTTCTTTTTATGGCTGAGTAATATTCCATTGTATATATGTGCCACATCTTCTTTACCCATTCAGTTGTTGATGGACACTTAGGTTGCTTCCATGTCCTGACTACTGTAAATAGAGCTGCAAAAAAAAAGGGTGGTACATGACTCTTTTCGAATTATGGTTTCTCGGAGTATATGCCCAGTAGTGGGATTGATGGGTCATATGGTAGTTCTATTTGTAGTTTTTTAAGGAACCTCCATACTGTTCTCCATAGTGGCTGTATCAGTTTACATACCCATCAACAGTGCAAGACGGTTCCCATTTCTCCACACCCTCTCCAACATTTATTGCATGTAGACTTTTTGATGATGGCCATTCTGACTGGTGTGAGGTGACACCTCATTGAAGTTTTGATTTGCATTTCTCTAATGATTAGTGATGTTGAGCATTCTTTCATGTGTTTGTTGGCAAACTGTATATCCTCTTTGAAGAAAAGTCTGTTTAGGTCTTCTGCCCATTTTTGGATTGGGTTGTTTATTTTTTTAATATTGAGCTGCATGAGCTGCTTGTAAATTTTGGAGATTAATCCTTTGTCAGTTGCTTCATTTGCAAATACTTTCTCCCATTCTGAGGGTTGTCTTTTCATCTTGTTTATGGTTTCCTTTGCTATGCAAAAGCTTTTAAGTTTCATTAGGTCCCATTTGTTTATTTTTGTTTTTATTTCCATTACTCTAGGAGGTGGGTCAAAAAGGATCTTGCTGTGATTTATGTCATAGAGTGTTCTGCCTATGTTTTCCTTTAAGAGTTTTAGAGTGTCTGGTCTTATATTTAGGTCTTTAATCTGTTTTGAGTTTACTCTTGTGTATGGTGTTAGGGAGTGTTCTAATGTCATTCTTTTACATGTAGCTGTCCAGTTTTCCCAGCACCAGTTATTGAAGAGGCTATCTTCTCCCCATTGTATATTCTTGCCTCCTTTATCAAAAATAAGGTGACAGTATGTGCTATCTGGGCTTTCTATCCTGTTCCATTGATCTATATTTCTTTTTTTGTGCCACTACCATACTGTCTTCATTACTTTAGCATTTGTACTGTAGTCTGAAGTCTGGGAGCCTGATTCCTCCAGATGTGTTTTTCTTTCTCAAGATCGCTTTGGCTATTCGGGGTCTCTTGTGTTTCCATAGAAATTGTGAAATTTTTGGTTCTAGTTCTGTGAAAAATGTCAGTGGTAGTTTGAAAGGGATTGCATTGAATCTGCAGACTGGTTTGGATAGTATAGTCATTTTCAAAATGTTGATTCTTCCAATCCAAGAACATGGTATATCTCTCCATCTGTTTGTATTATCTTTAATTTCTTTCATCAGTGTATTATAGTTTTCTGCATACAGGTCTTTTGTCTCCTTAGGTAGGTTTATTCCTAGGTATTTGATTCTTTTTGTTTCAATGATAAATGGGAGTGTTTCCTTAATCTCTCTTTCAGATTTTTCATCATTAGTGTATAGGAATGCAAGAGATTTTTGTGCACTAATTTTGTATCCTGCTACTTTACCAAATTCATTGATTAGCTCTAGTAGTTTTCTGGTAGCATCTTTAGGATTCTCTATGTATACTATCATGTCATCTGCAAACAGTGACAACTTTACTTCTTCTTTTCTGATTTGATTCCTTTTATTTCTTTTTCTTCTCTGATTGCCATGGCAAAAACTTCCAGAACTATGTTGAATGATAATGGTGAGAGTGGAAAACCTTGTCTTTCTCCTGATCTTAGAGGAAATGGTTTCAGTTTTTCACCATTGAGAACAATGTTGGCTGTGGGTTTGTCATATATGGCCTTTATTATGTTGAGGTAAGTTCCCTCTATGCCTACTTTCTGGAGGGTTTTTATCATAAATGGGTGGTGAACTTGGCCAAAAGATTCTTCTACATCTATTTAGGTGAACATATGGCTTTTTTCATGCAGTTTGTTAATATGGTGTATCACATTGATTGATTTGCGTATATTGAAGAACCCTTGCATACCTGGGATAAACCCCACTTGATCATGGTGTATCAACCATTTAATGTGCTGTTGGAGTCCGTTTGTTAGTATTTTTTTGAGGATTATTGCATGGTTGTTCATCAGTAATATTGACCTGTAGTTTTCTTTCTTTGTGACATCTTTGCCTGGTTTTGGTATCATGGTGATGGTGGCCTCGTAGAATGAGTTTGGGAGTGTTCCTCTCTCTGTTATATTTTGGAAGGGTTTGAGAAGTATAGGTGTTAGCTCTTCTCTAAATGTTTGATAGAATTCACCTCTGAAGCCATCTGGTCCTGGGCTTTTGTTTGTTGGAAGATTTTTAATCACAGTCTCAATTTCAGTGCTTGTAATTGGTCTGTTTCTATTTTCTAGGTCTTCCTGGCTCAGTCTCAGAAGGTTGTGATTTTCTAAGATTTTCTCCATTTCTTCCACGTTGTCCATTTTATTGGCATGTAGTTGCTTGTAGTAATCTCTCATGATCCTTTGTATTTCTGCAGTGTAAGTTGTTACTTCTCCTTTTTCATTTCTAATTCTATTGTTTTGAGTTTTCTCCCTTTTTTTCTTGATGAGTCTGGCTAATGGTTTATCAATTTTGTTCATCTTCTGAAAGAACAAGCTTTTAATTTATTGAACTTTGCTATCGTTTGTTTCATTGCTTTTTCATGTATTTCTAATCTGATCTTTATTATTTCTTTCCTTCTGCTAACTTTGGGGTTTTTTTGTTCTTTCTCTAACTGATTTAAGTGTAAGGTTAGGTTGTTTATTTGAGATGTTTCTTGTTTCTTGAGGTAGGATTATATTGCTATAAACTTCCCTCTTAGAACTGCTTTTGCTGCATCCCATAGGTTTTGGGTCGTTGTGTTTTCACTGTCATTTGTTTCTAGGTATTTTTTGATTTCCTCTTTGATTTCTTCAGTGATCTCTTCGTTATTTAGTAGTGTATTGTTTAGCCTCCATGTGTTTGTATTTTTTACAGATATTTTCCTGTAATTCATACCTAGTCCTATAGCATTGTGGTCAGAATAGATACTTGGTATGATTTCAATTTTCTTAAATTTACCAAGGCTTGATTTGTGATCCAAGATATGATCTATCCTGGAGAATGTTCCATGAACACTTGAGAAGAAAGTGTATTCTGTTGTTTTTGGATGGGATGTCCTATAAATATCAATTAAGTCCATCTTGTTTAATGTATCATTTAAAGCTTGTGTTTCCATATTTATTTTCATTATGGATGATCGGTCCATTGATGAAAGTGGGGTGTTAAAGTCCCCTAATATCATAGTGTTGCTGTGGATTTCCCCTTTTATGGCTGTTAGCATTTTCCTTATGTATTGAGGTACTCTTATGTTGGGTGCATAAATATTTATGTGTTATATCTTCCTCTTGGATTGGTCCCTTGATCGTTATGTAGTGTCCTTCTCTGTCTCTTGTAATAGTCTTTATTTTAAAGTCTATTTTGTCTGATATGAGAATTGCTACTCCAGCTTTCTTTTGGTTTCCATTTGCATGGAATATCTTTTTCCATCACCTCACTTTCAGTCTGTATGTGTCCTACGTCTGAAGTAGGTCTCTTGTAGACAGCATTTATACAGGTCTTGTTTTTGTATCCATTCAGCCAGTCTATGTCTTTTGGTTGGAGCACTGAATCCATTTACATTTGAGGTAGTTATTGATATGTATGTTCCTATTACCATTTTCTTAATTGTGTTGGGTTTGTTATTGTAGGTCTTTTCCTTCTCTTGTGTTTTCTGCCTAGAGAAGTTCCTTTAGCGTTTGTTGTAAAGCTGGTTTGGTGGTGTTTAATTCTCTTAGCTTTTGCTTGTCTGTAAAGGTTTTAATTTCTCCATCAAATCTGAATGAGATCCTTGATGGGTAGAGTAATTTTGGTTGTAGGTTTTTCCCTTTCATCACTTTAAATATGTCCTGCCACTCCCTTCTGGCTTGCAGAGTTTCTGCTGAAAGATCAGCTGTTAACCTTATGGGAATTCCCTTGTATGTTATTTGTTGTTTTTCTCTTGCTGTTTTTAATATTTTTTCTTTGTATTTAATTTTTGATAGTTTGATTAATATGTGTCTTTGGCATGTTTCTCCTTGGATTTATCCTGTATGGGACTCTCTACGCTTCTTGGACTTGACTATTTCCTTTCCCATATTCGGGAAGTTTTCAACTATAATCTGTTCAAGTATTTTCTCAGTCCCTTTCATTTTCTCTTCTTCTTCTGGACCCCTATAATTCAAATGTTGGTGATTTTAATGCTGTCCTAGAGGTCTCTAAGACTGTCCTCAATTCTTTTCATTCTTTTTTCTTTATTCTGCTCTGCAGTAGTTATTTCCACTATTTTATATTCCAGGTCACTTATCTGTTTTTCTGCCTCAGTTATTCTGCTATTGATCCCTTCTAGAGAATTTTTAATTTCATTTATTGTGTTTGCTCTTTAGTTCTTCTAAGTCTTTGTTAATCGTTTCTTTTATTTTCTCCATTCTATTTCCAAGATTTTGGATCATCTTTACTATCATTACTGTGAATTATTTTTCAGGTCGAATGCCTATTTCCTCTTCATTTGTTTGGTCTGGTGGGTTTTTACTTTGCTCCTTCATCTGCTGTGTGTTTCTGTGTCTTCTCATTTTGCTTCACTTACTGTGTTTGGGGTCTCCTTTTCACAGGCTGCAGGTTCATAGTTCCCATTGTTTGGTGTCTGCCCCCAGTGGGTAAGTTTGGTTCAGTGGGTTGTGTAGGCTTCTTGGTGGAGGGGACTGGTGCCTGTGTTCTGGTGGATGAAACTGGATCTTGTCCTTCTGGTGGGCAGGACCACGTTCAGTGGTGTGTTTTCGGGGTGTCTGTGACCTTATGATTTTAGGTAGCCTCTCTGCTAATGGATGGGTCTGTGTTCCTCTCTTGCTAGTTGTTTGGCCTAGGGTGTGCAGCATTGTAGCTTGCTGGTTGTTGAGTGGAGCTGGGTCTTAGCTTTGAGATGGAGATTTCTGGGAGAGCTTTTGCCATTTGATATTACATGGAGCCGGGAGGTCTCTGGTGGACCAATGTCCTGAACTCAGCTCTCCCACCTTAGAGGCACAGGCCTGACACCTGGCCAGAGCACCAAGACCCATGGCTCAGAAGAAAAGAGAGAAAAAAAGAAAGAAAAAAATAAAATAAAAGTTATTAGAATAAAAAGTTATTGAAAATAAAAAAAAATTAAAAATCATAAAAAGAAAGAAAGACAGAAAGAAGAGAGCAACGGAAACAAAAAAACAAATCCACCAGTGATAACAAGTGCTAAAAGCTATACTAAAAAAAGACAAAAATGGACAGACAGAACCCTTGGACAAATGGTGAAAGCAATGCTATACAGACAAAATCATACAAAGAAGCATACAGATACACACTCACAAAAAGAGAAAAAGGAAAAAAAATATGTATATCTATATATATATAAATAAAAGGAAGAGAGCAACCAAATTAATAAACAAATCTACCAATGATAATAAACTCTAAATACTAAACTAAGATAAACATAAAACGAGAAAAAATTAGATGCAGAAAGCAAACCCCAAGTCTATAGTTGCTCCCAAAGTCCACAGTCTCAATTTTGGGATGATTCATTGTCTATTCAGGTATTCCAGAGATGCAGGGTACATCAAGTTGTTTGTGGAGATTTAATCCGCTGCTCCTGAGGCTGCTGGGAGAGATTTCCCTTTCTCTTCTTGGTTCGCACAGCTCCCAGGTTTCAGCTTTGGATTTGGCCACACCTCTGCGTGTAGGTCACCTGAGGGCGTCTGTTCCCACCCAGACAGGACAGGGTTAACGGAGCAGCTGATTAAGGGGCTCTGGCTCACTCAGGCCGGGGGGGAGGGAGGGGTACGGAATGCGGGGCTAGCCTGCAGCGGCAGAGGCCGGCGTGACGTTGCACCAACCTGAGGCGCGCCGTGCGTTCTCCCGGGGAAGTTGTCCCTGGATCACGGGACCCTGGCAGTGGAGGGCTGCACAGGCTCCCGGGAGGGTAGGTGTGGATAGTGACCTGTGCTCGCACACAGGCTTCTTGTTGGCTGCAGCAGCAGCCCTAGCATCTCATGCCCGTCTCCCGGGTCCACGCTGATAGCCGCGGCTCCTGCCCGTCTCTGGACCTTGTTTAAGCGGTGCTCTGAATCCTCTCTCCTCGCGCACCCCGAAGCAGTGTTCTCTTGCCTCTTAGGCAGGTCCAGACTTTTTCCTGGACTCTCTCCTGGCTAGCTGTGGCGCACTAGCCCCCTTCAGGCTGTGTTCAAGCAGCGAACCCCAGTCCTCTCCCTGGGATCTGACCGCCGAAGCCGGAGCCTCAGCTCCCAGCCCCGCCCGCCCCGGCGGGTGAGCAGACAAGCCTCTCGGGCTGCTGAGTGCCGGTCGGCACCGACCCTGTGTGCAGGAATCAATCTGCTTTGCCTTCTGCATCCCTGTTGCTGCGCTCTCCTCCGTGTCTCTGAAGCTTCCCCCTGTCACCCCCTCATCTCCACCAGTGAAGGGGCTTCCTAGTGTGTGGAAACCTTGCCTCCTTCACAGCTCCCTCCCACTGGCGCAGGTCCCGTCCCTATTCTTTTGTCTCTGTTTTTTCTTTTCCCCTACCCAGGTACGTAGGGAGTTTCTTGCCTTTTGGGAAGTCTGAGGTCTTCTGCCAGCATTCAGTAGGTGTTCTGTAGGAGTTGTTCCACATGTAGATGTATTTCTGATGTATTTGTGGGGAGGAAGGTGATCTCCACATCTTACTCCTCTGCCATCTTGAAGGTCTCCCCGCTGCATACGTTTTATAAATTATATTTTGAAAACCAGATGAAAGTGTTGAATTAAGAGAATTACAAGGCAAGATGTGTTTGGCTACTAAGACCGGGGTACAGACAGGCTGGTCCTGTGATTGTTTATTATAAAATGTTCATTGACTCTGTTCTTTAAGAAATGTTACCAGTATTCAGTAATTCAAAGCTTCCTTATTACAGTCTGCTATCAAATCTAACAATGCCTTCAGCTGTCTGTCCCATTTGTGACTCAGTGATGTGAGAATGATTTAGGTACATTGTGTCACACACCCTATTGTAGTTCTCATCAGTTTATGGTGATGAACAGAGTTCCAACTTTGTATCTTGCTTCATATAGGAGAAAAAGTTAATTTTTATTCAGAAGGGTATATTTCCCATATAAAAATAAATGAGCAGCACTATGGTATGTATCTACTCCTATTTCTTACGTACAATGGTTTACTTTTGCCTATAGCTATAAAAATCACATTTGAACACTGATGTGCAAATTGCATTTGGACATGTAATTTGGATGGATGTGACCAAATGTGATTACATCCAAGTGTGGCCCTATTAATCATGGGCCACATCTAGACAGAATTTCAGGACAATGTTAAGTATATAGGCAAGATGGTCTCAGGATATCCTCGATTCATCATTTCCCCACATTTTCTCATTGAGACACATGCGTTGGGGCCAAGGAAAAGAACTTGGTACTGTGCAGAGAAACTCAAGCTTGAAACCAACATGGTTTTGAATTCCCCAACTGGCATTCAATTTCCCAAATCAAATGAAGGGACCCCATTTCTATTTAGAGAAGCGTTAAAGCATAAAAATGTAATAACATTGAGTACTCTACCCTGCAAAAATGAAACCATGGTATCAGAACAAAAGTCGTATCTTGGAGGCTAAAGACTGGCCACCTGGTTTTTGAGAAATTTAAGACGCAAATTATATTATAGTTTAACAAAAAGTATTGATAACCACTTAGAATAGAATGACAATAGATTCCTAAATACCAATAAAATATCAACATTTTTCAATGTAATAATTTGTATATCTCCTCTTTATAGGCATTAGATTATAAAGCTTTAAATAATTTCAAAAGCCAACTTTACAGATATGCTTCTTTCTCTTTGTTAATTTCTATTTCTCCTATTCAGAACTGAATTTAGATCCATGAATATCAGAACATCATTCTACCAAAAATGTTCCCAGCTTGTAAAGTGTCCTTAGCTTTTCTATGCTTACCATGTCCTAGCAACAAGATTTTAGATGACAGTGAGCAGCGGCGGCCTGAAGAATTGTACTCATGCTTTGGGTGATATTTTTGTTTCTTATTAAGAATCTCGAGTGCCTGATTTCTTTCAGTAACCCTATGCTTCTCCTAATTAGCAAAACTGCCATGGTGTCACTTAGCTGAATAAATCCTTGGAAATCTTGACATATAGTAGATGTTGCTCATTTGTTTGTTTATTACCTGCCTCTCCCATTGGAATGTAAACTCCAAGGAGCGTACAGAAATTTTTCCTGTTTTGTTCACTGTTATATTCCCCATATCTGAAGTAGTACTCAGCATATAGTAAGAACTCAAATATTTGTTGAAGAACTCAAATATTTGTTGAATTGACGAATGGAGCTCTCTGAAAGTTAAAGATATACAACCATCTCTTTTTGGCTTCATGTAAATGGAATTTAGGTAAGCAAAGACAAAAAATACTTGTTTTTATAAATAATATTACACGTCAAACTGAGATTCATTATTATGAAAGAAAATTGTTGCTTTATTTTTTCCCTATAAACAAGGTATACTGGAATTACACAGAGAGTAACCTAAAGATAAAGCCATTTGCCAAAGATCACAGAGAAGAAGAGAGAGTGGATAATGTGAGGAAGAAAGTGGTCAAATGTAAATGTTGTGAGATGAGGCAGTTAATGTTTGGAAAATTAGTAAAAATGTTCATTGGGATGATCCAAGACATACTTTTAGTTACCATATAAATGTGAAGAAGCTCATGAGACACATCCAACCAAGTCAGAGAACATGAAAAGAGAATGTAAACCAACATGTGATTAAAAAAATATGGAGGATCATTTCCTGCAGTGGATGACGCCAGGAAGGTGGTCAAGGCAATGCTGAATATCAGAGACACCCTGCAGTAAATGTGAAGGATGTACTAAAGAGAAAGACCAGCAGCTTACTTCTTAGATGTCTTTTGACAAATATTCTTTTCTTATAAATTATACTCTTATTTTCTCCTAATATTCACTATTTTTTTTTTTCTCTCAATGGCAAATGAATTCCATAACCTTTTGGAGTTTTCTCTCAGGAGTCGCATATGCTATTTAAAAGATTTAAAACCTTTGGGGAAAAATCTTGGCTTTCTGTTTGAAGTAGGCTGTTTTCAACAAGTAGAAGAGATGGCAGATCTCAATCATCATTAAAACAAATCCAAGTCAAACTGTAAATCCTTACTTAAAATGTTTAAAGAAGTTGACACGTGCTTTTTATGCATTCTAAGATACCGATAAACTCTCAAAATTGTCGTTGTCTAAACAATCTAATTCATCCTGAAGGCCTACTTTGTAGTGTGGTTTAATGTATTTTCTTCATCAGTAATCTTTCTTACTTGCAAAGGCCAATAGGAATTTTCCTGTCTAATTCTGAAGCCAACATACATCAATGAGATATAAGTAACAGTTTAGTGCCTGTAGAGAAAGCAAATAAGTCAAGCCCAGAGTAGATTTGAGAAGTGAGTGTAGTTTGTTACTTTTAAGAGACTTTACTGTGAGGCTCTGGCAAGATAGCAGTGGGTTGTTAAAGACAAGTTTTTTATATTTAGACAGCTTGAAAGCATCATTATTTTAAGCACCAAGGTGGAAGAGTATCTGATGAAATGCACTGGGCCTCATTTACAGATGTCCTGCCCTGGCAGACTGATGTGATGGAGTAGAAAATAAAAGTCAGTCTTGTAAGTGTTTACAACTAATAGAAATGCATCATGTGGCATCTAGGAATAATAGGAAATCAATATCCCTCACTAGGGCAATAGAGTTCACCAATATGCAAGGAAAGAGTGCTTGACATTGTAGAGACTCCTACGTGTATATGTGTGTGGAGGTGTGTAGACAAACCATTGACTAGGACAAGTTGCTGACAACTAAAGATAGTGCAAAGTCTAAGGAAACACAGTGTCATAACTCAATGATAGATCCTTTTGGATAAAGTCTTCCATCCATCATCAAACAACAACTTGACCTACTTTGCACTTCTTAAGAAGAGTGAATATTAGCTATATAATAAATTGATATATTTTTTAATTAAATGAGAACTCCTGATAACTCCTCTTTTCCTAAAGAGGAAAGAGTGAAATCTAGTGGAAGGAAATTTTTAGACAGCATAATTTCATGTTATTTTTCAGACACTGGCTGCGGTTCAATGTCACATAGCCCTTGCTTATTCTGTGCTTTATTGTATTTGGACATTTGGTATAAAATGTCACTGCTCCAGTATCTGTTCTGGCTCTATGCATGCTGCCAGGAATGGTCACATTCAATTGTCTGAATGACTAATTTCTTCTATAGGCTATATAGGAAAATTAATTGCATACTGTCAAAAGAGTAGATATTGTGCTTGGTAAAATTTTTATTTAATATTGAAGTCATTTTTCTCTGTAAAAAATTAATAATAGTGGAGATCAGTGGATAAATGTGATTCAATATAAAAATATTCAGTTCACAAACAATAGAGGGTATGAAGTTGATCTAAATATCAGATGGGTGGTTGAGGTAAAGGGCCTCTAGTGTTTCTTGCAATAAGTTCATTTCTATTTTCATAATTTTTTGTCAAGAATGTCTCATGGAGCATATATTCTAATAGAAGACAGCCCAGTCAATCAGCAAATAGCAATAAAATATGGTGTCAAATAGAGATAAATGCTTTAAAGGAAATAAAACAGGGTAAGGTGATGGAGAGTGGTGAGTTAGGGGTGGGTGCTAGTTTAGTTAGTCAAAAGAAAGCCTCTTTGAGGATGACCTTTGTATGGAGTGCTGACTGGTATGAAAGAACAAGCTCTGTAAATCTCTGGAGGAGGAGCTGATCAGCTAGAAGGAAGAGCAAATGCAAAGGCCCTGAGCAGGAAATGAGCTGGGAATGTCCAGAAACAGCAAGGATAAAGTGGCTATAGGAGTGTGAGTGATGTGGAGAGTGGGAGGTTGGCTGTAGGTGGAATAAAGTCCAGTTTAAAGACAACTGTAGTAATTTAGGTGCGAGATGATGGTGGTTAAACAATGGTGGTCAGGTGTTCAGATCAAGATGTATTTTGAAGTGTCACCAGCTGAGTTTCTGGATTTACCAGTTGCTCCGGCGACTGGTAAATGACAGCATCATTTACCGAGAAGGGAGAATTCGGGGAACCAATAAACTTGTAGCAGATAGGGAGGTGGGTAAGAAATCCAGAGGTCTATTTAGAACACACTATATATCAAGTGGAGGTATTGCACAGGCAGCTGGGAAGCATAGGGGAGGGATCAAGACTGGAGATGTCATGTGGAAGTCACCCGTGCACCTACTGATCTAAAACCATGAAGCTGGATGAAATCGTCTAGAAAGGGAGTACAGAAAGCCAAGAGAAGAGGGCTGGGGACTGAGCGCTGAGGTACTCTGACATTTGGAAGTTGCAAGAGGCAGTAAGGAAAACAAAGCAAGAATGGTGTATAAGAACAGGAGAAAGTGCATCCTAGAAGCTAGGTGAAAAGTGTCTCAAGAAGGCAGAAGTGGTCAACTTTATTGAATGCAGCTGAAAGTAAGAAGACTGAAAGTTAACCACAGGATTCAGTACTGTAGGAGAGGGGTTATGGGTTTTTTTTTTGGCTGCACTGTGCGGCATCTTTTTTCCCTTACCAGGGATGGAAACTGCACCCCACACACGGAGTCCTAACCCCTGGACCTCCAGGGAACTCCCAGGAGTTGTTGATCTCTATAAGACCTCCAAACTCCAGAGGAAGCTGATGTTGGAGACAAAGACCTGACTGCAGTTGGTTCAAGAGAAAATGGGAAGTGAGAAGTAGAGACAATAATTACAGAACTCTTATGAGGAGCTTTGCTGTGAGTGGGAACACAGTAAAGAGGCAGTAACTGGAGAGAGATTATGATTCTGTTAATTTCAAATAAATTTGTTAGTGTCAAATAAAGTCAATTTTGGCAGGATAAGGGACTCTGAGTGGGACCTGAAATTTCCTTTTTATATTTTAAGTAGCTTCTGCAATGGCTAAAGTTAAAAGCTGGTGTGCACCAGGGTGGATGCGCTGATTGTTTACAGCGGGTGTCCGTTCTGGTTGATGAACACCTCCACTGTATCAGTAGTTAAATACTTTGACTATCACTGTCTGTGAAGTCAAAATGGCTGTTTTCCTGAAAAAACAAAACGCTAGGCTAAGTTAATTGTATCTGGAAAGTAGCAGACTTTTAGAAACAATAGGCTGGATCCTTGTTGCTCTACCGATGTGATTTCCTTCTGTTTCATCTTTCTCAGTAAAGACAATCACAGAATGTCTGCCTCTGACCCCCACGGACCACCCAGTGATAACACGGACAGAAAGTAAAACCTTTAGAGCAATGAATTTGAACGGCCAGACATCCCAGGCCTTTCTTCAGTGTGTTTTGGGTCAAGAGTGTTCATCCTCTGAGCTCTTGAGAAAAATTATCAACCCTCAAGTAAGAGAGGATAGACTAGGAAAACAAGATATATAGAGGCAGGGTGGAGGGATGGGAACAATAAAATACATTTTGTTGCTGGAGAATTATACCCTCAGTGAGATGAAAAGTTTTCTGAACCTAGTTTTAGTCCAGAGGTCAATGGCCAAGAAAAACCTAAAATACATTGTTTTCCTTGTTGGGAACCTATGTGAGAAAGATTCTACCACTCTCAGGATCTTTTTGGGAAACAAGTTTCCAAGCTGGGGTAAAGAAGCCTTACACTCATGTTAGCAGTTGCCTGTCCTTACGCTGACACGATGCATTCAGAAAAGCCCAAGGTGACTACAGTGGGCTTGGTTTATAGAGTCCACATAGCACTTTTAGAGTGAATGTGAAGTCTATATTTCTTGCAGAAGTTTCCAGTAACTCACGCAACTTCCGCATAGGATAGTATCACACTATTATTCAACTAATTCAATATTTATTGAATGCTGACTATAGGCAAAGCATTTATTCTCAAAGAATATCTAATGGCATTAATAAAGAAAGAAATTACACTCTTCCTTTTGCAGATATAGACAGTGATGGTCAGTGAGGTCACTAGATTCTTCCCGTATTAGCCAACAGACAACTGGTAGAGAAAAGATTAGATGAAATTCAATCAGTACATCTTGAACTGTATTTCACTGCATCCGCCTTATTGAGAATCCTATTTAGGAGAAAGCAAACCCTGTTTAGGAGATTGACTTTATTTTCATATGCTATTCAGACAAAGCAAACCAACATTTATCATAAACTTGCTCTGTGTCAAGAATTTGATTCACTGTAAACCACATGCAAATATATATGGCAAGTGAGATTTTTCTCATTTTATAAGGAAGTAAACTGAGGCTAAGAGAACAGTCAAGTAGCTTGCCCAATGCTGCACAATGGGTACCAAAAGGATTGGTTACCAGGTTAGTCTGACTCCAAAGATATTTTTTATACCATACCAAGCTTGTTCATGACTTTTTTTCATTAAGCTCTAATGTTGCAATTATCTTCCCACCTAAAAGCCAACTGTCATGCCAATATGTGTTTCCTTTGGATGCTAACTTATCTGTAATGAAAACTTTCCTTTAAGTGGTATGTTGTAGCTCATCTTGAAATAATGTTGGTACCTGCAGCACACGAAGAAGGAATCCTGTCTCACTTCCACCGCAAAGTGAAATAATGGCAGCGGGTCTATGTTTATCCTGAGAGTCATTGACAAAGCCTGCAAAATATGCAGGTTGAGGTGCACATTTAACTCTAGATGGTTTATGACCATCTTAGAATTTTTACTGCCAATGCATAGATTTGTCTCTAAACTTAGAATATTTCTAGTAATGAATACTATCTCCCCAACTTCTTTGCACTTCGGTTTTCTCACCCGAGGAAATTTTTCATCATACATAGGCACTCTGATGGCAGACTCCTATATTACTGCAATGGAAAACAGGATGGATTTGGGGATGATTTAGTGCCCACTAGTGTTGGCTATCAAACTTTGCAACTTCCTAAAGAGACAAAACTTTTATGTTTCTTTGGAAGTTGTATGACAGTGAGATTTGTGCTGTTAACACATTGTGGCTGGACATATCATTAAGTGATAAAATTTTGTATTACGTAGGTGACTCGAGGCAGTGCAAAAACATTAGAAAGAGAACTATAAGGACAATATAACAAATATACATTATCCTTATAGTTTTCTTTCTTATGTTTATCTATATACGTATGTATAGTATAATTTTATGTAATGTATATATAAAATATACATATTCCGCATAGTTATCTAAAAAACTATTTTATTTTATCTCAAGTCTTCCTTGTTCTGTATATCAGTGGACTAAGTTACTATGTTACTGGGCACCCTTTACTTCAAGGATTAATTCTTCTTGCTCATAATTATGACAGGTAGAAGATGACACAATTTCCATAAATGTAACATTATTGATAATCTATTCAAAGCCCATCTTGATATTTGATTTTAAACAGAATTATCAGTGTAAACAACATTGAAAAATACATTGGTAATGTTATGAGGATGAAGCTCCACATAACATCTCTGTGTAATATATCAGATTTCTAGTGAAATGCGTCATATTTAGAAATATTACAAACAATATCCTTAAGCACATGTGGAAACAAAGTAACAGTTAACTTTGGGAAGGTGGTAAAAATTATCAGAAAATAATTTTATGGTACCTCAGGATAATATCTCCTAACATGTTTATTTGTAAAAATTGGTAAGCCTATGGTTCTGAAAATTGACTTTTAATGCACAGAGAAGCTACATGAAAGCAATCATAAAAACTAAACATAAAACACAAAATTTTGCCTTCAAGCACTGGATTGTCCTTGGTGAGTCATACGTAAATGTGAAATTATTACATTTGCCAGTTGCCAAGGGCTTTGCTTTATGGATATCTGCAACACATAGACATAAATCAATTAATATGCTATTTTTCCTGTATAAACCCAGGTGCACTTGATTCATTACCTCTCACTAGAGGAGAAGTTGGCAAATCAACATCATTATGAAACTGTTCAGGCAATAGATTATCTTCAGAAATTAGTTTTCTGAAAACGGTTCCAAATTGTTTTACGAAGTTATGACTTGCTGACAGATCCCCACCCCCACTCCCAATTCAGAGATACCAGGATTTTTAACATTGTGTTTCTCTTTTAAATAATAAATCCACTCTTTAACATCTACACACCCATATTAAAAACTTCAACTAATCATGTATCATTTGCTTTTCAATACAGATACATGATTGCCTTAGCCAGAAATGCAGACTTCTTCATATCTCTTCTTTGGAAACAATACAGATGAAGAATGTTTGGGTGTTTTAATGTAAGCACCTGCAAGAGTTGCTAATTAACTCAACATCAGTGAAAGATTTCAATTGTACTTTCTGAGGCTCAATTACGTACAATGTGAAAAAATAAATATGAGCATAATTAACAGTTTTTCTATTTTTCTGTTTCAAGTCAGTGGTTTATGATTTAGCATTCCTTCACTGACAATTATATAGCATGATCAATGGTTTACTCATGCTATGGTCCAAAATAAAGATATGCCCTCTAAAGTGATTTAAATGTGAGGAAATGGATTTCTTTTTACTAATATTATCAAATATTCTGCTTGCCACACCTCCTGCTGGGCACTGTAAGTGGTGAACTGTTATGACAACGGCCACTATTCAATGAGCTAAATGAAACAGGCTCCGCACCAGCATAGCTATTTACATACATTTCCTTATTTTATCTTTAAAACTATGGTATGAAGTAGGTTTTCTTTTTCCCATTTTGCAGTTATGGAAACCCAGGTTCAGAGAAGGTACCAGACTTACCCACTATCATACGGAAGAGTAGGAGCCAAACCCAGGTCTTCCCAGCCTCACACCCGGTGTTCTTTATACCACACTCAGGAAGGTGAGTAGGAATTTAGCATGTCCTGCCTCTAAAAGACCTATTACTGTCTTAGTTTAACCATTGTTTTTTCATTATTGTTTTTGTTTTATTGTCTCCCACATTGAGCCCTAAGGGAGCCAATGAGTTGGCCACAATTGTTTGTTTCTTTTCCCTCCTCCCCACTCTGTGATTTCTACAGACGTTATTTTCCATTAAAAGTAGACCTTGCTTCCGCCACCACCATTTCTAAGCTAACACTTGTTTTGCTATCCTGGCTGAAAGCTAATCCCCCTCTTTGTTTTTTTTGCCTTTTTTTAAAAGAAATGTATCTTGTCTTTTCCTTTCATGCCACATATTTTATTTACTAAATATTTGTACACACGGCAGTTGGTTGTGTCAGCGCCTTTTCTCCACACCGGCAATACAGTAAGGAACCAGGTAGATCTGGTTCTAGGCTCTGCCTTCATGGGGTTTACAGTTTGAATGTAGTATAAACACACAGAATAATTTCAGAAAATGATTAGTGCTAAAGAGAAAATAAGTCAAGATGATTGATTAGCAGAAGCTACTTTAGATAGGGTTAGAGAAGATCTTTTGGTGGATAAAACCTCTCCAGTGAAAGGTACCAGGTACTGTGATATATGCTATGAATGCAACAGGGACCAAAACAAACCAACAGTCCCTACTCTCAAGTAGCTTAAGTCTAGAGGGAGCAAAAGATGAAAGACTTAGTGTCAATTAAATGAAATAAGAAGTAATAAGTGCTTTGAAGGAAATAAACTGAAGACTGAGAAAGAGAATAACAAAGTCGCCACTCAGGAAGGCATCTTGGAAGAGATGATACCTGATCTGAGAACTGATGATGGGACTGATCCAGCCACACAAAGAACGGAGAATATTGTGCAAAGCAAGTGCTCAATTCTCTACTTTATGCCAGGTACTCTGCTTGGTCCTAGCGATACAATGATGAACAAAAGCCTATATGCACTATGATTTCTTGGTTCTTATAGTCTAGTGGGTAATTTAGACATGAATCACATAATGATGGAAATAGACCTTGATACTTCTGGGTTAACTTGCATGGCCATGCCCATCCATCACTCACTTAACCATCGCAATGTCACAGTCTTTGGTATATGTAACTCTTCTTGGCTATTTTCTTCAGTGCTGGCACCAAGGAATCTTCTATTATAGCTACATGATATACTACTGCATGGTGTTCATTAACTTTTTATATTTATGTGTTGATTATATGCTCCTTGAAGGTACACTTCTTTATGTTTCTCTCAGTCCTCAGCATAATGCTAAATACATAGTAGGAAGTACAAACCATTCATTGTTTAATTATTCATCAATATTTACAAGGTGCTTACAGTGTGCCAGAAACTGTACAAGGCTGTGGGATACCAAAGATATAAATCAGAATTCAAGAAACTCATTCTCTACAGGGGAAATAAACAAGTTAAACAGTACTTGCAGGAAAATATGGAAGTATAATAACAGAGGCATTAAACAGGTCCCCAGTAGGAGTTTCTATTCAAACCTTGAGAGAACAAGTGAATTAACCAATCGTCTCCTATCTTCCATTTGCACAGTAACCACAGGCTATTGAGAGTGTGTAGATCATCACCATGCTGTAGGAGTAAGATGGAGCCATACAAATTGCTCACCTTTGCTATAATTTGAGGAGTTACTGGTTTTAAACACAGACCAAATGAACTTTTCCCAGTGAATAATTTTGGTTTATCTAACTTTAGGTTGTCTAATGATCATCATTCACAAGTCCACTTTTTCCCCCAGTTTTATTAAGATATAAATGACATATAGCACTGCGTAAGTTTAAGGTATACAACATCATGATTTGACTTACATATGTCATGATTTGATTACCACAAATTTAGTGAACATCCAACACCTCATATAGATTCAACACTAAAAAAATAGAAAATCTTTTTCCTTGTGAAGAGAACTCTAGGATTTACTCTCTTAACAAATTTCATATATAATGTACAGCAGTATTAATTATCTTTATCACGTTGTACACTGCATCCCTAGTACGTATTTATCTTGTAACTGGAGTTTGTACCTTTTAACTGCCTTCATCTAATTCCTCCTCATCCCCCACCTTTGGTAGCCACAAATCTGATCTCTTTTTCTATGTTTGTTTGTTTGTTTGTTTTTGAAGTGTAGTTGACCTACAAAGCTATGTTTGCTCCTGGCAGACAACATAGTGAGTCCATATTTCTGTACATTTCAAAATGATCACCATAAGTCTAGTCATCATCCCATGTGTTCTCTGTATCTATGACTCTGCTTCTGTAAGTTATGTTTGTTCATTTGTTTTGTTTTTAGATTCTGCGTATAAGTGAAATCATACTTTGTCATAGACTAATTGCCCATATAAGTGTGAATTCATTTCTGGGTTGTCTATTCTATTCCATTGATCTTTATGTCTGTTTTCCTGCCAGTAACATACTGTTTTCACTACTGTAGCTTTGTACTATAGTTTGAAATCAGGGAATGCTCTTTGTTCTTCTTCCAGCTTTGTTCTTCTTTCTCAAGCTTGTTTTGGCTATTCGAGGTCTTAAACTAATTTGTTCTAGTTCTGTGAAAAGTTCCTTGGTATTTTGATAAGGATTGCAATTACTCTGTGGATTGTCTTGGGTAGTATGGTAATTTTAACAATATTAATTCTCCCAATCCATAAGCACAGTGTATCTTTCCATCTGTTTGTGTCACTTTCAATATCTTTCATCAGTTTTCCAAGTACAGATCTTTTACCTCCTTAGTTAGATTTATTCCCAGGAATTTTATCCCTTTTGATGCAATTGTGAATGGGACTTACTTAATCTCTCTTTCTGATAGTTCATTTTTAGTGTATAGAAATGCAACAGATTTTTGTATATTAATTTTATATCCTGCAATTTTACCAAATTCATTGGTGAGTTCTAATAGTTTTTTACTCGTGTCTTTAGGATTTTCTATGTATAGCATCATGTCGCCTGCAAACAGTGACACTTTCACTTCTTTTCCAATTTTGATTACTTTAATTTATTTTTCTTGTCTCATTACTGTGGCTAGGACTTCCAATACTATGTTGGATAAAAAGTGGCAAGCGTGGGCATTTTTAGCTTGTTCCTGATCTTCAGGAACTGCTTTCAGCTTTTCACCATTGACTATGATGTTAGCTGTAAGGTTGTCATATATAGATTTTATTAGGTTAAGGTATGTTCCCTCTATACCCACTTTGTTTAGAGGATTTATCATAAATAAATGTTGAATTTTGTCAAATGCTTTTCTGCATCTATTGAGATGAGCATATGATTTTTATTCTTTAATTTGTTAAGGTAGTGTAACACATTGATTGATTTGTTGATATTGAAAAATCCTTGCATCCCTGGGATAAATCCCACTTGATCACAGTGTATGATCCTTTTAATGTATTGTTGGATTTGGTTTGCTAATATTTTGTTGAGGATTTCTGTATCTATGTTCATCAGTGATATTGGCCCATAATTTTCTTTTTTTGTGATATCTTTGTCTGGTTTTATTATCAGAGTGATGTCAGCCTTGTAGAAAGAGTTCAGAGGTGTCTTTCCTCTACAATTTTTTGGAATAGTTTGACTCTTCTCTAAATGTTTGGAAGAACTAACATGTAAATGTCTGGTCCTGGACTTCTGTTTGTTGGGAGGTTTTTTTTTTTTAAAATTAATGATTCAATTTCATTATTGGCAATTGGTCTGTTCATATTTTCTATTCCCTCCTGATTCAGTCTTGAGGTAATTACTTTGGTAAGTGACTATGGCATAAATCAGATAACCCTATAACAACTCACCACTGAAAACAGCTATGTGCATACCATTTCCCCCAATGCTTCTATAATTAATAAGAAAACTACAATCTTATTTACCTCCTTGAAATGGGACTTCATGTATTGGTATACGCACACATACCTAATTATTTTCACAGAACATTTGTCCATGTAAATTAAAATGGCAGAGAAATTATCTGTTCTATCCAAGTAAATCTACTTTCCTACATCTGGTACAAATCTGTGTTTTCTATGAGAGTCAACTTTCTCTTTTTTATCTGGTTTCACACTATCAAAGTAATTAAATATAGACATGGTGGAAAATAATATCAAAACACTTGTTTGTGCATAGAAAAATATTGCTTACTTTTCCACTTTTAAAGTGGCTGCTTTGCCAACTTATAAACATAGTAAGTTTTTAGATAGATTTATTTTCTTACTATTTCTTTTTCTGACTTATTCGTTAATTTTGGAGTATGTTTATGTAGACTTGTTTTAACATACTTATACATCCATATTAATTTGATAATTCTACATGTGGAAATCTTTCTGCTAAGGAAATAATTTAAAATATAAAAATCCTTATGCATACAGATAGAGTTTCAATTTACTGTTACTCAATAAAGTGAAAAAGTGGAAACAATCTTATGATAGAAGAGTGAAATAAATTACAGTATATCATTCCATGGAAAATTATACAAGCTTCTCAGAATTAAAACTATGCAAACTTTATGATATATTGTTAAGTTAAAAATACATAATATAAAATTGAATATACACTATAATTCTAAGAGTAATCTTGTATATATACTTTTTTAAAAAACAAACCAAACAAAAAGCTAGCAAAAGATATGAAGATAATATACCAAATTTGTTCTGTATTGCAGTAAAATTACCAATGGTTTAAAAAGCCCTTGCTTTTCAAATTTCTAAAGTGTCATATATTATTTTAATTTTTTAGCTACAAATATTTATAAACACACTCTAGACACTTTCACATTTTTCAGAGCAATTCCTTTTTTTTATCTCTCTTTAATTCCAACAATTTCTTTCTTTAAACTCTAATCTTATATTGTCTTATAAATCTTGCTTTTATTCAATCTTGCTTTTATTTAGTTTTGGTTGAAGCAATTCCTTTTCAACTCTGGGTTCAAAGGGGATACAATATCACCTGCATCCTCTCAATGTCCCCAGTGCACTGTGAGATTTAATGAGATAACGTCCATGCAGCACTTTATGTTCCTTAGAGAAAGGTGCTATATAAAAACAATGCATTATAATGATTTATGTTATTATAAAACCACAGAGATATTAGACCTACAATTTAGCACAAGGAGACAGGGTTGGACTCAATCCAAGTTCAGACTGGGCAATGTCCCTTAATGCCAAACTAGAAGGAAGGAGTGGGAGGAAGTTGCTTCCTGCACTGAGAGTACCAAAAGGCAAATGCCCACTTCCTCTCAAGGTTAAAAACAGGATACTTTAGTTTTTATGTACAATCCTCTAAAAATTACAGTATGTCATTTGTGTTTGCTTGATATATCACTCTCCCTGTCTCTGCTGAGTTCCAACTGAATACATTCCCAGTTATTTATGGGAAAGAAGTTTCCAGAGCTAGGGTTAAAATTCAGCTATTACTGATTACTCGAAATCATCAGATGATCTGAGGACTGTGTACTAATGAAGAATAACACAACTTCTGAACTGAATTAGAGGCATACAGTACGGCCACCCCTTACTTTATGCACAAATCCCCTAGCCAACCACTCATAAGTGGTCAACCACTTCCGAGCTTTTCTACGGAAGGGACACTTTTACTTCCTAAAAAGAGCTCTGACACTTAGAATGTTCTGCTCTGCATTTAGCCAGATCCTGCCCTCCTATTGTTCTGCTTTCTGAAGCCACACTAAGTGTCCATCCTCTGACTTAGTCATTTCACTATGCTTTCTTATTCATTCATATAGTCAACACTTACTCTGTAGCCATTGTGTAGGCTCCCTGTGAGGCTCTGGGGACACAGAGGATTTTTGATACTTCTCTGTCCTACAGGATCTCACAGTCTAATGGGACGCAGACACCAAGATAGGGAAATCATCATAAACATGGTAAGTGCTAGGTTGCAGGTAGGAAGTAAAGTGTCAAAGGACAGAGAGGGAGGAAGAAAGTCATCCTGCCCGAAAGCATTCAAAAAGGCTCCCCAGAGAAGGTGATTTTTGTCCTCCTGTTGAAAAGATGACTAAGATGGCTAAGATTTTGCCAGCTAAAGCAAAAGAGCATAAAATAGTTGTGAATGGTCCAGGTTTGTGCAGGGAAGGGTGAGAAGTTCAGTATGGCTGAATCTGAGTGGTAGGAATGAGACTGAGAGGCCAGTACCTGAGGGTTTTATTTCCAATGCTTCCATGATTGGACTTTATGCAACATGCAATGGGGCCAACAAGAGATTCTGGAGCTGGTGAATGACATGATCAGACCTGTCCTTAGGAAGATGACTATAGTAATAATGTAGGTAGATTAATGACTAGAGTGGGGAGCGTCTTGTGATAAGAAGTTACTGTAAAAGTCTATGGAAGACTTGATGAGGCCAGTGCTAGGAAGGCAGGAGTGAGGCTTGAGAAATTAATGATGGCACTGATGTCAATATATTGGAAATGAGAACCAAAGGTGTGGGAGGAGCAAAAGGCAAATCTATTTTCCTTACTTGAGAGACGGAATAGATGGTGACATAATTAACAACAACCACAAAATATAGGAGGCAGAGCAATTTGGGGGAGAATGGTAAGGTCATAAGACACGTTCTGACTGTTAAGTATGAGACTCCTGTGGAATATTCAGGTGGCAGTGTCCAGAAGACAAGTGGAATGTGGGTCTGCAGCTTGGGGAAGAAGTCAAAGCTGGAAAGAAACTGGAAAAAATATTCCAAATATAATAAACAGAAGAAAATCGTTTATAGGAATTCAGTTGAATACCTAGTGAGGCACTACTGTGATCCCCCTTATCCTATTAATTCTGTTATTTCTTCCTAAGATTCTGCTGACTCCACAAACTCATTCAGAAGACAATACTATAAATGTGAAATGGATGAAAGGAGCTTAATTTAACTACACTTTGCGTCTTTATACTTTTAATTTGGGTTTCATTTTGTTGTTGTTTGACAAGTGCAGCTCTTTTCCTTTATCTGCTTTACATGTAATCTTGTAATCTGTCCTTCTTTTTCTTATCATATCTTACTCATTTGTCTTCCTCAAGACACCTCCAGAGGAAAAGGAAGTCAAGGCATTTCAAGACCTCTTATTCTTAAAAAATTGCCTCATCATCTCCCCCGACACTGCCACACATACACTAGTACCAGGAAGTTGACCAATGGGTCTCACAATTGCACATGAACTTGGTTCTTGCTTTTACCAAGTAGCATCTGCCTTTTCCATTTTTTTCTTTTCTGACTCACAACAGATATTGACCACAAAAGATATTATTCATGAACTTGCTAGGAAAATACTGGAAAGACACTGAGGATTCTGATTAGCCTTTGTGAAACTGTCTGCCTCCACTGCTAGAATTACTGGCTTTGCCTCCAACCAATGACTGTTGAAGATGTTTCCAGTTCTGCTTCTTCTTGGGGTCAGGTATCAATCAGGCTGATCCAGCCTCCTGTTGCAGTCATTCTTTCTGTTCTATGAACTCCATTCTTCTGGTGCTATATATAGCCTACTCTATCAAGCTTCTCTATTCCTATAGGATGGATTATTTCCCCAAATCCTCCTCAATCCATCATGCAAATGAACTCTTGGCAAGCCAGACCCCTGGGGCTCTCCATACATATGTGATCATGTCTGATTCAAGGTAAATACAGATTGGGTGATCCTGGGTAATGCCACATGTCTCAAATGAGTAACCAGGTAGAGTCTATGTAATTTCCAAATAGCCAATGGAAAGGAAGTGTCAACTCAAACAGAACTAAATCTCTTTATGTCTTAGACTTTCATTTTGAGAAGCTCAAAACACTATCTCATTACTATATTCAAACAGAAACTTGATCATTCTAAAGCAATATCAACCAAAAGATATAGACTTCTAAACAAAAATATAGAGCTGAAAAGGCCAACTTGTATAAGAAAAACTCATTTTTCAAATTATTGTGCATCATTTAATTTTTACAACATCATGCATGAAACTTTAGTTACCTCAGCCTTTGGAAATAGTAATAAAAACAGCACTGTATATCCATTTACTTTGGGTCTGCTGATTTTATTATTTTTAATACTAATAAAAAGTTATATATTATAAGTATGCTGGTCAGATTAATTATAATTTCATGCTTTTTCCAGTGATTATGGTGCTGCACAGAATTTTCAAAAGAACTAGAAGACATAAAATTTCTTCCTATGACATTCTCTTTACAGCTTAATACTACTAAAAATTAATTCTCAAATTAAAAGCAGTTAACTTTCTTTTCAGTAAAATGTTCTTTTTACAGCATTTAGTTATCATGCATATATGTCTGTCTTAAGAAACAAAAGGGGAAAAGGCAAGAAAACTAAATAAAAATGAAGGGAAGATAAAGCTGTTCACTAGCCTCCTATATGACCCCAATGCAGAAAAGACTTTATTGAGGGCGATTGCTGTGAAATGCAATTTCAGCTTTTTTTATGCCATGGTGATATATCTACCAATTTCAGTGCTGTGTGGAGAACAGGAACATCATTCTAAAAGCAGTTCTGTTTTCAGAAATCACTTGGGATGAGTTGTCAAAAATACTCTAAAATATATTCTAATTGCTGTAAACGCACTTGAATTTTGACAAATGCAATAGTTTGATTTGAATTTTAAAATAATTTTTATTAAAAATACACAAGCAAAATGTAATTATTATTTTCCCTGTGTGACAAATTAGACTTCTGTACCAGAATCAAAATTTATTTATAGGACTTGAATGAATCAAAAAGTATGTCAGGCAAGTCTTTCCCAGTGAAGATAGGCCAGTCCCAGAAACGAACTATTTTTAGAAGAAATAGAAAACAATACTGAGGATTTTTAAGAAAATATCAATGATATGAGCATATGCTTTGGATAACACTGAGTCAGTTGAAAACATAACCTATTGGTTGGCTACTTCTCTCCATCCTGTATTTCATTTCCTTTCATTGACATTTGAAGCCAGGATCCTCATGACCTTCTTTGGATGCCATCTCTGCTTTTCCTGGCTGAATTAGGAGTACCCTGCATATGGCAAGTTGGCTGATTTTGTCTTTCTCCTCTGCTACATTGAAATAACTTGAAGGCAAGGACTTTGTCTTTTTCATCTTTTATGTCCTTAGCGCCTGATAGAGTTTTGAGAACAGAGTAAGAGGATGGGGAAAAAAAAAAAAAACCGAAAGAATGGGTGAGTGAGTGAGCGGCTGAGTGAATCTATTCTATAAGGCAGCTGCATTTTACTAAATTAGGAAAAAAATGACAGATTAAGCCCTCAGGGGGAGAAGGATGCTACTTCCAAAAGAATGCTCAGCATTTGTCTGGGAACCTCAAGAGTAGATTCCAGAATGTATTCTCACATGGAGTGACATAGACCAGCACCCAGCACTCTGAAGTTGATCTGACAGGAACGTCAGTTGCCATGCTGCGATTAATAATGGAGACATACTACAAGAGCTTAGAAAGAAGCAGCTTGCACTGCTTAAACCAACACACATGAAACAGAGCCTAATTTCCTCCATTACAAATTCTGCCAAAGCACCCAGACGACTTGATTCCAGTTTTCATATCTGTTGAAGTAACTACCTCATTCATATTTTACTGAAAGGGTGGCTTTCTTTTAACATGTGTTTGTAATAAAGAAATTTACTTATTGTTCAAACAACAGAAAATTCGTATAACAGAGGCCCTGAAGAATGAGTTAAATTGATCTATTATCTATTAACTTTTACAGAAAAAAATTAAACATAGGTTTGCAAACGTTTGAAGATATTCCATCATACTTTATGATCTAAGCCTTTGAAAGTGATAAGGAAACATATCATTGATATCAGCCTATAGTATTTTAAGAGGGGCAAACAGTTTGTTTGAACTCCTGTACCAGTGGATCTGTGTTAAAAATGTATATTTGATTAATAATAATAATATAATTTCAGTACTCACTGTGATTGGGAAAGGCTTTCAACCCAAAATTTTGTTTAGTTATCTCACTGGCGCAGGACTTTAAACCTGGAAATACAGGCTAGGATGTAAAGGAATCAGCTCTTTAACAAAAGCAACATTCTTTAAGGATGAGAAAAAAGTGAGCTTTGTAGAGAAAAATAAACTCTGGTGGAAGAAGAGGTCCATAGTAATAATCTCAATGCTTTACCCTAAAGCTTCATTCTATGTCTTGAGGCTTTTTAGTTTGGTTCTTCCTGCCATCAGCACACATTGCCGCAAAGATAAAAAAGTCCCCTTTTGTTAATCCAAAAACAAAAACCACAACTGAAACAAAATGCTTTTCCTTTTGCTCTTTTAAATGTAACTAGGTCTAGTATTAACATTCCAAAGAAAACTTAAGAAAAAAATTGAGATACAAACATAAAAAATACAAAAATAATTTATATATATATATATATAGTTTCTATATATAACTATATATACAGTTTCTGAAACTACAGTAATTAATGCCATGACCTACTAGGCACTAAATTTTTTATCTGGTGTGTTCTACCGTAAAGCATGCCTTGGTAATTTCTGAGATGTCCTTATGTTAAATAATGTTCTTGTTTTAAGAAAATCTCCATTAAAAACACTTTTTATAGCCTCCAAACAAATCAACTCCCAAAGGTTCCTCTGTTTTTTTTTTTTTGTTATCACAATGCCCACGTAAGATTCTAACTAGAAGCCAAGTCAAGTATTTTCTATTACTCTGTTGGTCCCTGTTTGTGATTAACCCTCTTAATAAAGTATAAATATATCCCTTTGAGGCCATGGTGCTCATTCCTGACTCACTGGATTCTACCCTTACAGAGTCACTTCAATTATTTGACAGTGAGATTCAGATATAGGTATTTTTTAAAAGCTCAGGACATTCTTTTTTTTTTTTTTTAACATCTTTATTGGAGTATAATTGCTTTACAATGGTGTGTTAGTTTCTGCTTTATAACAAAGTGAATCAGCTATACGTATACATATATCCCCATATCTCCTCCCTCTTGCGTCTCCCTCCCACCCTCCCTATCCCACCCCTCTAGTTGGATACAAAGCACTGAGCTGATCTCCCTGTGCTATGAGGCTGTTTCCCACTAGCTATCTATTTTACATTTGGTAGTGTATATATGTCCATGCCACCCTCTCACTTCGTCCCAGTTTACCCTTTCCCCTCCCCGTGTCCACAAGTCCATTCTCTATGTCTGCGTCTTTATTCTTGTCCTGCCCCTAGGTTCATCAGAACAATTTTTTTTTTTTTTTAGATTTCATGTACATGTGTTAGCATACGGTATTTGTTTTTCTCTTCCTGACTTACTTCACTCTGTATGACAGACTCTAGGTCCATCCACCTCGCTACAAATAACTCAATTTCATTGCTTTTTATGGCTAATATTCCATTGTATATATGTGCCACATCTTCTTTATCCATTCATCTGTTGATGGACACTTATGTTAAAAGCTCAGGACACTCTAATGTACAGCTGAATTTGAAACCATTGTTCTAAGAGCTGAATACGGAAACATTTACAGGAAAAATTCTGATGACAGGGATAGCTAATGTTTTCTGACTATTTCTCTGAGTTTTTAAAAATGCTGTCCTGTCACTTTGGTCCCGTGATTACTAACTCTTGTAAGAAAATGATCTCTATTATTAAGCAAAACGCAAAGTTCCCTAAGAGGGAAGCAACATCTTACTTGAAGAATGTCACCACCCTGAATTATTTTGGGAACAGAGCCAGATATAAGAAAATTAATGAATGATGATTGTCTCTTCAGAGCACTCCTATGCTCATAACACAGAAGATTTGGGGTTTATGTGGGAGAATTTCCTTCACAACTAAATACATACGTAATGCACACCATCGAAACTGTGAGGTTATGCTGAAAGACAGGAATCATTCAGAGAAACGAATACCTTTTTCCTCTGTGAATACTTAAAACTTAAGTTCCTTTGAACCCAAGAGTACTTGGGAGCACACGAGAGATTTTTATGATTCTATCACAGGTTGTGAGTTTTTCTGAGTTCAAATTTATTTCTACATCTTTGTACCTTAAGTAGAGGTTTAACATGCATGGCTTTGAGATCCTTCCAGAATCTGTAAACTGTGGGGAAAATTTCAAACTTTTAACTTAGAAAACTATTCACCATGGAATAAAATATTAAAGGATAAGTAAGATTGATTTAATTGCAAGACTACACATACACACAGTGTGTGTGTGTGTGTGTGCATGTAAAAATAGACTGGATATAAATCATGATGGAGAAGATTGACAAATAAACAAATTATATTCAGTTGTGTAAACAAATGCCAAATCAATGTCCTTATCAGACAAAAAGCAATTAAAATTAATTCATTGGCCACCAAAATGATTTCTTCTCACAAGGCATCCCTCAGAGGGACATTATTTTCAATGATATGCTTACTTAATACACCCATTTGCAAAGGCACAACCGCTTCAGTGAGCTGAAGATTTTACTTATATTTGGCCTGTGGCATCTTTTCCCCTGTGTTGGAAAACTCAGTTAAAATTCACAGAGGCTGTCAACCACAGAGCAGGCACTCAACTCTCAACTGGTCAAGCTGCATTTGACACAGTGAGGAGCAACTCAGCAACACATGCTGAAGCGACACAGCCTAGAAAACAAGGAACCAAGCATGTTCTGCTGCTTCAGACCTCGGCTATCATGCAGTGTGTGCAAGAGTCTAAGAGTCAAATAGACTTATGAGTCCTTCTCCTGTTGAGAAAAGGAAAAAGAGGAAGAGAGAGAGAGAGGGAGACTGAAAGAGAGACTCTGTTGTGTTTTTTGTGTGCTGCATGTTGCCTGTGTATTTTGAAAATGAGATTATGGACAACCACACTCCGTATTTTGAAGCAGAATGACCAAAACCCTATTTACACACTGAATGAGTGAAGGGCATAGAATACGCATCATTGTGCAGGAACTGAAAGTTGTGCGGGTAAAATAATTTAAATCCACCCTGGTGGAATACGGCAAGTGGTATACACCATTACTAAAGCAACATGCCATTTATAAATTAAATACACTGGCAAGCACTTGTCCAAAATAATCATTTCAAGAGCGTAATAAAAGGAGAGCAAAGGAACCAAATAACAGAAGTCTTGTTTCCCAGCTTGGACCTAGACTGAAGTGATGTAAGTTAACTTATTTAAATATAACCGAATTAAACAAATAAAATGATTTTATTTTTATTGAACAGATAGAATTTTAGAGGAAAGTAATTCAATACTGTAAAAGACACAATTTCACAGATCTCAATTTCTTCATTTGTTAAAAGAGGAAACCTTAGTAGACGATCTGTAAGGTCCCGTTTACCTTTAAAATATCCTGTTTTTCTACACACAAAATAAATAATCTTAGTAGAGTATAAGGAGCTATCCCTAACAGTAGGGACAGCTATCTACTGTCACTAATTGTCATTTTATTTGCAGAACCATAAAAAAAGAGACTCTAACAGTACCAGGCTCACAATTCAGTATATTTTCAATTTTAAATGTAGAATTAATTAAATCTATACCTACAAAATAACATTAACAATCAGAAAATAAAGTAATAATCATGATATGTTGACTATGTAAATGAATCATAGTTAGCTCTCTGTTCACCTTAATCCCTATAGACTTTTGTACTAGTCTGTCTGATATGTTTTCAGCCCTTCACTATCTGCAAGATATTATAATGCCTATAATATTAATAATAGATACAAGTCATTTAGGATCTGTTTCGTGCTCTTACACTTGACATATTTTATGTTATTTAATCTTCACAGTAATATTATGAAAGTGTGTTTCATCTGTTTTATAAAATTAAGAATATGTAAACTCAGCTCTGAGAGGTAAAATAACCTATTCAAAATGTCCCTCCCATCTGCTCTGTGACAATTCCAGGAAATGAGTTCAGGTCAGACTGAAGACAAGGTGCTGCGATCGCTCTCTCGCTTTTCCACGTGACAAAGGAACTGAGGGGAACATGCCCTGAAGGAAAGGGAGCCGGTGAAATGAATTGAAATTCAGAGCTAATACAATTCCCTCCAGACGACTCAGCTCAGGTGACTCCACCCAGACAACAGTCCTCCTTTGGTGAGAGCCCTGGGCCTGGATCCATCTCCTTTCCACCATGCCAGGTGCCAAAGGAGCCCCCCTATCTCCCTTCTGCCCTTCACCCAGCCCTCAAGTTCCAGCTTGCAGCTTGGAAATCCCATTCCCCTCCCAGTTCCCAGCTGGTTGAAATCTCTGGTCTAAAACCCGATTACTGGTTTAATGTGCCCCAATCTGGGCAGGCCCATCCTGCCGGGGACTAAAGATGAAAAATGACAACAAGAGCTGTAAGAGCAAGTAAGCAATAAGATGTCCCGGTGGGAGGCGTGGGGGACCCTGCAATCCAAATCAAGTCCCTTGGAGAACCAGAGACAGAGCCTTGGCCTTTTCCCATCCAGGATCTCCTTTGTGGTGTGAGTAGAAAGGCAGGAACAATGTGGGTTTGCAACCGTGTAACTGCATAATGACACTGCCCACCCACAGGGCTCTGTCCCCAGCAGTGGACCGACAGGCGTGCTTAGAGTCACATATGTATACAACAGCACATATTTCCCTGTCTGTGATCCTTTTTTGACTCCACCGGATTCTGTACCAACCTCAGTCCTTTGGGTGATCCACCTTATCTGCCCAGATTCGGCTTGTGCATCCTCCTCTTTGCATTACCATGATACTTTAACCTAGGTAGCCGTTTGGTGTTCTGATTATTGCCAGCAGGACTGGCTACATAATTTGTGGAGCTCGGCACAAAGTGAAATGTCAGGTCCCTTGTTCAAAAAGTATTAAAAATTTTGAGAGCCCCGCAGCAGAGCCTTAAACCAAGTGCAGGTCCTCTGCGCATGGGACCCATGTGACTGCACAGGCTGCACACCTACGAAGCTGACCCAGGATGCCTGTTCAGTCTTTACTTGGTGAAAATCCTACTCCCAGCTGGCTTTCCTTTGAGGATATGAAAACAATACGATGCCTCTATTATTAAAAATATGTAGAGCAGCAGACATGTGCTTTCCATCATAATTTTTGGTTCTCAGGCGGCATTAATTAGTTACCTATAGTTCTGTGACATTGTAGTTGTGGTTTTGAATGCAAGCCTGCTTCCCCCTACTTACTTCTCAACTATTATAAGACCTGCTTTAATATTTACTCCCCATCACCCTTGAGCTCAGCATCGACCAACCCAGGCAACGTACCAGTCTGAGCTGCCCTCCCTGTCTGACCCTATCAGGCTTCCAAACTCCCTGCCAGGACCATGGGCTTGGTCCTGACTCATGGCCCACTTCAGTGTCTGCCCAACACACTCAAGGATGATCAGCTTAGTGTCAAGCTCTTCCCAATAAAAATATTATTCCAGAGAGACTGTGACACAGCAGATGCAAAAGCCAGTCACTATAATATTCTTGTCTATGGATATCATTTACTAATCTTTAACTTTTTTGTTTATTTTAAATTGTGGTTAAATAACATAAAATTGACCATCTTCACCTTTTTTTTTTTTTTTTTTTTTTTTTTTGCAGTACGCGGGCCTCTCACTGTTTGTGGCGTCTCCCGCTGCCGAGCACAGGTTCCGGACGCGTAGGCTCAGCGGCCATGGCTCACGGGCCCACCTGCTCCGCGGCATGTGGGATCTTCCCAGACCAGGGCACGAACCCGTGTCCCCTGCATCAGCAGGCGGACTCTCAACCACTGTGCCACCAGGGAAGGCCCCATCTTAATCATTTTTAATAGTGTTAAGTACATTTACTCTGTTGTGTAACCTCATAATCATCCACCTCCAGAACTTTTTTCATCTGCCCAAACTGCAACCCTGTACCCATTAAACAATAACGCCCCATTCTCCCCTCCCCCTAGCAACCACCATTCTACTTTCTGCTTCTATGAATTTGACTACTCCAGTTATCTCACGTAAGTGGAACAATGCAACACTTGTCTTTTGGGGACTGGCTTATTTGGTATTAACTTTTGATGTAAATTTTTCAGGTGAGTGTGTAGAACTGAAGGAGAGTCCCAGTTCTAATTAGGGGCAATTAATAGACAGCCACTAACTTTTAGAGAATTTGCTCATCACTGTAGGAAATAAGGCCTGAAAAGGAGAGTTGGCTCTTGTCTCTGGGTTGGAAATATTGTCTCTATCACCAATTCCCTCAAGCTGGCTGTCTCTTTTCCTTCACGTCTTCCTTATTTGTCAAAAATGTTAAAATCTTTTGAATTCAAATGTCTCAATCTAAACTTGCAAAGGGTTTTGTTTCTTGGGTTATTATAAAAGAAGAAAAACATCTTTTTGTCTACATACTAATAAAACAAAATCATTCAGGTAAACAGCCTGCAAACTCTTCCATTGTTAGATATTTAATGAGTCATTTTTTTTTGACTAATCAGCACCTCGTTTCTGCTTTCCTTATCCTGAGTTCACCCTTTGTACTAGGAACACTTTGCCTAGATATGCAACTCGTTGCAGGATGGCCTTGATAAATGGTCTGTGTTTGTGTAATTTAGATTAGTTCAGTAATTGTTTGGAACAAAGGCCAGAAATCTTCCCGAGGGTATTAAACATTCTCTTTCAGGGCTTGGTGGTCTGTGATGAAGGGAAGGTCGGACCAAAGTTGCTTTACCACCTTTGCCCCAAGGTCACACCTCCTCTGGCTGCCTACAAGCAGCTGTCTGGAATCCATCAGCTGGAAGCTGGCTGAAAAGAACAGGGTTGATTCCCTCAATTTTCCAGGAAGCTGAGATGTAGTAAAGCTGGCTAATCTTCAGAAAAAATCAGAGAGCAAAGCAAAAGCAAAATCGAAAAGGTAGTAAAAGTGGTCCTGTGGCCTTTAGACGTGACAAACATTCCGCTGTGGTTCTGCTTTAAAGAGCTGGTTCCCCAGAATAGCTCTTGAGAGACTAGTTGGCTGACTCCTAGCTTTAAAACTTATTTTAAGTTTGTTTTCTTATATAGAACAATTCCTTTCTTGTCTTTTAAAATATCTGGGGACTCTTACTAACAGTGAGTACAAGATGGATTATGACAGCCTCTAAGAACTCTGAGTTTGTTTTATTTATTTTATTGATGTATAGTTGATTTACAATGTTGTGTTAATGTCTGCTGTACAGCAAAGGGATTCAGACTATATATATATATATATATATATATATATACACATTCTTTTTCATATTCTTTTCCATTATGGTTTATCACAGGATACTGAATATAGTTAGTTCCCTGTGCTATACAGTAGGACCTTGCTGTTTATCCATTCTGTATATAATAGTTTGCATCTGCTATCCCCAAACTCCCAATCCATCCCTCTGCAACCTCCTCTCCCCCTTGGCAGCCGTGAGTCTGTTCTCTACGTCTGTGAGTCTGTAGAATCCCGAGTTTGATCTCTATCCCTTTTGCTCCCCTTACCTGATTGACAGGAGGCTCAGTTCTGAACAGCTCTCACAATGGGAGAACTCACTACCGAACATGGCAGCCTCCTTGGAGAGCCTCACTGCTTAGCATTCTCTTCTTTCATCAATCCAAAATTGTTTCCTTTAATATCATCCCTGATGCCATCATATCCCTTGAGCCCACAGCCAACATGTTTTCATGCCTTTTCCAGACTCTCTTTCATGAACACTGCTCTAATTTCTATCCCAGTTCCTCATCCAACTACATGACACATCCGGATGCTTGTTCTGGCATGACTGCAAATTCCCTTATGTCACGGTTGCTTTTCCTACAACGTTCTGGCTGGTTCACAGACCAATCTTAGAGGGTAGTGTCTACATCTGAACCCAATCCCAGCCCAGTTCACCCCCTCAGGACACAGCATGACAAACACCAACCCTGTTCTAGATGCTAGGGCTCTTAAAATATGAAAATGTTCATGTGGTCAGAAATTCCAACATGCCTATAGGCATATAGATGCCTCTAATTCAAAACCAGTCTCCCCCTCCTCCAAGGCCTCTAGCCCACGCCTCCCCACCTCCCCACCAAAGGCAACTATGTGGTATCTCTTGAGAAAACAAATTCTTTACATGCACAGCTGAGTAGTTAGATGGTTAGAGATGAGAGGATGAGCTGTTTCTTCCCCAAGCTTCTTATATTTTTAACAGGAAAGGACCTCATACCTGGAAACTGGCTAAAAAGTGAGCAGGCAGGCTCCCCAGACATTCTAAAACTGAACTGTGGTAATGCTGGCTAACCTTTCCAGAAAAGTAGAAGGCACAGCCAGATCACAGTGTTTATAAATGCAATCCTATGGCCTTTAGATCTGATAGGTAAAAAATGATACATCTTTACTTTGATTGGTTTTTCTTAAGTTATGAGTGAGGTTGAACCTCCTTTCATGTATATTACCCATTTATATTTATCAACTATCTCTTCATATTTTTACTAATTTTTCACCTTAATATACTTGTTTCATCTAGAAGTGATTTTGCTGTTAACGGTTTAGGTTGAGACCCAACTTTATTTTTTTCCAAATACCTAGCCCGTTGTCTCAGGAGTTACTGAATAATCTATCTTTTCCCCACTGATATGAAATATCACCTTCATTTTACATTAAATTATTTCTATATGTATTTTAGCTGTGTTCTAAATCTCTACCCTAATCCAGTGAACTTCTGTCTATTTCTTTCCTAATGCAGAAATGATTTTAGTTATGGCTTCATGGTATATTTTAATATCTGGCTCAGATATTCATGGCTAATTTTGCATATGTATTTTTTCATTTTAAATGTGGAACTGTCAGGTTCAAAAAAAGTCTTGTTGACTTGGGAATATATATTATAATAACTATATTATACATATATATATCTTACATATGATTAAGGAAAATTAAAATACTGGTAATATTGAATCTTGCTATTCAAAGCAAAGCATGCTTTTACATGTGTTTTTTCTTATATACTCTAGCAGGAATTTTCAAGGCCTTCTTCACATAAAACTTACACATTTTTATTAATTTTATGGGAGCTGGTATATGTTTTGTTGTTGTGGTTGTGCTTATAAATGGGATAACTTCTTTCATTGTATTGTCTAAGTGGTTACTGATTATAGAAAAGCTATTTGATTTCTATATATTAATTTTAAAACCAAATATCTTTCTGAAAACTTTCTAGTAGTGTTTGTGCTGATTCTCTTGGTTTTCTGACTATATGTCCATATTAACTAAAAACATGATAATTCTGCTTCCTGCTTTATACCTCTGCTTTCTTTCTTTTTTTAAATTTCATTGGCTACTACTTCCAGAGCAATGGGGTAGTAATGTGGCAGATGTTTTAGATCATTTCAATCATGGCTGCTTCACTTTCCTTTTAAAATGACTTATTGCTTGCTAAAGGCTAGGAAACTAAGACAATATCTCCCAGGGTCACTTCAAGCTTGGATTCTACCTGTAATCTATCTCACACTGAGAAGGAGAAGATGTCTCCTCATGGGATATGGAGGGTGGAAGTAAGGCAAACTGGGCTGTGCTTCTGGTCTGCTGATTCTGCAAACCAGGAGCACCGTCACAGAGGTTTTGAGGTTGTCTCAACCATACAGAGATCCTTGTCTAATGGCTACTTTTGAGGTATTGAGAGGTAGTGGGCAGGGCATTCATTTTGCTGCCATAGGTCATACCTGAGATGGTGTGGTCACAGAGCCAGCCATGGGGTAGTTGCTGCCAGATTTCCCCACTTCATAATCACGACAGTGAGAGCAGCTCTCCTGGAAGGCCAGTTCTAGACTGGCATTCTGGGAGACACACTTGGAATCTAAGCCTAGAGCCTGTTCCACAAACTCTTCCAACAATTTCATAATCAGTTCTGCCATGTGATCATATTTACTTAAACTAGCTAGAATGCCTTCTGTTATCTGCCAACCAACTCTAATGAGAGAACATCCTTATCTTGTTCCTAAGTTGAAAGGAAATGTATTGAGAGTTCTAATATTTAACCATTAAGTATGTTGCTGGCTTTTGAAAGTGTGTGTGCCTGTGTACACAGGTACAAATATATTTGCATAATGCTTTTGAAATACTTTTGAAATTATTCCTTTAATTTCCTCTATATTCATGGTTATTTACTCTTCTCATTTATAATTTTATGGGTTTTCTTCCTCCTTGGTTCCTTTAGTTTCTGGCTTTGAAAGCCAATTTATAGTCAATAAACATCCACTTTTCAACCACTATTTTAAAAAATATTTTATACATGCTACTTTAAAGACTATTTTCCACCATCTTTTTCATCTGTGTATGTGTGTGTGCGCACGCATATGTGTGTGTTTAAAGGATAGAAGTCACACTTTACTTCTGTTAAACTGCATCTTCTTAGATTTGGCCTAGAGTTTTATAATCCAATATATTATCTATATGTGTCATCTTTGTTTCATTTGTAAATTTGACCAGAATACAATTTATATAATGTACTTAAAAAGAAAGAATTTAAATAGGAGAGGCCTAAAACTAAAAGCCTGCTGCAAACCTTTAGAAGTCACATTAGAGACTGACACTGATTTTTTTAATTAATATATTTTTAAGTCCAATCTTCAATCAGTTCTGAATCCACCAAATTATGCTCACACTTATCCCACATTTCTTCACCTTAATTTAGATCAGGAAATTGTGTTAAATTTCTCAAATAATTCATCAATTTCCTAGAAGGTCAAGATCTGTTTTTAAGAAATAATTATTTCAATAAACTTTTAAAAATATTTCTTATAAAAATATTTTAAAAACAAATTTCTGCAAACTTTAGTTCTAATGTAACACTTATAATATCCCTTAAAATCAAAAATCACTTAGAAAGGTATAACCTTCCAAGACTGAACCAGGAAGAAATAGAAAATATGAACAGACCAATCACAAGCAATGAAATTGAAACTGTGATTAAAAATCTTCCAAAAAACAAAAGCCCAGGACCAGATGGCTTCACAGGTGAATTCTATCAAACACTTAGAGAAGAGCTAACACCCATGCTTCTCAAACTCTTCCAAAAAATTGCAGAGAAAGGAACACTCCTAAACTCATTCTACGAGGCCACCATCACCCTGATACCAAAACCAGACGTAGATACTACAAAAACAGAAAATTACAGACCAATATCACTGATGAATATAGATGCAAAAATCCTCAACAAAATACTAGCAAATAGAATCCAACAACACATTAAAAGCATCATACACTATGATCAAGTGAGATTTATCACAGGGATGCAAGGATTCTTCAATATGTGCAAATCAATCAATGTGATATACCATATTAACAAACTGAAGAATAAAAACCATATGATCATCTCAATAGATGCAGAAAAAGCTTTTGACAAAATTTAACACACATTTATGATAAAAACTCTCCAGAAAGTGGGCATAGAAGGAACCTACCTCAACATAATAAAGGCCATATACAACAAACCCACAGCAAACATCATTCTCAATGGTGAAAAACTGAAAGCATTTCTTCTCAGATCAGGAAAAAGACAAGGATGTCCACTCTTACCACTATTATTCAACATAGTTTTGGAAGTGCTAGCCACAGCAATCAGAGAAGAAAAAGAAATAAAAGGAATACAAATTGGAAAAGAAGAATTAAAACGGTCACTGTTTGCAGATGACATGATACTATACTTAGAGAATCCTAAAGATGCCACCAGAAAACTAGAGCTAATCAATGAATTTGGTAAAGTTGCAGGATACAAAATTAATGAACAGAAATCTCTTGCATTCCTATACACTAATGATGAAAAATCTGAAAGAGAAATTAAGGAAACACTCCCATTTACCATTGCAACAAAAAGAATAAAATACCTAGGAATAACCTATTTAGGGAGGCAAAAAACCTGTATGCAGAAAACTATAAGACACTGATGAAAGAAATTAAAGATGATACCAACAGATGGAGAGATATACCATGTTCTTGGATTAGAAGAATCAATATTGTGAAAATGGCTATACTACCCAAAGCAATCTACAAATTCAATGCAATTCCTATCAAATTACCAATGGCATTTTTTACACAGCTAGAACAAAAAATCTTAAAATTTGTATGGAGACGCAAAAGACCCCGAATAGCCAAAGCAGTCTTGAGGGGAAAAAATGGAGCTGGAGGAATCAGACTCCCTGACTTCAGACTATACTACCAAGTTGCAGTAATCAAGACAGTATGGTAGTGGCACAAAAAAAGAAATATAGATCAATGGAACAGGATAGAAGGCCCAGAGATAAACCCATGCACCTATGGTCAACTAATCTATGACAAAGGAGGCAAGGATATACAATGGAGAAAAGACAGTCTCTTCAATAAGTGGTGCTGGGAAAACTGGACAGCTACATGTAAAAGAATGAAATGAGAACACTCCCTAACACCATACACACAAATAAACTCAAAATGGATTAGAGACCTAAATGTAAGACTGGATACTATAAAACTCTTAGAGGAAAGCATAGGAAGAAGACTCTTTGACATAAATCACAGCAAGATCTTTTTTGATCCATCCCCTAGAGTAATGGAAAAATAAATCAAAAATCAACAGTGCTTTTCCTTCTACTTTAAATATTATCAGTATTTCCCCACCGTAGATTAGTGGTTCTTAATCATTCACTGCTGCTTTCTCTGTTCTGTGGTTTGCAAAGGAATGAAATATTGTTAGACTGTACATATTTTCATCAACATTTGATTTATACAATTTTTCACAAAGTAAATATTTTGCATTTCTTAATTCATTTAATGCCAAAATATTTTGAATGTATATGTGTATATATAAAGTATATATATATAATAAATGAAATAAATATGTTTACATATATAGTGAATATATAGTCTATTATAAGATACACTAACAATTAATTTAATAAAAAGTTTTTTGAATGAAAAGAATATAGAATTAATGCATTAAATGTATTCACTGACTTTCGAGATGCATTTAGTTGTGAAAATGTGCGTGTTAGAACGGCTTGCATGCTGTGACGTTGACTCCTAAGGATCTCTTCCAAGGCTGGTTGTCTTCATCTCTGTCAGAAGATACATTATTTTTCTTTTCAGACAAATATATGATTTGGTCCTTTGGAACTCCTTTGGAGTTCGGTTTTCAGTCCATAGCAGAGGGTGTCGCTGAAGGATGGAAGGCATGACTGACCAGAACTGGGATCACCCCTCCATCTCCTTGGACCTTTTTATCCCCTCACAGCAGCTCTGCTACATTCTTACCTTATTAGATGCCACCAGATATTTTCTACAAGTTTCCACAACCACAAAGGCTATCACACACAGCAGAAAGGAATATCAGTTACTGAAGGCATTGAGTTTCAAATAATATTTAAAACATCAGTCTTACTTCTCACATGTTTAAATTCATAGCACTAGGCCTGTCAGCAGCTTCAATTTCTGGGTGTGCAAGAACTGCTCTAGCCAACAGCAGGTCTTGTTGATGAAGTTTACTCAAGTTGTTTTGAATGAATAATTTTGTAACAGATGTAGAGTGCAGCATGAGAGGGGAGGAAGGGCAAGGAAGAAAAATCTAGATTTAAACATTTATAAAATACAGTCATAGAGTAAGTACTCTTACCAACAAGTACTTACCCTATGACTGATATAATGTTTTACATATAAACCTTATTGGGAAAAAAAAGCTTTGGTTTAAAAAGAAAAGCCTTTAAAATGTAACTTTCAGGCACTTTTCCAATGCCTAATGGATTGCTTTAAAACATAAAACTAGGAATACAGGAATTATTTTTTTCTGGTATCCAATAAAACTTCGTTAATCACCACAGATCACTAAAAATCAGTAAAATGTCATAAAAGCTTCCATTCCATTTTCCTGCAAACCTAACAATGACACTTCTGGAGTGAATGGTTAGAAAACTGAATGGAATAGACATGCCCTAGAATACAAATTAGTAGTTCATGGCAAATAGGAAATATATGTATGGCTGTACCTATGTATAAAATATATGCATAGCAGTGGTTTTGCTTGCATGAGAACTTTTTATTCCTTACCATCAATTTATTTATTTATTCCTATACTATTTTAAAGGACTCATAGATAAAATTTACTATTACTATTATCCACATTTTATAGACAAAGACAATAAGACTTACAGAGGTTAAGAAACTTGCATAAAATAACAGATTAGTAAATGGGGGATCAGGGTTTGTACCACAGCAAATCTGACTCCAGAATCTGTCTTCTTTAGCACAAATACTACACAGACTCGCCTAAAGCATTCAGCAGTAAATGGTCACATGCATTGTTCTCTGGCCAAAGGGTATGAATCAGCTAACAGAACTCAAGAAATTAAGTTAAATGTGTTGATTGCCATGTCCTAAATTTGCTCTATTTATAGAACACATATCATATCTCTTCTACAGGAAAAAGCAGCCTCTGTAGTAAATACTAATTTCTTGTTTTATTTCTTATACTTGAAATATTTTCCCTTTAAAACTGCAGTGTAAAGTCTATGTGGTTTTAATGGCAAGAATTGTTTCTAGCTTTTTGTATGTAAGCTAAAGTAACATTTATTACTATTGAGTATAATACATGTAAGTATTATAAATTTGGGTTTATCCAGCAAAATCTGACTAATGTTCTTCAATGCTGTTTTGTGGGTTTACAAACATGCATATGTTTTTAACCTAAAAGCAAAAAAGCCTCACCAACAAAAATCTCTACATGTTTTCACCAAGATTATGGTAAAAATGTCTTTAGACAATATATACTAAAAAACGGAACTATAGCATTGCTACCATTAGATAAATTTTAGTTATAACTTTAATGATATAGATTTGAAATTCAGGAATTCTGCCTTTTAATCCTGACTCTGCCATTAATTAACTAGAGGACCCTGAACATGTTACTTAACCTCTCTGAGCATCTGTTCTTCCTCTGTAAATGCTGCCCTACCTGGTTGAACTGCTATGATGATCAATGAGATAAAAGAAATAGGCATGAGTTAGATGTTCAGGACATTATTTAAATATAAAATATTATTTTAAAATGACTTTGTTCAGAGCCTTCCTTCTTTGAGACTTACTTCTATCCTAAAAATCTATCCTAAATTTCTAGAAACTTTATTATGAGCATATTAGTTTCATGTTCAATGCCATCAAGGGCCCACATTTCCAAACCCATCAAGTGCACACTCCTCTTGATTTTTTTTTCATTATTAAAATGTTTAAACACAGCTAAATGTAAAGTTAATAAAAAAAAAGAGACGGAGTCTGTGCCAAAGGTGGTATAAATTCTGAATCAGTTGGGTGTTTTCTTTTTCTTTCCTTCTATCCCTTCTTTCTTTGCATTCCTAATCATTTTCTTCTTTTATTCCCATGCTCTACTTTAAAAAGGAAATGCTCACCTACTTAATTCTAGGCCAAAATCTTTTCTAAATAAGAAAGATAAGTTGTATTTCTTAAATACAATTGACTCAGTCTTACTATTTGCATGATTACTTTCTTTCTCAACCTTCTCCTAACTTGCTTTATTAGCGTTTTTTTTAATAAAAGATTCTTTAAATTCTCCGCACATGAAAAGATGCTCAACATCACTAATCATCAGGGAAATGCAAATCAAAACCACAACAAGGTATCACTTCACATCCGTCAGAATGGCTATCATCAAAAGAACACAAATAACAAATATTGGCAAGGATGTGGAGAAAAGGGAACCCTCCTATAGTGTTGGTGGGAATGTAAATTGGTTCAGCCACTGTGGAAAACAGTATGGAGGTTCCTCAAAAAACTAAAAATAGAATTTCCATATGACCCAGCAGTTCCATTGCTGGGTATATATCTGAAAAAACCAGAAACACTAATTGGAAAAGATACATGCACCTCAATATTCATAGCAGCGTTATTTATAATTGCTAAAGTATGGAAGCCCCTAAGTGTTCATCAACAGATGAATGGATAAAGAAGATACGGTGTGTGTGTGTGTGTGTGTGTGTGTATACACACACACAATGGAATACTACTCAGCCATAAAGAAGAAGGAAATTTTGCCATTTGCAGCAACACGGATGGACTTGGAGGGCATTGTGCTAAGTGAAATAAGTCAGACAGAGAAAGACAAATACTGTATGTCGCATCTAAAAAATACAACAAACTAGTGAATAAAGCAAAAAAGAAGCAGACTCACAGGCATAGAGAACAAACTAGTGGTTACCAGTGGGGAGAGGGAAGGAGGGAGGAGCAATGTAAGAGTAGAGGATTAAAAATGAGGGTTACTACGGGATTATATGAAATCATGTGTGTGAAACTTCTGAAAATTGTAAATGGCTCCTTTGATGTACAAGACCCTCCACTGCCTGACTTCCGGCTTCAGTTCCCACAACTAACTACCATGGATCCCGCTGCTCTTTTCAGCCCTGACTGACACACTGTTTCATATTTCAGTCATGACCTGTCCATTCCTTTTCTACTTAGTGAATTCTCTTCCAGTCTTCAAAGCCCCATCTTTTCCATGACCATCATTGGACCCCATGAAGAATTTATGATGCGTACCTCATCTTATGATACGCTTCTTTTTTTTTTTTTAATAAATTTATTTATTTATTTATTTTTGGCTGTGTTGGGTCTTCATTGCTGCGTGCGGGCTTTCTCTAGTTGCGGTGAGCAGGGGATACTCTTCGTTGTGGTGTGAGGGCTTCTCATTGGGTGGCTTCTCTTGTTGCAGAGCACAGGCTGTAGGTGCGCGGGCTTCAGTAGTTTTGGCACGCAGGCTCAGTAGTTGTGGCTGTCAGGCTCTAGAGTGCCAGCTCAGTAGTTGTGGTGCACAGGCTTAGTTGCTCTGCAGCATGTGGGGTCTTCCCACACCAGGGATCGAACCTGTGTCCCCTGCATTGGCAGGTGGATTCTTAGCCACTGCACCACTAGGGAAGTCCAGTGATGCCATTCTTATATTGTCTGATTTTTGCTTGTTTGTGTTTTAGTCTTTTATTTTAATTGGAGTATCGTTGCTTTACAATATTGTGTTAGTTTCTGCTGTACAGCAAAGTGAATCAGTTATACGTATACCTATATCCACTCTGTTTTTAGATTTCCTTCCCATTTTGGTCACCACAGATTATTGAGTAGAGTTCCCCGTGCTATACAGTAGGTTCTCATTAGTTACCTATTTTATACACAGTAGTGTATATATGTCAAGCCCAATCTCCCCATTCACCACCCCCCTTACCCCTTGGTAACCATAAGTTTATTCTCTACATCTGTGATGTGTTTTAGTCTTGCACTGCTCACTTAACTATAATCTCCTTAAGGTGAAAGTTCAGCCTATATGGTTTTTCAGAACATTTTTATGGTGCTGAGCACGTAACTGGTGATCTTTTTTCTGACTTAGATGACGCACCAAATATTGTCTCAGCAGCATGGCGCCTATTAAGTGTTGGGCACTGTACCAAGAGCTGAGGCGTGAGGTGGGCACTGTTCACCTCCTCACGGAGAGCATAGTGTGGTGAAGATTCAGTCCTATGCGCACACATTCAGTAAATAGTAGCCAGATTCTTCTTTTAAGGGAGCCTAGGGGAGTGACAATAGCCCAAACCTTAGGTAGTCAGAGCAGGTTTCTCAGAGGAGGTGACGCTCAAGCTAAGAATCCCAGAAAGAATAAGAATCAACCATGTGAACTGGGCACTAATTTAATTTTTCAGCTTCCCAAGATGATTGAGCTAAAAGGGATTTAAAATTGGTCTGAGACTCAGAGCTGCACCCTGACTTTTCAAGCATCTCATTTACAATCATGTTCTCCTAACTCTTAGTTTGGTGGGTTTTCCATTAAGACACATGGTTTTACTCAGTCAAGCTAATGATATGCATAATGCATGCTATTTTCCTAAAGTCAATGAATCCATTCTCTTAATTACACTCCTGGTCAAACATCTGACTTGAAATAAAATGCCCTATATTGAATTCTAGTATTTACTGCAGGTACAATGCTATTGTGTGATTACTAGTCTTTGACTTGGATAGAATCTGTAATAATACTTAAGAAGAAGAATGCTACTTTATTAGGCATTAAGAAAACGTTTGTCATTAGAGAAGCAATGGAGAGATAGGACACTATCATTTACTACATGCACATTATGTGCCAGCCACTAACAAATCTGTTTTACAGTCTTTAAGAACTGTGTTGAGGTAAATACAATAAAGTCCTTTTATAAATGAGAAAACTGAGATTTCAAATAATTTAAGCAACTTACCTCAGGACAAAGAAGACATATTTGAAACTCAAGCTTATATCCATCCAAAGTCCAATGTCTTTCCCTACATCACCATCTTTACCTAGTTGATTGGTCAGAGAAGTGATCTGTAATCAAGCTTTCCAGACCATGCCACGTCCCCCCTTTTCAATATTCTCATATCTCCTTGTACTTTTCCATAAGAAAAATCACCACAGCTTGTATTTTTGTATTTATTTCTATACTTCATTGATTAATATCTGCTTCTGCCACTAGATTCCAGGTTCCAAAAGGGCAATACCATTTTTATCCACCACATTTTATGCCCAGGGCATGGAATATTGTTGGCATTTAATAAATACTTATCAAACAAATGATGTTCATACCCTGCAGTCTGAAGCAAGAAACTTGGAAGTGGTTGATCAAAGGCACTTCCAGTAAGAACAACACAGCCTCAGAGAGGTGAGAGATGTGCAAATTGTCTGAGTTGTTTTTGACAACACAATTGTTATTTATTGGTTTGAAAATATTAAGAAACATTCTAGTAATCTATCACTCATCAATTGTAATAAAAATATATAACGTGATAAAAAACTGTCAACATACGAAGGCCTATTTTAAATCTATTAGTATAAGTTTCAGCTGAATAGGTATAGCTTTATATAAAATTATTTTAAAGGTATTTTAAAGTTACAGATATTTAAAATCCTCTGGTATTAGTTAAAACTGTGTATACACACATTCAGATGCTTGACTAGAAATATCAGTATTCAATATAAATTGAATATCAGTATTTCCATAGTGATATAATTCTACATTTGTGTGTGTATGTGTGTGTGTGTGTGTGTGTGTGTGTGTGTGTGTGTGTGTGTGTAGTTTAATTTTGTTTTTATAAGCCTCCAGATGTAAGCTGATACTGCCTAAAAAAAGTCTTAGGATTATATTGGGGTCTTTTTTTGCTGTACGGGGGCCTCTCACTGTGTGGCCTCTCCTGCTGCGGAGCACAGGCTCCAGACGCGCAGGCTCAGCGACCATGGCTCACGGGCCCAGCCGCTCTGCGGCGTGTGTGATCTCCCCGGACCGGGGCACGAACCCGCGTCCCCTGCATCTGCAGGCGGACTCTCAAACACTGCGCCACCAGGGAAGCCCTGGAGTCATAATTTTTAACTCAGACTACAACAGGGATCTACAGAACAGTTTCACCAGTGCTCATATTATTACAAAACATTCCAAGGTAGCCTTAAATAAGCAGATTTAGTTTTTGTTTCATTTGGCCCAGTTCTTTGTCTGATACAGAACAATCCGGTATAATGCAGTGAAAGACTGGCTTCATTAGTCTAAATGAGGAGATATTTTTTCCACTTCTGATAAGAAGTGAAATGCTGTGTGCAAACTTATTCCATTTCTGCAAAATGAAGAAAAGAAGAAAAGGGATAAAATAAAGCATTACATAATTTATTTCTTACAGCAACACTTAGTAGCAGTAATACTGATCCCATCGCATAAATAAGAGAAGCTGAAGCCCAGAGAAGTTCCATAACGTATCCAGTGCACCAGGGCTGGTAAGTGACCCATGAAGGGTGTGTCTCCTCTGGGCCTCAGTTTACACACACATAACAGAAAAATAATCAGTGCTTGATTTATGTGATAAATTAATAAGTGTGATGCCTCCAGCACAGAGATGGCACTTGGTAGGCACTCACATAATTATTGAATAAATATTACTTTAATGAGCTAAATTTATTTTTGGAAGCATAGGTAAAACCACTGTGCCCAAGGTGTAAGAATGAAAATTTTCCTTGCCAGTCCAGCCAGTCCATGGGTACGTGTCACTGAGCATTATGGTGGAGCTGGGTGCCCTGAGGGACAGAAGAGTGGCAGCAGGCAGGGATTCAGTCCCCACGCAGATACTCTCTAGAAGGGAGGGAGCAATCCAGTGTACAAGAAGGGGTATCCAATACTCTGAGTAGTAAAAAATGTTGAATTCTATAGGAAGCTTAGAAAGGTAGTCAATACTGTCCATTAAATTTCAATGAACCTCACTGTACCACTAATTCATGAACAATTACCCTGTGATCCAAACTGTCAACAGTTAAGCTTAAACTGACAAGAGGTTCCTTCTTAATTGTTTAAAAGCTCTTTAACTTTTTGGCATGCAGGCTGTACATAGATGAAACAAATATGAAACCCTGAGGAGCACTGAAATGGGCTAGAACTTAATGGCTATTAGTGACAGGTTGGCCCCAAAGGGGACTCTTGGCTTATGAAACGGCACTGTTATTAAAACCGACAATGATCTCGGAAGATCTAATATCTCACGTGACAATTTCTGATTTGGCACCGCTGGTGCCTTATTTACAGGATAGTGCCTTAGCTCCTGCAGAGATTAGAAAGGCACTTAGATAATCAAGGAGTTTGAATGGTACCGCTTATGTGACTCCCGGGCTGCAAAGAAAATGAAAACGAAAAACTTAAAATCAGCATGCCAATAGGGGAAATATTAGAGCTGATTAAAAAGGCCTTTATGTGATCCACAAATCAAATATTGAAGAAGTCACCTCTATACAGAAACTGACCAATTCATAAATGATGTGATTCCAAACTTTGTTTATATATTGGTTCCTGGGCAATCAAAGCATTTGTGGTTCAGACTAGCTGAACCATGTTTTACAACTTAGAGTTTAGTTGAAATATTGTGAGTTTTTAAAAAATGTAAAATAGTAGAAAACAATACTATCACCTAGCAGTAATATAGCAAAATGGAGAGACCCTCTGGCTGCTGCTGTCCAGAGGGAGATTTCCTTCCGTATGTGAGTCTGTGTACACGTGTATTCAATATGTGGATGGTGGTGAGGCAGCAATGTGTCCTCATCCACCCACAAGCTGCCCGTGTACAAAGAATTTCTGTACGTCATGTACTGATAACTGGTTTTTCTTGCCTTATAATTTTTCATAGCTTTAATGAGTATTTAATTAGAATCAAGAGCTTAGACCTGTGCAACACGGTAGCCACTGGCCACATGTGGCTACTGAGCATTTGAAATGGGGACAGTTAGAATTGAGTGAGATATGCTATAAGCAGAAACCACACACTAACGACTTAGTATGAAAAAGGAATGTAAAATATCCCAATAATATTTATACTGATTACATGTTAAAATGATTGTTTTCTAGATATATTGTATTAAAATATATTATCAAAATTAATTTTATACATTTATTTTTTTTAAATGTGGCTACTAGAAAACTTAAAATTACATAGATAGTTCACATTGTATTTCTATTGGACAGAGCTATCTTACAACATAGGAGCTTAGGAGGTTAGAGGGCTCCAAATAACGCAGAAATACAAAAAAGTTTATAATTTTAAAGGAAAACAAGAATGGCTCATCATTAGGGAATGCAAATGAAAACTACAATGAGGTAGCACTTTACATTCATTAGGATGGGTATTATTAAAAAAAAAAAGACAGAAAATGACAAGTGTTTGAGAGGATGTGGGAAATTGGAACCCTTGTGCTCTATTGGTGGGAATGGAAAATGGTGCAGTTGCTATGGAAAATGGTATGGCAATTCCTCAAAAGATTAGAATTAAATTTAAATTACAATATGATACGGCAATTCTATTTGTGAGTATATACACCAAATATTGAAAGCTGGGACACAAGTAGATATTTGTACACCCACGTTCACAGCAGCACTATTCACAATAACCAAAAGGTAGAAGCAACCCAAGTGTCCATGATGGATGAATGCATGAATGAAATGTGGTATATCCAAGCAATGGAATATTATTCAGTCTTTTTTTAAAAATTAAATTAATTAATTTTTTTATACAGCAGGTTCTTATTAGTTATCCATTTTATACATATTAGTGTATATATGTCAATCCCAATCTCCCAATTCATCCCACCACCCACCCCCCCGCCATTTAGTCTTAAAATGGAAGGAAATTCTGACACATGCTACAACATGAATAAATCTTAAAGATACTGCATTAAGTGAAATGGTCAGTCACAAAAGGTATAATACCATGTGATTCTACTTATGTGAGATACGTGGAGAAGTCAAGTTCATAGAGACAGAATGTAGCACAGTGGTTGTCAAGGCCTAGGTTAGGAGAGAATGAGGAGTTACTGTTTAATGAGTACAGAGTTTCAGTTTTCCAACATGAAAAAATTCTGGAGATGGATGGTGGTGACGATTTTGTTTAGAAAAAAATCATTTTGACACTGTTAATCATTCTGACACTGTTAAAATAGTCTTTATTCAGGACTATTGCAATAGGTGTCAAGACCACTGTAATAAGGGAAGGAGATTGGGCTCAACTCTAAACACAGTAGAGACAGCTGGGAATTTACATCTAAGGAACAGAGTGGCTGGGGAAAGGGGGTGGGGCGGTGGTGTCCCTGGGTGGAAAATTACTAAAAGGACACATCAAGGGTAGGGGATTATTACTAAATGACCTTAACAGGATTCTTGCTGAAGGCATGCCAGGTGATCAGATATCCAAGGCTGGGCAGTCACTCCAAGCTGACTTATTATGATATTTGCTACAACTGGGCTCAGCAGCCTTGAGGACAAGGCCCAAGGAGGAGGCCTGGTGGAGAAGAGCTCTCAGAGGAGCCTGACTAGACTCTGGTCAAGGAGAGAGCCTTTGTCAAAACCTCAACAATGTGAATGTACTTCATGTCACAGAGCTGTACACTTAAAAATGGTTAAGTTGGTCAATTTTAGGTTTTCATTATTTTACCACAATAAAAAATTACAAAAAAACCCCACCCCAAGCTATGGCTCATACCTATCATACTTCTCTTTTTCTCACAATCTAAATTTTGAAAACTTCATTTCCATCACCTAATAAGATTAAGGACTTTATCCTTAGGACAAAGTCTCTGTCTTATATCAACATCTTAGTATTTTAAGAAAATTATCTTATTTCTATTGAAAACTTTCTCTTCCAAATTTTTTAGTAATCTTCACTATCCTGGACAATTTCTTCTGAAAATGGTCCAGTTTTACATGGATATTTCTTTTTTTTTTAATTTTATTTTACTTATTTTTTTATATAGCAGGTTGTTATTAATTATCTATTTTATACATATTAGTGTATATATGTCAATCACAATCTCCCAAATCATCCCACTCCCTCCCCCCTGCTTTCCCTCCTTAGTAATCATACATTTGTTCTCTACATCTGTGTCTCTATTTCTGCCTTGCAAACTGGTTCATCTGTACCATTTTTCTAGATTCCACATATATGCATTAATACATGATATTTGTTTTTCTTTCTGACTTTACTCTGTATGACAGTCTCTAGGTCCATCCATGTCTCTACAAATGACCCAATTTCATTCCTTTTTATGGCTGAGTAATATTCCATTGTATATATGTACCACATCTTCTTTATCCATTTGTCTGTCGATGGGCATTTAGGTTGCTTGCATGACCTGGCTATTATAAGTAGTGCTGCAATGAACATGTATCTTTTTGAATTACGGTTTTCTCTGGGTATATGCCCGTTAGTGGGATTGCTGGCTCATATGGTAATTCTATTTTTAGTTTTTTAAGGAACCTCCATGCTGCTCTCCATAGTGGCTGTATCAATTTACATTCCCACTGACAGTGCATGAGGGTTCCCTTTTCTCCACACCCTTTCCAGCATTTGTTGTTTTTGTAGATTTTCTGATGATGCCCATTCTAACTGGCATGAGGTGATACCTCATTGTAGTTTTGATTTGCATTTTTCTAATAATTAGTGATGTTGAGCAGCTTTTCATGTGCTTCTTGGTCATCTGTAGGTCTTCTTTGGAGAAATGTCTTTTTAGGTCCTCTGCCCATTTTTGGATTGGGTTGTTTGTTTTTTTACTACTGAGCAGCATGAGCTGTTTATATATTTTGGAGATTACTCCTTTGTCCGTTGATTTGTTTGCAAATATTTTCTCCCATTCTGAGTGTTGCCTTTTTGTCTTGTTTATAGTTTCCTTTGCTGTGCAAAAGCTTTTAAGTTTCATTAGGTCCAATTTGTTTATTTCTGTTTTTATTAGCATTACTCTAGGAGGTGGGTCAAAAAAGATCTTGCTGTGATTTATGTCAAAGAGTCTTCTTCCTATGTTTTCCTCTAAGAGTTTTATAGTGTCATGGTTTTACATTTAGGTCTCTAATCCATTTTGAGTTTATTTTTGTGTATGGTGTTAGGGAGTGTTATAATTTCATTCTTTTACATGTAGTTGTCCAGTTTTCCCAGCATCACTTATTGAAGAGACTGTCTTTTCTCCATTGTATATCCTTGCTTCCTTTGTCATAGATTAGTTGACCATAGGTGCATGGGTTTATCTCTGGGCTTTCTATCCTGTTCCATTGATCTATATTTCTGCTTTTGTGCCACTACCATATTGTCTTGATTTCTGTAGCTATGTAGTATAGTTTGAAGTCAGGGAGTCTGATTCCTCCAGTTCCGTTTTTTCCCTCAGATTGCTTTGGCTATTCAGGATCTTTTGTGTCTCCATACAAAATTCAAGACTTTTTTGTTCTAGTTCTGTAAAAAATGTCATTGGTAATTTGATAGGGATTGCATTGAATCTGTAGATTGCTTTGGGTAATACAGTCATTTTCATAATATTTATTTTTCCAATCCAAGAATATAGTATATCTTTCCATCTGTTTGTGTCATCTTTGATTTCTTTCATCAGTGTCTAATAGTTTTCTGACTACAGGTCTTTAACCTCCTTGGGTAGCTTTATTCCTAGGTATTTTATACTTCTTGTTGCAATGGTGAATGGGATTGTTTCCTTAATATCTCTTTCTTATCATTCGTTTTTAGTGTATAGGGATGCAAGAGATTTCTGTGCATTAATTTTGTATCTGCTACTTTACCAAATTCATTGGTTAGCTCTAGTAGTTTTCTGGTGGCATCTTTAGGATTATCTATGTGTAGTGTCATGTCATCTGCAAACAGTGACAGTTTTACTTCTTCTCCAATTTGGATTTCTTTTTCTTCTCTGATTGCCATGGCTAGGACTTCCAAACTGTGGTGAATAATAGTGGTGAGAGTGGACATCCTTATCTTGCTCCTGATCTGAGAGGAAATGCATTCAGTACTTCACCATTGAGAATGATGTTTTCTGTGGGTTTGTCATATATGGCCTTTCTTATGTTGAGATAGGTTCCCTCTATGCCCACTTTCTGGAGAGTTTTTATCATAAATGTGTGTTGAATTTTGTCAAAAGCTTTTTCTGCATCTATAGAGATGATAGTATGGTTTTTATTCAATTTTTTTAATATGGTGCATCACATTGATTGATTTGCATATATTGAAGAATCCTTGCATCCCTGTGATAAATCTCACTTGATCATAGTGTATGATCCTTTTAATATGTTGTTGGATTCTGTTTCCTAGTATTTTGTTGAGGATTTTTGCATCTATATTCATCAGCGATACTGGTCTGTAATTTTCTTTTTTTGTAGTATCTTTGTCTGGTTTTGGTATCAGGGTGATGGTGGACTCATAAAATGAGTTTGGGAGTGTTCCTTCCTCTGCAAGTTTTTGGAAGAGTTTGAGAAGGATGGCTGTTAGCTCTTCTCTAAATGTTTCATAGAATTCACCTGTGAAGCCATCTGGTCCTGGAGTTTTGTTTGTTGGAAGATTTTTAATCACAGTTTCAATTTCATTGCTTGTGATTGGTCTGTTCATCTTTTCTATTTCTTCCTGGTTCAGTCTTGGAAGGTTATACATTTCTAAGAATTTGTCCATTTCTTCCAGGTTGTCCATTTTATTGGCATAGAGTTGCTTGTAGTAGTGTATTAGGATGTTTTGTATTTCTACAGTGTCCGTTGTAACTTTTTTCATTTCTAATTTTATTGATTTGAGTCCTCTCCCTCTTTTTTTTTGATGAGTCTGGCTAAAGGGTTATCAATTCTGTCTATCTTCTCAAAGAACCAGCTTTTAGTTTTATTGATCTTTGCTATTGTTTTTGTTTCTATTTCATTTATTTCTGCTCTGATCTTTATGATTTCTTTCCTTCTACTAACTTTGGGTTTTGTTTGTTCTTCTTTCTCTAGTTCCTTTAGGTGTAAGGTTAGATTGTTTATATGAGACTTTTCTTGTTTCTTGAGATAGGATTGTATTTCTATAAACTTCCCTCTTAGAACTGCTTTTGCTGCATCCATACGTTTTTGATCATTGTGTTTTTGTTGTCATTTGTCTCTAGGTTTTTTTTGTTTTTTTTTTTTGCGGTACGCGGGCCTCTCACTGTTATGGCCTCTCCCATTGCGGAGCACAGGCTCCGGACACGCAGGCTCAACGGCTATGGCTCACGGGCCCAGCCACTCCGTGGCATGTGGGACCTCCCAGACCGGGGCACGAACCCATGTCCCCTGCATCGGCAGGCAGATTCTCAACCACTGCGCCACCAGGGAAGCCCTGTCTCTAGGTATTTTATGATTTTCCCAGTGATCTCTTGGTTATTTAGTAACATATTGTTTAGCCTCCATGTGTTTGTGTTTTTTACATTTTTTTCCCTGTAATTGATTTCTAATCTCATAGCATTGTAGTCGGAAAAGATGCTTGATATGTTTTCAATTTTCTTAAATTTACTGAGGCTTGATTTGTGACCCAAGATGTGATCTATCCTGGAGAATGTTCCGTGTGTGAAGAAAGTGTAATCTGCTGTTTTCAGATGGAATGTCCTATTAATATCAATAAAATCTATCTGGACTATTGTGTCATTTAAAGCTTGTGTTTCTTTATTAATTTTCTGTCTGGATGATCTGTCCATTGGTGTAAGTGAGGTGTTAAAGTCCCCCACTATTATTGTGTTACTGTCTATTTCCTCTTTTATAGCTGTTAGCATTTGCCTTATGTATTGAGGTGCTCATATGTTGGGTGCATATATATTTATAATTGTTATATCCTCTTCTTGCATTGACCCCTTTATCATTCCAGTGTCTTCCTGTTGATGAGTTCTGGTGTCTTCCTGTTGATGATTGTTCAGAAGTTAGTTGTGATTCTTGTGCTCTTGCAAGAGGGAGTGAGCGCACATCCTTCTACTCCACCATCTTGAACCAATCTCTATGTGATCTTTCTGAACACAGTTCTGGATAAGTTGGGCTGATCAGTTCAGACTAGAACTGAATTTATCACCTTCAATATTTTAAATTCCATATTTCTTTTAATACAGCCTTAGTTCCTATTAAGTTTTTTGGTTTGTTTGTTTTTTGATTTGGCAGCCACAGCATGGTGTTGGTTCAAACTTAGCAATGTTTTCATGCGTGTTGTTACTAAGCTTGTATTCTGTATGTTGGCAGCTTGATTTTTCAAAATCGTACACTTCTTCATAAGTAATTTAAAATTACTTTTGTCCATTGTTTTAGAGGGGTGGTGTCCAAAATATTTTGAACAGTGAAACTCTGAGAGACATTGTATAGGAATCTGCAATAAAACTGAAGGTGTTCTGAAGGTGGATAATCTCTTTTCTATTCACTACCACTTTTATGGCCTTTGACTCCCCCTCAATGGTCCCTGTGGCATATCTGCAGAAGCTAGGGTTCTGGAAATACAATTGTGTCTTGAGATATCAAGATATATTTTCTTATTTCTGACATCATATCAGCTCCATAAATTCCTTAAGCAACTCACCCTGATTTCAAGAGTCATTGAGAGAAGACATTATTGATGCAACAGGAGACTTTGTTTATATACTGTATCTTTTAAAAACTATTTCTGACTTTCCCTTTACCTCATATCACTAGGCTTTTTAATGGTCTCTTAACTCCCTGGTAAAGAGAAGATCTTTCTGCTACAGAAGATTCTAGAATCCTCTAGAAACAAATGAGTTGAAGTGGTAGAAAAAATTTAGGTGAAGATTGGGAAAAATTGGTCCAAATCCCAAAAAAAGATATCTTTTAGTTATAAATTATAACATCGATTATAACATTTGCTTTGCCTTGGCTAGAATTTGCTGCTGTATCTGGTCTGGGATGATAGTTTTCCAAAAGTAGCTGAACGAATGAACCATAAGAGCTAATAGTTCTCTCATGGAGTCATTGACTTACTGGAAGAATAAAATGCACTGTTCCTTAAAGCTTCAAACTCTTAAGTAGAACTGAGAGTGTTAATAGTGCTGAAATTCTTCGTAGTTTTTATAATCCATGGCAAATGAAGTTAATTCAACTTAATACATATTTATGGAAACTCTTATTGCATCACACTGGTCAAATGGTGGTGATGCTAAGATAAATATGATGTCTCATGCTTTCAAGGAGCTCACAATATAGTGCATGCTGCATTGCTTTGGAACTTGCAAAGAAAATCAGCCTCAGCTAATACAATTAGCATCAAATTTCAAGATGTTCTATAGTCAAAGAATAAAAGTGTTATTAATTCCTTTTTGATCAACTAGAGATAATGTCAAACTGCATTTGGATGACAAGTCTGCTATTTAGAAATTACTTAGCTGGCTCACTGCTCTACAGAGTAAAAGACATTTGTAATCTGTTACAGAAGTTCGGGCTTGGGTCTGGCCATTTAAGTCACTGTGTGTAACATTGAGGAATGCTTTCCTTAATGCGCATTCCATGACAGCTTACTAGCCAACTCTGGAAGTGTGGAGATATGAGATTAAAATATTGAGAGCTTCTGACCTAGCAACTGTGGGGTTCTTACTGACTTGGAAATTCAGCGGCACACCACACATACCTGAAAGGAGTGACTCCAAATACAATAATATACTTGAGTAATTTGCTTCTAGAAAAACTACAACTACTACTTCAAATTGCGTGTGTGTGACACATAAGAAAAAAACCATTTCTACTATACAGTGGAAAGGAAAAATATCCATTAATGGTCACAATAAAATATAAATGTAACAGATGCTAAAATGTGTAACAGGTTCATTATCCCAAGACATTCAGTGATTAACTAGGCACTTTCCCTTTTGTTATGCAAAAACATGCAGCCGCTTTATTGAACCTTATAGGGATGCCTAAGCAAGTAAAAATGAGCATGTCTTTCAGTTAACATGCTGTATAACACCAATCAAATTTTCAACAGAAGCATAAACATCTTCCATTTAATCATCTCGGCAAAAATTATGCATTTGGTTCAGAACACAATGCTGCTAGTCTTCTATATAAATAAGGCAAATTTAATGCTTTTCTTTCTTATTTATTTTCTGAAACATAGTTTTATGTCTGAATGCATTATAAATCACTTGAATTTCGATAACTGCTGAAATGTGAATTACATAGTCGCGATGCCCTCTCCAATTTTTAAATATTCACTAAACTTTCCCATTTAATTTTCCTTAATTCTTCTTTTCTGAGATGTTGAGAATTTTAGAAAAAAGGATACGTATTTTATTCATCTTCATAGCCCTAATACCTAGCCTATAAAATATTAACTACATATTAATATATGTAAGTGCATATAAATACAACTTTGGGCTTTTCAATGACTTCTTTTCTGGGTAAGGTCACAGTGGTGAGATTCCAGAAAGAGGATCATGTGAGAAACGAACTCCCAAGGATTCTGGCCTGACCAGAGCTCAACATCTGGCTCAGGGCAGAGGGAAGGGGGGTTAGCAGATCAGATAGCTTGTGAAACTCAGATTTGAGAAGGAGGAAAGACTCATGAACCTGTTGAGATTTTGAGAAACATCAAGCCCTCATTTGGGCAGCACATTGGGTGAGTGTGGAAGGGGTGAGGCTGGCAGATGAGGCTGGGATTGTGAGGGCTCTCACAGGACACTGAGTGTTCTCCAAGAGACAACAAAAGCCATAAAGGATTCCAGAGAAGTGACATGATGAAAGACATTTTGTAAATGGAAATTCACAATGGAAGATGGATTTGATGCCCTGGACTTCAAGACACTGCCCTTAGTACAGCCTTCTGGTACAGCAGAGAATGGTTACATGCTCTGTTCCACTTGACAGTGGAAGAGAGTTAGCATGTTCCTTCCCAAAATCTATGCTTCAAGCTAAATATCGCATTCCTTCCATCATTCCTTTGTCATTCTGGTTCTCTCAACATCCTGGTTGTTGGCCTTTGGGCATGTTCTCTAGTTTGTCTATGTCTCTTTTGAAACACAGTGCCCACAGCTTAACATAAAAGGCAGAAATCACAGAGGAAAAGATTGATAAATTTCACCAGACCTAAACTGAAAACAGCTACATATTGAACAAACTCAGCCACAAACCGAAATGTGAGTCTTTGATTACCTGTATCAGAATCACATTTGGGCCTTCTAAGATTCAGACTCCAGAATTCTACCCTGACCTTTTATATCATATTTTCTATGAGCAGTGTTTAGGAATTTGCATCAAACATTTATGTGCATACACATACACACACACATGCATGCACACATACACAACTACTCCTCACCACACACAGACAAGCTAGGTGATTCTTGGGTAGACTCAAGCTTGACAACAGCTGTTGCAAACAATCTTAATAACAAAACTCAGGACAATATTTATGATACATGTAACAGGAAAAGAAGTAAGATCTTCAAAGTGCAAACAGCAATTACAAGCCAATGAGGAAAATAGTAAGCATCCTAATAAAAAGCTGAGCCACTAATTTATAAAAAGAATAAATATAGGGCTTCCCTGGTGGCACAGTGGTTGAGAGTCTGCCTGCAGATGCAGGGGACACGGGTTCGTGCCCCGCTCCAGGAAGATCCCACATGCCGCGGAGCGGCTGGTCCCGTGAGCCATGGCCGCTGAGCCTGCGCGTCCGGAGCCTGTGCTCCGCAAGGGGAGAGGCCACAGAAAAAAAAAAAAAAAAAAAAAGAATAAATATAAATAGACAATAGAGAAGGAAAAAAATGACCATCTTCACTACATGTCTACCATCCCTTATACTCAATTTCGAAGTAGAAAAGCTCTGAAAATAAAGATATTTTCAGCATTCATACAGCAGTAAAATTTAATCTGACTTGAGCTCATTTGGTGGCAAAACCCGTCAAGAAGAGAGGGTATTGATAGTCTCTGTATGTCGTACTTAGTGTGGATAGTCATGTTTCACTGCAGAGGGATGCAGAAGGTTTTGTTTGTTTATAGTTGGCTATGCTACCCCAGGCCCCCGGAGGTGGCTGGAGAATGTACAGATCTGTATTATCTTGCTAAAACTCAAAAAGAAATCCAAATTTTAAAAGAGTTGAATTAAAATGATCATGGATAAGTATAATTAAGGAAATGTATATCAAAATGAAATACTCCTTTCTTTGCCAGTCAAGTTGGAAACTATTAATACAAATCCAATATTCTTTGCTGTTGAGCGGGATGGTCACCTTCCAGCACTTATTGTGGAATTATAAATAAAACAACCTCTAGAGGGAAATTAAGCCAAGCATATTAGAAGTCATTATAACATGCAACCCTTTTTACCTAGCAATTCAACTTGTAGGAATTTATCTCAAGAAAATATTCACTGTGTCATGTTCATTGAAGCACCACAAATAGTAATAAAATGGAAACAAAGGTTGAACAATAGAGAATCTTTCAATACCATCACTGATAAAATTATAATACATTGATTAAAATAATTTTGTGAAAGAACATGTAATAACGTGGAAAATTTTAATAACATTGTGAAGTGAAAAATCAGGTTATAAAACAATAATAATGTAGAGTATGATTCTGTTTTCAGAAAAATGGATGTAATTATTATCATAAGCTAAAGTCTACAACTAATGATGAATTTATCTGGAATATTATATTATAAATAATTGTATTTCTTCTTTATTCTGCTCTATGCTTTCCAATTTTTTTCAAAAACTTGTAAAGTTTCTGTAATTTAAAAGTCAATACATGAGGAGTGGAGATCAAGAGGGCGGAGTAGAAGGACATGGAGCTCACTTTCCTCCACAAACACATTGAAAAATACATCTACATGTGGAACAATTCTCACAGAAAAGTAACTGAAAACTGGCAGACCTCTTACACAACAAAAGCTGCAAGAAAGATTCCCTTACAATTGGGTAGGACCAAAAAAAAAAAAAAACCCATCAGGACAGGACCTCTACCCCTGGGAGGGATCTGTGAAAGAGGAAATGTTCCCTTGCTCTGGGAACCCCCATTGCCAGCTGAGAGGTCTCCCGGGACAGATAGGGAGCTAGAGAGGAGTGTATTCTGCTCACAGGAGTGTGCAGGTGCTGGCTTGCTCACAATCAGGACAGAGAGAGATGGGCACTGATGGCTGCCAGTTGCTGTACTTCCCAGCTGGAAACCAAAGCCAGATGGGGCTGCTGGTACGCACAGTATCAAATTGCTGAAACTCAGGCTCCAATGACAGTCCCTGAGAGAGGACTCAGTCTAGCTGTGCAGAGACAGCCAGAAGGGCCTAGAGTGTGGTCCCCAGCTGCCATTGTTAATGTGCACAGGGTGGGGTGTGGTTCCACCATAGGAGCCCCAATATCACTGCACACAGGACAGGGCATGGGTCTGCCATTAGAACCCCATTGTTAGCGTGCTCAACAGGGCATGGTTCCAGTGGCAGTAGGCTTTGTGATATCACACAGGATAGAGCAGGGCTGATACCTGAGCCTATCATCAGCTCTACCACAGTAGGGACGGGTCAGAGGGCAGGTCCAGCAGCAGCAGACTTTGTTGGTTTGCACACCAAGTGATGGGCAGCATCAGAATTCCACGTCCCACAGCAGACCCTGTGGAAGAGTACTCAGCCACTCCTTTCCCCACAGGAGCACTCCAGTCTTACCTACCTCACATTGAAGCTTGGAACCAGATCTGGGAGCTTCTATTCCAAGTGGAGAGCTGATCCTACCCCCAACAGAGCTATGACAGCCACAGAACAAAGAGTGCCCAACATCCAGTGCAGGCTCTGGTCACCACAACACCAGTCACACCCCCTATCAAGGTGATACCAGCCAGCACACACTGAGGAAAGACATGGCTGGCATCCATACCAAAAACACTCCTCACACCAAAAATATTGGACTCACACAGTCTACACAGGGATACTCCCTGTGGTCCTGCAAGACCACAGTAGATAACTGTTTCTCCTAAACTCACAAAGACAGAGAAACATACGTAAAACGAAAAAAGCAGAGGAACTACTCCCAATCAAATGAACAAGAGAAATTCCCTGAGAGAACAAAGAGTGAAACAGACCTCACCAGTCTACTAGACCCCAGGTTTAAAAAGGAGGTAATAAAATTGCTAAAGGAATTAAGGAAGATTATGGATAAATGCAGATCACTGTAACAAGGAACTAGAAACTATAAAGAGGAATGAATAAAAATTAGACAACTCAGTTGCCAAGATAAAAACTGAGCTAAAATCAATGACTAGCAGACTAAGTAATGCAGAAGGATGAATAAGTGATCTGGAAGATAGAATAATGGAAATCACCCAATCAGAACAGCAGACAGAAAGACAAATTAGAAAAAAAGAAAGCAACATATGAGAACTATGGGACAATATAAATCGTGCCAATCTATGCATAATAGGGGCTCCAGAAGGAGAAGAAAGAGAAAAGAGGATCAAAAATGTATTTGAAGAAATTATGGTTGAAAACTTACCAAAATTCCTTCCTTCCAAGTACAGGAAGCACATAGTGTCCCAAACAAGATGAACCCAAACAGACCCACACCTAGACATATCATAATTAAAATGGCAAAAGTAAAAGATAAAGAAAAGGGACTTCCCTGGTGGTCCAGAGGTTAAGACTCCACGCTCCCAATGCAGGGGGCCTGGGTTCTGTCCCTGGTTCAGGAACTAAGATCCCACATACTGCAACTAAGCCCATGTGCCGCAACTAGAGGAACCCACATGCCACAATGAAGACCCGATGCAGCCAAAATAAATAAATTAATTAAAAAAAAAACATAGAGGATTCTACAACAAGAGCCCACAGTATAGCACAGGGAATGCTACTCAATACTCTGTAATAACCTATATGGGAAAAGAATCTGAAAAAGGATAGATATATGTATATGTATAACTTAATCACTTTGCTGTACACCTGAAACTAACACAACATTGTAAATCAACTATACTCTAGTATAAAATAAAAGTTAAAAAATAAATAAATTTAAAAAAGCAAAAAAGAGAAAGGATTCTAAAGGCAGCAAGAGAAAACAAAAAGTCAGTTACAAGGGAGCCCCCATGAGGCTATTTGCTGATTTCTATACAGAAACTTTGCAGGCCAGAGGGAGTGGCAGGATATATTCAAAGTCCTGAAAGAGAAAAACCTACAACCCAGGATACTCTACCCCGCAATAATATTATTTAGAATATAAGGAGAAATTAAGAATTTCTCAGACAAGCAAAAACTAAAAGAACACAGCAATACTAAATCTACCCTAAAAGAAATATTGAAAGGTCTTCTCGAAATAGAAAATAAGCAAGAATCTATAGGAAAGGTAAGAAGGCAATAGGAAAGGCAAATATATAAAAGGATTGAAGGACTTCCCTGGTGGTGCAGTGGTTAAGAATCCTCCTGCCAATGCAGGGGACATGGGTTCGAGTCCTGGTCCAGGAAGATCCCACATATGGCAGAGCAACTAAGCCCGTGCACCACAACTACTGAGCCTGTGCTCTAGAGCTCACAAGCCACAACTACTGAGCCTGCTTGCCACAACTACTGAAGCCCACACACCTAGAGCCCATGCTCTGCAACAAGAGAAGCCACCACAGTGAGAAGCCCGCACACCACAACGAAGAGTATCTCTTGCTTGCTGCAACTAGAGAAAGCCCGCACACGGCAATGAAGACCCAACACAGCCAAAAATAAATAACTTGATTAATTAAAAAGAAAAAAATGGATTGAAGATCACTTAAATGTCATACATAGATTAAACCAATCAAAAAATTGTGTAAAAGCAATTATAACTATAATTAACAGCAAAAGGATAAACATGCAGATGTAAAATAGGACATCAAAATCACAAAATGTAGGGGCAAGGAGTAAAAAATATAGATCTTTTAGAATGTGTTTGAATTCACATGACTACCAGTCTAAAGCAAGTAGATACAGTTATGGGTTAACATACTTGAAAATCAGGGTAACCACAAATCATAAATGTACAATAGATTCACAAAAATGCAAAAGAAAGAACTTAAGCATAATACAAAATAAAACCATCAAACCACAAAAGGAAAAAAAAGAAGAAAAAGACAAAGAACAACTACAAAATCAACGGGAAAACAATGTTTAAAATGGCAAGAAATACATACTTATCAATAATTACTTTAAATGTCAATGGAAAAGATGCTTCAATAAAGAGACACAGAGTGGAAGATTGGACTAAAAAAGCAAGACCCTGCAATATGCTGCTTATTAGAGACTCACCTTAGAGCAAAAGACATGCATAGATTGAAAGTGAGGGGATGAAAAAGGTTTTTCATGCAAATGGAAATGACTAAAAAAACAGGGGTAGCAATATTCATATCAGACAAAATAGACTTTAAAATAAAGTTCACAAAGAAAGGCAAAGAAGGACACTATATAATGATACAAGAAGAGAGTATTACACTTGTTAACATATATGTACCCAATATAGGAGCACCCAAATATATAAAACAAATACTAACAGACTCAAAGGAAAAATTGACAGGAATACAATAATAGTAAGAGACTTTAACACTCCACTGACATCAATGGACAGATCTTCCAGATAGAAAATCAATAAGGCAGCAGAGATCCTAAATGACATAGTAGAACAGTTGGACTTGATATCTATATGCCACTACATCCAAAAACAACCCGGAATACAGATTTTTTTCAAGTGGCATGGAACATTCTCTAGCATTGACCACATACTAGGGCACAAAACAAGCCTCAACAAATTTAAGAGGATAGAAATTATTTCAAGCATCTTTTCTGAACACAACGGTGTGAAACTAGAAATCAACTGCAGAAAGAAAAACAAGAAAAAAAATGATTACATGGAGACTAAACAATATGCTACTAAAAATCCAATGGGTCATTGATGAAATCAAAGAGGAAATCAGAAAATACCTTGAGACAAATGGCAATGAAAACACAACCATACAAAATCTATGGGATGCAACAAAAGCAGTTTTTAGAGGGAAGTTCATAGTGATAACAGGATTTCCTCAAGAAACAAGAAAAAATTCAAATAAACAACTTACCCTACCACCAAAAAAATTACAAAAAGAGGAACAAAAAAGCCCAAGCAGAAGGAAGGCTATAATAAAGATCAGAAGGGAAATAAATAAAATAGAGATCAAAAAACAGTAGAAAAGATCAAGAAAACCAAGAGCTGATATTTTGAAAAGAAAACCAAATAAATAAATGTCTAGGCAGGCTCACCAAGAAGAAAACAGAGAGGACCCAAATAAACAAACTAAAAAATGAAAGAGGAGAAATAACAATCAATACCAGAGAAATATAAAAAATCATAAGAGAATACTATGAACACTATATGGCAACAAATTGGACAACCTAGAAAAAATGGACAAGTTTCTAGAAACATACAGCTTGCAAAGACTGAGTCAAGGAGAAACAAATAATTTGAGCATACTGATAACTGGAAGTGAAATAGAATCTGTAATTAAAAAAAAAAACTCCTTGCATACAAAAGTCCAGAACCAGATGGCTTCACTGGGAAATTCTACCAAACATACAAAGAAGAACTTATACCTATCCTTCTCAAAGTACTCCAAAAGACTGAAGAGGAGGGAACATTCCCAAAGTCATTCTATGAAGCCACCATCACCCTGATACCAAAACCAAACAAACACACTACAAAAAAGCAAAATTACAAGCCAATATCTTTGGTGAATATAAATGCAAAAATCCTCAACAAAATATTAGCAGGTTGAATTCAACAATACATAAAAAGGATCATACATCACGATCAAGTGGGATTCATTCCAGGGTTGCAAGGATGGTTCCACATATGCAAATCAACCAACATGATACAGCACGTTAACAAAAGGAAAGACAAAACCCACATCATCTCAATAGATGCAGAAAAAGCATTTGATAAAATTCAACATCCATTCATGATAAAAAGTCTCACCAAAGTGGGTATAGAGAGAACGTATCTCAACATAATATGAGCCATTTATGACAAACCCACAGCCAGCATACTCAGTGAAAAGCTGAAAGCCTTTCTGCCACTAACACAATATTGGAAATCAACTTCAATTTAAAGAAAGTCAATACATTTTTAATATAGTACTCCAAACTCAACACAATTCTGCTGAAATGTTCTGACCATGATAAAATAACATGGGGCTATAACCTCTTTCACCCTGGATACTTCTATTAGTACAGTCCAAGTTGACATAATAAAAGATGAATTAACAATATATTTATAACTTGGTATACTACAAACAGGCTTTTATATAAGGCATAATCATGATAGTGATAAAGACAGTCAGAGTAATAACAATAAAACACCATAGGGAAAGAAATCTAATGACATTACAGGCAACGAGAAGCTATGTTGCCCAAAACACTTCTCCATGGAGGTCCTTTCTTATGTCTCACCTCCTTTTTCTTCCATAATGAGAGGAATGGCTGAAGGATGTGAAAAAATAAAACTCTAATTTTAAAAGATGGGGGTAAGGAGGTACTCAAAATAGCAGTTTGAGATAATATGGGTATTTTCCTTTTCTCTCTAAACATCTTTGAAACTTTACACAAAAAAGGGGTAGAGAAAGAGGATGTGCAGCAAGGCACATAATAGAGTGTAACACAAATAGCTCCTGTATGGTTTCAGTGTACAGCAAAAGTCAGAGGCTTTCACTTCATTTAAGGACTAAAGTAAAGATGATACAAATTAGCAGGAAAAAAGGTGGCTCACATCTCACTTAGAAGTACATTTGCAAAATTGATTCAGCTGTTTATTATAAATAATGCACTGTCACAAAGTGGGATATACTCTAGTGATGTAAGGTGGGTCAAAATAAGAAATCTATTCTCACAGTTTGTTATATTAAGAGTTCAAAGTGTAAAACATACTAAAAGAAAACACATCTGTGATAATCTCCCATGATATTGAAAAGCTGCCTTATTTTATAAAAATTCACCATAAATTCCTGATAAAATTTAGAAAACACTTTTCTTAATGTGTTAGACACCAACAGCAAAAATGAAACTTAATAGTCAAATGAATATGTAAGGAAAAAAACCTAGAACCTCAATAATAAAATAGGATCACTTTGTCCCAGCTTACCCTTCCCCCTCCATGTGTCCTCAAGTCCATGCTCTACATCTGCATCTTTATTCTTGCCCTGTCCCTAGGTTCTTCAGAACTTTTTGTTTGTTTGTTTTTAGATTCCATATGTATGTGTTAGCATACGGTATTCGTTTTTCTCTTTCTGACTTACTTCACTCTGTATGACAGACTCTAGGTCCATCCACCTCACTACAAATAACTCAATTTCGTTTCTTTTTATGGCTGAGTAATATTCCATTGTATATATGTGCCACATCTTCTTTATCCATTCATCTGTCGATGATGACCACTTAGGTTGCTTCCATGTCCTGGCTATTGTAAACAGAGCTGCAATGAACACTGTGGTACATGACTCTTTTTGAATTATGGTTTTCTCAGGGTATATGGCCAGTAGTGGGATTGCTGGGTGAAAGAATGGCATGGACATACATACACTACCAAATGCAAAATAGATAGCTAGTGGGAAGCAGCCACATAACACAGGGAGATCAGCTCGGTGCTTTGTGACCACCTAGAGGGGTGGGATAGGGAGGGTGGGAGGGAGAGGCAAGAGGGAGGAGATATGGGGATATATGTATATGTATAGCTGATTCACTTTGTTATAAAGCAGAAACTAACACACCATTGTAAAGCAATTATACTCCAGTAAAGATGTTAAAAAAAATCAATCAATCAATCAATCAATAAAACAGGATCAGCTCATGAGCTGGATGTTCATAAAGCAATTTTAATATCCATCAAATATCTAGGAGAAGGAAATAAGCTCTAACTAACAATGAAAAAATTGAAACACAGTAAGATATTTTTGACCTTTGGACTAGCAAAAGGTTTAAAAGATCAATAATACCCAATATTAGCAAAGATGTGGAGAAAGATATATTAGTTTTCTCTTACTGCTATAAAAAATTACTACAAACTTGGTGCTTTAAAACAACACAAATTTGTTATCTTATAGTTTTGGAGGTCAAAAGTTCAAAATGGTTCGCATGGAGCTAAAATCAAGGTGTTGGAAGGGCTGTCTTTGTTCTGGAAGCTCTAGAAAAAATCCATTTCCTTGCCCTTTTCTGATTCTAGATGCTGCCTGCATTGCTTGGCTAATTGGCCTTCTTCCTTTATCTGCAAAGCCAGCAGTGTTGGGCCAAGTCTTTTTCATGCGACCATGTCTCTGGTTCTGCCTCCCTTTTCCTCTTTTAAAGACCTTTATAATTACATTGGGCACTCCAGGGTGTTCTAGGAAAATCTCCCTATTTTAAGGTCAGCTGACTGGAAACGTTAATTCCAGTGTAAACTTAACTTCCCTTTTCCATATACTTTAACATATTTGGAGGTTCCAGGGATTAGGATGTGAATATCTTTGTGTGTGTGTGTGTGTGTGTGTGTGCACGTGTGCATGTGTGTGTGTGTAGTGCTGGGAGGACATTATTCTGCCTACCATGCCAGGTATTTTTAGTCACGGTTGGTGTGTATATATTGTCATAATCTTTCTGGCAGATTGGCTTTAAAACATCCCTGAAGGTTACTGTGCATCATGGGACTATGGTTGTATATTAATTCGATTTGCAAATTCCCTTTTTTAGAGCACAACTTTAAAACAGATCTCAAAAGAAGTATTGAAACTACTTACACTGGCCCACCTCCATCAAGCTTGGTGGCTGATGCTCTACCCTTTCTGATTTCATAAGCAAGTCACAATCATTCAGAGATGGACATAATTGTCTAAAACATTCAAAAACACATCAGACTTATTCTTACTGAGAGATGAGGAAGTCAGAAAGCCATTTTAGTGGTGAGATGAAGTGTCTCATGAATTTGAACAGAAAGAGTGAGACTGCTAAACCCTCTAGATCTTTGAGAAGTTCCATTATTCATTTAAGTATTTATCTCATTGGGACCATCTCAGAAAATACACATTGTATTATCAAGAGAACTCTAGAGGTCAAACAGAAAATGTTCTTGAGCTGCTAACCATACAAATGCAGAAAGAAATAACACCTGGACCATGCTGAGGATGATAGGTTTAGTGTCTTCTCCATGACAAGGCTTGTCTGATAAACATCATCAACTCATTTTATTCTAATCAAATTATGTCCTTTTTATAGTTCATTGTCCTCCAGATCATACAGCTAGAGATTTTTCCAGTTACAACATCTCATTTGATTAGAATCCCTTTTTCAAGTTCTCCCACTTTACCTTGTTAAAATCTACAAATTTTTTCCTCTCTTCATCAAAATAAGCCATAACTTTTTATAATTTTATTATAAAAATTTAGTAAATATATATTTAAATGTATATCTGTCACTAAGTTTGAACCCTTGAGTGATTCTATACTAAGATACAAAACAGACTGATGTTATTATTAATATTACGTGGTACGTAGGTCTCTCACTGTTGTGGCCTCTCCCGTTGCGGAGCACAGGCTCCGGACGCGCAGGCTCAGCGGCCATGGCTCACGGGCCTAGTCGCTCCGCGGCATGTGGGATCTTCCCGAACCGGGGGCACGAACCTGTGTCCCCTGCATAGGCAGGCGGGCTCTCAACCACTGCGCCACCAGGGAAGCCCCGATGGTTGCTATTTTTATAAATTAATAAGGTATCATGGAATCTCTATGACTGAATTTAGGATTATGAGCTTTTTAAGTTTTAAAGTGTTAATTTATTTGGTGTCATTTTCTCACCCATAATAACAGACGGTTTTACTCCTAATGTGAAAGTCAGTTGTAGTTCTCCATCACTCCATCCATAAGGAAGCCCTTCTGGGGGAGTCACCATGTCTCTCCTAACAACAGTGACAGCGTAAGTCAAGGCTTAGTCATAATATTCTTACCTTTTTTCCTTCTTTCAGGGATTAGGAAAAATATAGCAGGTCTATCATGCTCAGAATCTCTTTCTGATGACTTTTCAATCAGGACTTTTCTAGCCTGTTTCATATTACAGGGAGGAGTAATCATAGCACCAAAATTTCTTAGTCTTTTAGCCTCTTTTGTACCTGTCTGTAAGTGGTATGTTAATAGCAGTCGTGGAGGATACCAGTTTCAACTAGGAGAGTCTACCTGAGCAAAAACTGGGCTCAGGGAAACACACAGTATAGTCAGAACAAAGACTCTACTCTGGGTCTATGATGGTTGTGTCTTGCAAAATATAAAGAAAATTGAATTAGATGATAAATATTTCTAGAACCTACACCAAATTTAATGTATGAGTTGTCTAATATCAACAAAATCTTAAATAAGCCCTGTAAAAACAAAGGTTTCAACTTCTGATCAATACAAATACAATTCTCACTAGAAAACCTATAAGTATCTCATACAAGTACACTGACCCCAAAGCCTAAAAAAAAATTACTTTTATTTGCAAATATTATAAAAAATTTCATTTAAAACATGTTTATTGAGTCCCAGCAACCTGTCAGTACTGGTCTAGGTACTGGTCTAAGTTTAACCAACATCTGTTGAATATTCTCTGTTTGACCTAACTATTCCACACAGTTCTCACAACTTTTCAGTGAAATAGTTATATACATACAAATGAATAAATGTAATTCAATAGGGGAATAACTGTAATTGAAATTTATAAAAATTTCCATGGACATATAAGAAAAGAAGCACTTAGTTTATCTGAGAGAGGCAGATGAGGCTTCACAGAGAAGATAGCATTTAAGCTGAGGGTTGAAAGATGGCGGAGGGCAACCAAGCATGTGCATTGAGGAGAGGCTCTTGCCTCTCTTGCACTCTTTGCATGTGCAAAGGCCTGTGCCATGAGGAAAGACTTTACCAATTTGGTAATCAATAGATATTTAAGAATTAATGGAATATAAAATGTAAAGGGTGGGGATCAGGGAGGAAAGGGAAGGTGTCAGCCAGGAATAGGTGAGAAGTAAGGCATGGACTAGATGATAAAAGGCCCAGTATAGCATGGAAATGAATTTCTATTTGAAGAATTTTGAGGATCAAATTTTTATGTTAAAAAGATTATTTTGGAGAAATGGGGTTAGCCTAAAAGAAGCAAAATACTATTGTACTCATGTAAGTGAAAGTTGATGGTACCCTGAACTGAGGAAGAGGTTTATTAAAGGGTCTAAAGGAGAAACAAATTCAAGAGATGTTTAGCAAAAAGAACACATAAGCTTGACTGTTGGCTGGAAGATATGTGAGAGAGAGAGACATATTTTATATTTCCCAATTTTTTTTATTTGAGTGACTGAGTTGATAGCAGTCTGAGGGATTCATGACTGGTTGGTTTTAAACATGATAAACCAGAGAAGCTCATCGAACATCTAGGCAGATATAGCCAGTGGGCAGTTAGATATCCAGGTCTGAAATTCAGCAGAGGCATCTGGACTTGGGAAATATTAGAGAAAGATCAGTCTATAAGGACTGGAAGTCATGGTGGTGGATGAAACTGCCTTGGAAAAATAGCTGGGAAGAAAAGATAAAGAGGCTAGGACAGAACCTCAGAGTATACTGATGTTTAAAGGTAGTAAGAGGAAGGGGATTTGACAAATGGGATTGAAAAGAAAGAGACATACAGTTCGGCTTTGAGCCAGTACAGAGGTAGTTCCATGGAAACCCAAAAACGAAAGAATTTCAAATGTTTAATAATTGAGGCAGTCGTAAGATAAAGCAAATGCCCCCTTGAGATCTTATTTCTACACTTACTCATTACATCCACTAATTTTCATACGTGTGTAATCAAAACGTACCTTGGCCTCTACAACCTTGTCCTTCCCCTGAATCTTGTCCAGAAGCCCATCTTGAATTGAAAAAGCAGGATGGGGCTGGAGGAAAATAATGCCAAAAGGATTGGAGAATATATATTTTAACTGAAATTTTCTTGGGAATCTGGGTATAACATTGCATATGATAGAACAAAACTTTTCTCTCTCTCCCGAGTTCTATTAGCTGTAGCAGCTGCCACCTCTATGTATTCTCTCTTTCTTTTCCCACAACAACTCCTTCCAGCTTCCTGGCTCCTACTGTCCTACTGCATAAGCAGGAACTGCCTCTATGTCCTTGAGTTTCCTAATTTTGCATCCATACCTATCAATCCATTCATTAAAACAAACGATATTCCTTGGTACCTATTCACTTTAGAAGGAATGAAAAGAATTATAAACAACTAATTTACTAATTTTCTTTTTTCTCCCAGACATACTTTTGTGTAGAAATTAATTTTGTTATAAAACTGAGAAATATATACCTCTTTGGTTTCATGCTATTACTATACTTTAGATCTTACTCAACTTGCCAAATAAACGTACGCAGCTATTGAAATCAAACAAAGATTAAATAAATGGTAAGCATCTCAGACATAAATACATTTTCAGCAAAGGGATATTTATAAAATATATTTTCATCAAAAATTAGAGAAAAGTGCACCACATACATATTTGATGTTAACTGTTCAGCTTTTCACAATATGCACCACAGGAATGATGTATTTTTATAGGAGAAATGTAGAATTCTGAACAATTCATCAAATGCAATAAATTCCAAGTACCATCTGGAAATTTGGAATTTTCTTGGGTTTCTTTTATGTATAGCTATCTGAATCGTAGTAACTATAGACATTCACTTATTTCTAGGGCATTACCTTAGAGCAGTGAGCTTCAGAGAAATCACATTTAGGCTAAATAAAAACGCATATTCACAGGCCAAATCCTCTAGTACTTCTGATGTCACTAGCTGTAAGAAGAAGACCCAAGAATCTGCATTTTTAACCGGTTTCTAGGTGACCGTGGTCACAAGAATCATCTGTAATGCTTAATCCCCTGGCACCATTGCACACATATGAAGCCAGAAACTTCTGGCAATCTTCCTATAGCCAGAGAATTCACATATTTTGTAAGAATTTTGGTGATTTTTATGATCAGGTAAGGGTTTGAATCATCCCCTTAGCATACATCTCTTTTAGCATATTATGGCTGCAATGCACTGAGACTCCAAGGTCTTTATATACCACCACATTATTATAGTTTTCTCTAGCTAAGATCAAAAGAAGCCTGAATGATTAATTGTAATGCAAAGCGTAACGCTGAAACTTTTTTCCAACCAAATTGTTTTCTTCTATCCAGATTATGTAATTTCAATATGTAAAAATAGCTCACTTCAAGGGCCTTTTTAAGACTATCATAAAAATAACATGGGTCAGGAAAAAATTGTCATGACAGAGATGAGAAAATGGATTCCTAGACATGAAGTGACTTAACCAAGATCACACTCTAAGAAATAGAGCAAAGGAAACCATAAGCAAGACGAAAATACAAACCTCAGGATGAGAGAAAACAGTTGCAAATGAAGCAACTGACAAAGGATTAATCTCCAAAATACACAAACAGCTCATGCAGCTCAATAACAACAACAACAAAAACAACCCAATCAAAAAATAGGCTGAAGACCTAAATAGACATTTCTCCAAAGAAGACATACAGATGGCCAACAAACACATGAAAAGATGCTTAACATCACTAATCATTAGAGAAAGGCAAATCAAAACTACAATGAGATATCACCTCACACCAGTCAGAATGGCCATCATCACAAAATCTACAAATGATACATTCTGGAGAGGGTGTGGAGAAAAGGGAAACCTCATGCATTGTTGGTGGGAATGTAAATTGATACAGCCACTACAGAGAACAGTATGGAGATTCCTTAAAAAACTAAAAATAGAGCTACCATATGACCCAGCAATCCCATTACTGGGCATATACCCAGAGAAAACCATAATTCAAAAAGACACATGCAGCCCAATGTTCACTGAAGAACTATTTACAATAGCCAGGACATGGAAGCAACCTAAATGTCCATCAACAGAGGAATGGATAAAGAGGATGTGGCACATATATACAATGGAATATTACTCAGCCATAAAAAGGAACAAAATTGGGTCATTTGTAGAGATGTGGATGGACCTAGAGACTGTCAGACAGAGTGAAGTAAGACAGAGAAAAACAAATATCGTATATTAACGCATATATGTGGAATCTGAAAAAATTTGTATAGATGATCTCATTTACAAAGCAGAAATAGAGACACAGGTGTAGAGAAAAACATATGGATACCAAGGGGGAAAAGGGGGGGGTGGGATGAATTGGGAAATTGGGATTGACATATATACACTATTGATACTATATATAAAATAGATGACTAATGAGAACCTACTGTATAGCACAGGGAACTCTACTCAGTCCTCTGTGGTGACCTAAATGGGAAGTAAATCCAAAAAAGAGGGGATATCTGTATACATATAGCTGATTCACTCTGCTGTACAGTAAAAACTAACACAACATTGTAAAGCAATTATATTCCAATAAAATATTTTTTAAAAAAGAGAAAAGAAATAGAGTCCTGGCTCTAGTCTATTGCAGGAGTGTTCCCTTCATTCACCAAGCTTCCTGCCACATGTCAAGTGCTTTGCTTTGGACATTACTTGTGTATATTACTTAATTTGATATACACAATATTACAAGGTCTGAAAAATGTATGGGCTTTGGAGTCATACAGTTCTGTTTTTTAATCCCCATTCTGCTGAAGCCAGACTCTATCTGTGTACCTTGGGCAATTCCCATCTTCATTTATAAAATTATAGATAATAACAATATGAATCCTGTAGGGGGGTTTGAGAAGATTAAAAAAGATATAGTGTGTCTAGGCATCCAGGTCATAGTAAGTGCTCAGTGAATGCTAGCCTTTTACATTTCTTTCTGCCTCCCTGCTTCCTTGTCTCCCTCCATCTCCGTTTTCTTTTTAGTCCAGTTATGTTTCCACTGCACACTCTGCCCCTCTTCAAAGCTTGTTCCTCATTTCCACTATGAAAGGTTCTCACTATGGTCTCCTAGTATTAGACCCAATCTCTAGTCTAACTAGACTAGACTGGAGTTTGAGCCACTTGCTGCACAGTATTTCTTGCATGTTCAAATCCAGAGTTAATGGACCTTTGACTTAGAAACTACCTGTCAGATGGTCTCCACTAGATTTTGATCTCTCAAACCTGCACCCTTGAAAACAGCTCCCACTATGGGAAAAGTGGACAGCAGGTATACCAAACACAGGGGAGCAGGGAGAAGTCTTCAAGTATCAGGTCCTGCTTGGGGTCAACTGGTGGGGTCACATCCTCTTCATTACCTCCTCCAAAAAAACTTATAAAGCTCTGACCTGAAGTATAATACTCTGGTTGAAACCTGCCCCAGTGAAGCTGAGGGCCTGATGAAATGACCAACCATGTCAGTCTTCAATATTGCACTTTTTTTTGTCATGTGCAGTTGATGCAATAAGCGGCAACACTACACAAGACATCCAGGGAGAACCGTGATACACACACACAAAGATGGGGTGGAGGCCAGGGCTGGAAAACTCTTTCAGGATGATGATCAAGCACTGATCATTCCACAGCACCTGGAAACAATGCATCCACTGGAAAAATACTAATTTATGGGAGATCTGTTTTGCTGCCTCAGCATGGCTTTGAAAAAATTACTGCTCATGTGCAATAGTATAGAATTTATATCTTCCCAGTTTTTTAAACACGTTCTAGCTCTTTTTTTAAAAAAAAAAACCTCAGGGTTTGAAGCATTTAAATGGGGCTAAAATTTGAATGTCTCTATTTTCCGCTCGCTTAACCAAATCTTATAATTCCTTCAAGCTACATTCTCCCCACATTATCCATAAAGACTTCCGTGATCTTTCCTGCTCACAATAATCCCTCATAGAACTTACTGCCTGTTTCAAAATTGTGATCTATTTCATATGCTAAGCAGACTATTAGTTTCATTTTCGAGTGAGTGTATTTGTCACACCAGTACCCATGATTGGATGCTAACTTTTGTTTTGCCTGATAACCCCAATGCTTCCAGCTCCCTTATTACCTTCTGCCAAATGTTCCTGATACCTTGGGTCACCTGCCAAGGTCTGTTCTCTGGCATCTCCTGCCCACTTGGCTGGCCTCCGTCAGGCTGCGTGAACATGACTTACCGTGGTAAGTCTGTCTGCTATGTGGAGACCAGTTTCTGGGACCACTAATAAATATATTGATTTATATGTGTATATATATAAATATATAACAGTCTGTCTACCCACTGGACCAACAATGATGTCAGAAGCACAAAACGGTGACAGTAAATAAAGTTGCGATTCAACCTCTAAGACACATATCATGAAGAGAACAGGCATTTATGGTTAATCTAGGAACTATTTAAAGAATTAACCCTTATTCCATGTCATCATGTGGGACCCATAACAGAAATTACCATTACTGCATTTTCAAATAGGAGTGTAGACCTTGCATAAGAAAAATAAAGATGAAAAATAAATGTGAAGAGGAACTTTAAATACTTTGAATAAAGCTATATAAAGTATTCCCAAAGCTGAACAATATGTTAACAATATGTTAAAACTGGTGGACAGACATTTAAACAACCCTTTCTAAGTAACCTGTAAGCAAAACAGTTGAAATAACTTATCCGAAAAATAGATGACCACTTGTCAAAACACTATGGCTCTTTAATTAAAATAGTTTCACACTTGCTCTGCCCTACGTTCTAAAGGAACTGACTCCACTTTCAAAAATTATGACCTCAAAAGAAGTGCCCTACTAAAGTCAGGTCAACAGAGTTTGAAAGTCTACCAAGAGGCATAATGTCTATTCTTTTTTAAACTAGTCAGTCTGTTTCTAAGAATGATGAACGAAACAGAAAAAAAAAACTAGATTTTTAGATGTTACACAGTGAGATGTTTGTTGAGTGTAATTATCATAATTATTTTTTCAGTGCATTAAGAATTAATGCACTGAAATATTTTCAGGACTTTTCAGGAAATGTCACTTCTCTCTACGTGCTTTCCAACTAGTCCAAAGAGTTCTTTTTAACACTTAACTGAGCATTTTATTCAAATTTTTATTTGGATATTTAAGTACTGTGGGATCATACTTCAGTGGATATGACTTAATCTAATAGTATTGATGGTTCATTCCCTTGCTGTTGGTAAACATTTTACTTCTTGAAAAATCTCATGATCTTTGGCTTTCCTGAAATAATATTATGTTCATTCCTTTGTTCTTTCATTCAGCAAAATATTTATGGTAAAGCTGCAATGTACTGAACATGAGTTAGCTGTGGGAATGAAAAAATACATTTCCTCTCCTCGAGCTCACATGTTACAGGGGGAAGGCAGGTATGTAGGAACAAAGATAATAAGCAGGTATATAGATAAATTACAAGAACGAGAAGTATTGAAAGGATGTATCAACAGTGTTTTCACGCATGTATTCATGAAAATATGTCCTTGAATCTTTTTTCTTCTCTTTAAAAGCCTCTCTTCTAAAAGATTTCTCTCATCACCTTGAAGCACATAAAGCTATTACATATATGATGTGTATTTTGTCTATATTATGTATCTATTTATATACATAATATACATAAATCTAAGATACACACACACACACAAGATGATGAGAGAAGCTTTCTAGGGGAGAGGCTGTTAAAGAAAAGGAAGGTTCAAGGATACATTTTATGTGCAAAACCTTCCCATAGTTACCTATAAACTCTAGCAATTTAGCTCACAACTGTATCCACCTCCTGGGCACCTTGTTCAGCAAATGCTATCTTGATGCTAGGCTACACTGGTCCAGTTGTGAAACTGAAGAGTTTTTTAATCTCCTTACACCAATCTGCCAGAGTCCAGTTATGTAAAGCATTTATGAGAAACTTGCCCATAGATATAACTTCATCAGCCTCCGTGGTCATCACCACTGCCTAATCCTGCCACCTCCCCCACACACTGGCTCCTGCACTCGCTCCTGCCTGTATCCATCTTTCTGGCTTCTCACCTCTCCTACTCCGTCTCCTCCTCTCTCTTCCCTCTCTCACTCTCTCTCTTCTTGTCTAGTAAAAAGCCCAGAATGTTCTTTAGCTTATGAAGAGAAACTTCCTTCTTCTAAAGCCTTCATATCAGAAAATAGATCCTGGCAGCGTGGGTTAGTTGAATTTAAAAGTGCAAGGTGGGAATTTTTACTTTCTACCTGAACCATTCATCTAAATAAAGACAGTCTTTCTCAAATGTCTCTACTTTTCTACTCCTATTTATTCTATTAAACTGTGAATTCCTCTCTGCAGCTACAAACTCCTGTGCGGTGTGTCACTGATCTTTGATCTCCCTTCCCCCTGTCCCCCATCTCCAGCACCGGGTGCAGTGCATACTAGAAATGAATCTGTCAACATTTTCTGAACTTAATGGAACAAAACTGATTCTTACCTTGATGATTATGATACTACTCCCAGCTAGAAAACTTTTCTTGTTCATTGCTCTGCCTTTTCAAATTCTAGCTGCCTGTCCTTCTAATCTAATCTCTTCTCTGAAGCTTTCCCTTACTACGTTGGCTACACGTCTACACTGCTCTCTCTCTCTTTTTTTTTTGGTGAACTCCTAAGACACATTTTTGTTCTTTGCTTACTCTATAACATGTTGTATTTTTAATTTTTATATGTCTTAGGTATATCTTTTCTTCAATCTAGCAGAAAAGATGAGTAGGTGGGATAGAACTGCAAATTAAATACTTATGCAAGGAATTAAAGGAGTATATAAAAGTTAAGTGATGTAATTATAAATATTAAATGAATTTGAGATAAGATTTCCTCAGAGGGAAGTGTTCTTTACAATTTACCTCTTATGCTCTGTAGTAATGTGTGATTTATATGAGTCATGTTATACTTTACTGGCAACTGTTTATGCCTTAGTTCCAGTGAATTTCCTAAAACTACAGAAATATGTGATACAACCAATAGTTTTCACAATAAACATACAAAAATTCTATTTAAAATATTCATAAAAATAAATAATTGCACTTTCTCTACAAGTATTCAGAATTGGCCTACTAATTTTGTTAAAATAAAATCTTTACAGCAGTAATATCATATTCTAATGGTTTCTTTTCTTTTTTTTTTTTAACCAAACATTAAAATCTCTTTCAATCATATAAGTTGAATTTTCCTACCATTAGAAAAGCCTAGGGTCTATTGCTTTTAAATCACTTAATTCTAATGAGGGAAAACCTTTCAGTAAAACTACTGCCTCCATTTCCACCAAGTTTGCTACTTTTCTATTGCTCTTTTGTCTAAAATATGTGAACATAAAGTGGATTAGATCAGAGTTTAACTGGTTATGGACTTGTTAGGACATTTGTATTAGATATTTTTAAAAAGCTTGACTATATATGGCTTCTGGGGCTGTTTCCTTAAATTCACTCTCTCACCACATGCACTAGTTCCTTGCACTTCAGCATGATGCTCCCAGAGCGGGACAGAGTTTGCATGAGACTCAGTGCTGAAATGCCACTTCTTTATCCTCATCAAGCAGTTATTACTCTGGGCCTATTGCAGCCCTTGTAAGGCTCTGTGCTAGAGAGGCTCCAGGGATATATCATTATAAGCTATGGTTTCTGCTCTATAGAGCAGGAAAAGGTGAAATGCTGATCTGCAGTTCAGGTAAAATGTGCTGCAGGACTTGCAAGGAGGAATTCATCCCCTGGCTTTACTGAGGGCATTGGAATGGTCTTCAATGGTAAAGTGTAAATGAGCAGAGCAGGAGACAGATACAACCTGAGGAGGAAACAGAGGCTCACAGACATCCTGGAATAAGCGTGCTGTGGTTGGGGCCAAGCAACAGCCCTCAGGGCTGGGTAGAGCCAGAGCACAGAAGATATGGGAGAAAACACAGCCAAGGGCAGACCGTGGAGAGCCCTGAGAGAGAGCTCCTAGAGTCTGGACTTCATTCTCGGACAATGGGAGTCACTGACAATATTTTTGGTTGAAAAGTGACATATACAACATGGCATTTCAGCTTGGAAGCTTAGGAAGGTGAGCTGTGTAGGGCGTGTGGGACAAGGGGACATCTGGAGGCAGAAGGTTTCACTGGAAATTATTTTACAATAGTATAGAGGAGAGCCAGGACTGGAATGGTGGCAGAGAAATGAGCAGGGAAGGTATGGCTACAAGAGACGTAACAAACAATGAATCGATAGGCCTGGCTGGCTGACCAGGTGTTGGGGGAGAGAGAAAAGGAGTTAACAGACCTACTTTGGGGGCCCCATTTTCAACTCCTTGTATTAATTTGGTTTTTGAGGCCCAACCTCTCCCCATTTTTCTCTGGGACTGCTTCACCCCCAGTCAGTTCACAGCTGGATGCAGGACAATCCAGTCCCTGCTATTCCTTCCCTGGAATCCAGAATTAGACCCGACAGCCAAGAGTAGTCTCCCTCTGAGGTGTTGGCTGTGGCCACCTTCTTCTATGTGAACTGGAAAGCTGAAAAAGCTGCTTTACAGTAAGAGAGAAAAAGAAAGCAGAAGTGAAAGAGAAAAAGATGAGAGATGGAGAATCAGAGCTAGGACTGGGTTCCCTGTTACACTTTAGTCTCTGCTTTCATGTGTCCCTAAAATGCTACTGCATCCCTCCTGTTTAATTCTGCAGGCCATCCTTATAATGCAGTAATACATTTCCTTCTTTGATTAAGCTGGCTTGGCAGGGTTATTGTTACTTGAAGCCAAAATGGTCCAAACTGATATATTCCTCAGCAGGGGCCCTCCATCTTCAGTCAACTGGTGCTCTGGCCACTCTGTACACACTTCAGTACTTTACTGACTCCACATTTTCATGCCATTTCCTTCATCTAGAATGCCTTTCCCTTCTAAATCCTGCTGACTCTGCCTGCATAAATCCTGACTATCCTTCCTTCCATCTCTCTTTATGAAGTACTTTTTGAGTGAGTCCATAATATCTGCAAATTTTAATGTTACATTTTCCCACTTCAAGTCCCTGATTTTAGTGAACCTATTGCAAGAATAATTAAAACTATATAAAGAGGGTAAAAGATGGTGGATGGTAGTAGGAAATCAGGAAATTTATGCTCTCACATATACAATTTTTTTTTCACATATATAAATTTAAACAAATTAAAAGATAGGGCTTCCCTGGTGGCGCAGTGGTTGGGAGTCCACCTGCCGATGCAGGGGACACGGGTTCGTGCCCCGGTCCGGGAAGATCCCACATGCCGCGGAGTGGCTGGGCCCGTGAACCATGGTCTCTGAGCCTGCGCATCCGGAGCCTGTACTCCGCAACGGGAGAGGCCACAGCAGTGAGGCTCGCGTACCGCAAAAAAAAAAAAAAAAAAAAAGATAATGGTCTACTTGGCTACTAGTACCTTTGACTTTAAGGTGGGTTCAATGAGGTACCAGTAGGCCACTTGGCCAAAGCAGATATTTTACATATAATAGTATGTTAGTTAGGAGGAGTATTAGATGAAAAAAGATAAACTAGCCTTTAAAAAGTAATGCACGACATTATTGCGTAAGTGCTATAAATTCAGTTTTATAAATATCCAGAGGAGGTCCTATAGCAAGTGAGAGACAGATACGGAACCTTGCCAGTGCTTCCTTACTCAAAGTCCAGGGCTTTCTTCACTATGCTAAACTATCCCATGGGAAATAAAAAAGAAATACATCAATTTTTAGATGAGACAAAGAATTCAATTTCATTTAATTTTTAAAAACAATAATGTATTTTAAATCATCATCTATTAAAATAATAATATACTCTAGGAACCCTCTTGAGCCTCTCACACCTCCGCTATGTTATATACCAAAAAAACCCAAAAACCAAAACAAAGCCATGCCAGATTGTTATTCTCTTTTAAAACACTAACACTAAAACACTTAATCTCTTATAAAGGCCTCTCTTTGCCTGTAGCAATGAGAAAACCAATCTGCTATCCTGTGAAATCTCACATAAATTCAGAACACAATGAAGTTTCCTTTCCCTTCAGCAATGGAGCCTTTGTTCTGGTCACTTACAATGCCTCTGGAGAGGAAAACACAAAATTGCCTTATGAAAGTAATAAGAAAAGGTCTAGCAAATGGATGGGTATTTAATGAACAAGATAAAGTGCCAAGTAATGGTTAATGTCTCTTTTCGCTGGATTCAAAGGACCACCCCTAAGACCCCAAAGCATTCACACCAGAAGATTACACGAGTAGCACTGATAAGCACGATGCCATTGTACAAAGAATCTGTTGCTAAGCAGGGCAGAAATATTGTTTACATGAAAATGGAATGATCTCTGGTGAATACTGAAAGAAAGTGATAATTTCCATAAGCAGAAAAAGCATTTTTATATTATTCCATTTCAACTGCTCTAAAGCCCTAAGTTGCTTTGGCAATCGCTTATCCCTGCTTTGTTGGTTTATATCATCCTCATCTCTGCAGCTTTCCATTTTCTAAATGGCAGGCGTTTTTTTGTTTTGCTTTGTTTTGTTTTTTTCCCTGAAGCTTTGGCAAAAATACCACAACCATTCTGTATGGTTTCCAGGGGCCACCTTTCAATGGTCGTACAATGACTTTTTGGTACCCTTTTCATAAAAGCCCAGTTGGTTTATCCTCTCAGTAAAATTGCTGAAAATATGATCAGAGAAGGCTCCATTTATAGCAACTGTAAACTATGCATTTCTCTAGCTTTATGGAGCCTTTCACTGTATAGTGTTTGTTTACTGAGAACAGAGCATGGAGTGGCTTCAGTGAGAGGAGGAAAATACAAAGCCACTTACCTGCATTACAATAAGGAGGTCAAAGACCAAGATGAAAGAAGCCAGGAAGGCTCTGGAAACTTCATCACTGGGCAAAAATCCCCGATTCAGCTTGTCCCAGCTGATCCAGTCAGTTGTAATGACAAGTACAACCACAGATGTCAGAGTGAAAAGAACCGTCCTGAAAGGAACAAGACACTCAGTAAAAAACATTAGACGTAATAATATAAACAGTGCAGAGTGCATGTGATCTGCTGTATTAAAAGTCTACCCCTTGCCAAGTACCTATCCTAAGGCATAGTCACCAGAGGAAGATGAGAAAAGAAGCAAATTAAGAGCTTTCTTTCAAAAGCAATTAGAAAAAGGTATGACAGCATCTCTTCCAAGATTTTCCCTAAAGGGCAATAAGGTAATGGTTATAGAACAAATAGTTAAACAATAAAATATTACAAATAATCTTGGTTAGTGCAATATATGTCCCCAAAAGAGCATTGGTTGTAACTCTTATTACACATACATTGTTTTACTGAGGGTGGTGAACAAACATATATAGGAACATAAGGCAGATGGGTAAGGAAGTCTTTGGATTCCATGGTTATTCTACAGAAGAGAGGGAAGATAGACTGGTCCCTTCATTATTCCCTAGCCTGATGAGCTCTGTAGAGGAACCACCTCTACGTGCCAACTGTGTAGCCTCTTCTCCTCATGGTACTCATATCATAGATATCTTGTGGCCTAGTGACCTGTCCAGGTCACACCATGTCTAATCCTCCATCCATCGTTATAAGATACTAGGGGCCTGAGATTTTTCTCTTACTTATTTTTGTAGTTCCTGTAAAATCTTACATAATTATATGCAGATGGAGTTCAAAGAATGTTTGTTGAAATTGTAACAATTATCAATTAAGCTTTTTATAGAAATCAAAAAATATTTAAATTAGTCTTTAATATTGACATTCAAAGTAAATCTGAAATCCGGGCAGTGAAAATTCAATCTGCCAGAGAATTGTCCATAATGTTGTAAAGCCTCTGCTTTCAGAGCTATATTTATATATAGAGATTGTTTTGAATTATAAAAAGGAAAATAAAGAACAACAAATATTTTGAAAATAATTTTAATGTAAAGGAATAAATAAATAAGAGAAAAGAAAAATGGAATAATATGAATCATCCTGGAATTCTCTTAACAATTGAACAGAATACAAATTTCTAAACTGAAATTTTGGTTTTCCTTTTCACAACTTTTTATTTGGAACAAGTTATACTCTGATAAAATAAGTATAATGAACTCCTCTTTAGATTTTTTCCCCCATGAATAGAAAATATACATTTTTTTCTAATTTTGGAAAATAAAATTTTTTTTAAATTTACTTATTTTCTTAAAATTGCAGACTCTCAAAAGAATTTGACTCATGATCTCCAAAACATAAATTAAAAATTATCTTTGCTATTGTTTAGAATATCTTTGAGCATTTCCAGCATGGGAGAAATCCAAAATAATTATTAAAATACAAATAGAAAGAAATTGCAAATATTATATAGTCAAACATAAGAATATTGGAATTTTAAACAAAATTTTCTCCAGGTTAAGTTGATTCATTTGTTTTTGTCTTTTTGAGTTTGAGAAACTTCAAGGAAATTTGAATGCAATTACCACAATTTCTTTTGTCAACAAGGAACATAACTTCCATGAAGAACAGATAAATATTGACTATTCTTTGAATCTCCTTTTGGTGATAAGGGTACTTCCTCATCACTCTTGGCTTTTCATATGTGTGTTTCACAAGGATGCTATGAATATATATAATTCTTCAGGATGTACTGTATGACCGTACAGGTTGGTAAATGGTTGGGATCCCAGTTCTCTCAAGCTCTCCCTTCTTTTCCTCCCCAGCTTCCTTCACAAGGCCCCACACCTTCCTGTTATCCAGCACTACAGGGTGGAGTCTTGGTGAAACATGGGTACTCCAGCACCTCACTCCAACTCTATGGCCAGCATCCATCCTATTGGTTCAAGCCTGTGGTTGACAGGTTAGTTTTTTTTGTTTTGTTTTGTTTTTTTGATTTTTTTGATGTGGACCATTTTTAAAGTCTTTATTAAATTTGTTACAATATTGCTTCTGTTTTTTTTTATATTTTGGTTTTTTGGCCCTGAGCCATGTGGGATCTTAGTTCCCAACGAGGAAAAAATGAACCCATGCCCCCTGTGTTGGAAGGCAAAGTCTTAACCACTGGAATGTCAGGGAAGTCCTAACAGGTTAGTATTTTTAATATCATCCCTGCATTTTCCCCAAGAGCTACATGGAAACTTCTTTTTGTGAAGACAGATGATTACATTGGAATTCATACTCTAATGTTACTTTGTTGGTCTAAATATGTAAACTGATACTGTAAAATTAAATACTAATGCAGAGGAATATTTTTAGGTGACAAAATCTGAGATTTTGGAATAAGCGTTTGTTGAGCAATCACAAACCTCATCTATTACAAGATTTATAAAGGAGTTATTCTTTTTTAATTTATTTTATTGAAGAATAGTTGATTTACAATGTTGCATTAATTTCTGCTGTACAGCAAACTGATTTAGTTATATATATATATATATATATATATATATATATATATACATTCTTTTTCATATCCTTTTCCATTATGGTTTATCACAGGGTATTGAATATATTTCCTTGGGCTATTCAGTAGGACCTTGTTGTTTATCCATTCTATATATAACTGTTTGCATCTGCTAATCCCAAACTCCCAATTCATCCCTGCCTTACCCCCTCTCCCTTGGCAGCCACAAATCTGTTCAAAAGAGTTATTCTTATTCATGCTAACAATTTCATTGTGAATAAAGTCATTAAAATTAATCATTAAAACTCTTTGGTAATGAGAATTTATCATAAAGCCTGTTGTATAAGAGCTTCCTGAGATCAAATCTGCACCAATTCATGTCTTAGATGTTTGCTTTATTTGATACATTTCATTTATCCAATATATAATAATACTCTTCCTAAGACCTTTTCACAGGTGTTTTCCTGGCTTTATTAAGTACTTCTGTTTTGACAAAGAGTATTGCTACAGATCTTAAGAAAAAGTTACTGGTAATATTTTATTACTCTAAAGAGAAATTAAAGGAGGTATTCTGCCCTATATTTAATATTTAATACTAAAAAAAGAATAAAAATGGCAATCATTAAATATGAATGCATATAGCTCAGAGAAAGCTGTAAAAATAAGTCAAGAGAACGGAAAAAAGAAAAGGAAAAGGGGGACCAAAATACATTAATTGGTCATTCCACCTCCAAAATTATATTCAATACCTTATCTAGATATAGGTATGGAAGCAAATGTATTGCTTGTGGCTTGTTTTTCTGAGCCACATCTTGTAAAACTGATAGACTTTACCATGCTATGATAATTCAGTTAAAACACCAGTTTAAAAGAACCATGATTCAATTACAAATTACTGTTACAGTCATATGCCACTTGTAATGTGTCAGGGTCTGGTATAAGAGCTTTACACAAAATAGTATAATCCTTACTACAAGTCTACTGTCACTACCTCCAATTTACAAGTGCAGAAACTGAGTCACAGAAAGTTCAAATAACTGGACCTGAGTTAAAGACTTTATACGTTATATAAGATATAAGATGATTCAAACCTAGGCTGACTCATGACAGTATGTGTCACAACCATTGTACGTATTGTCTCTCATAGGAAGCACTTGATTTTACACTCTTGTTACTAGGTCTGTAGCTAAGATTTCACTTATTTTCCATTTTTATTATAAGTATAATGTTGGAAAATTATCATCCAGGAATACTTAATATTGAAAAGTAAAACTCACAGAGACTCTGACAAGGACTGACAGGAAACAGTTAACAGGGATATTTTCATGGCAGTGAAAATGGACCCTCAGGAATGCTAACCATCAATGCAGCACCCTTGGGTTTTTATTTAACCAGTATGGTTGAAAAGATGTTTACTCTGGATCACGATTCTTGGGAGTTTCAGCTTCTCTTTTTAAATAGCATCCAATTAAACAATTATCTGGATTATTTCCTTTCAATATGCAGCCAGCACCAGCAGGACATCCTGGCTCATCAATTCTACTGTCTCTGGTTTCTGGCCACCAGTCAAAGGGAAAGAACTCATACATAATTATCAGCTCGAGTGGTTAGTCTCACTTCCCTGTTTTCAGATTTCTAGTTTGTTTGCTTTTCCTCAATTGTTGCTAATTCCTCTTAGATTAATAGGAATTAGAATGTGAGACCAAGAAAGGATAACAGAGCTTTTTTAATTCACTGCTTCCCAATCTCTGGGCTGAGCTCCTGGGAAGCACAGAGTTGCTAAGAAGTGTGAATTTATATGTGCACTATGAGTTGTCTGTAAAGTGAAAAAATGAAATGTTTCCAGAGAGGTTAGGGGACTCACTCATGTCACACAGACTGCCAGGGGCAGAACTACCATGAGAACTAACTCTGAGCAAGGACTTGCCCTGTAGTAAACCACTTTCTCTCTTTTGCTAAAAATCTTCAGATATGCTAATTTTTTTTTTTTTTTTTTTTTTTTTTTTGCAGTATGTGGGCCTCTCACTGTTGGGGCCTCTCACTGTTGTGGCTTCTCCCGTTGCAGAGCACAGGCTCCGGACGCGCAGGCTCAGCGGCCATGGCTCACGGGCCCAGCTGCTCCACGGCATGTGGGATCTTCCCGGACCGGGGCACGAACCCGTGTCCCCTGCATCGGCAGGCGGACTCTCAACCACTGTGCCACCAGGGAAGCCCATGCTAAAAATTTTAATATCATCTGGATCTCATCTGGGAACATACTTTATAGCCTACCCAAATATCTATTGTGTATGTTGACTGGAAACAGAGTAGTACATATAAATGAATCAAGATAATCCCCCAATTTGGTTTAATTCATAGTCTAAACCACTCTTTCACACTAATTTCTGGATTTTAAAAAATACTGAACTTCTATTTTAAGTAATTAAATTAGTTAATATTGCTTTTCTTCTTCCAATCATAACCACTTTAAGATAGACTTATTGCATAGTTAAACAGCCTGAAATCAGGGATTAAATCAAGAGAGAAAAGAACTGGCATTAGGCTTCGATTATCCACAGAGGGCTAACTCAGTGTTAATTATCACACAATTTCATTTTGATTAAACCAGGCGGCAGGAACGTACAGAATCTCCTAACTAAAAGAACATATGTTGAACCAAACAAAATTGCCAAAATTTGACCATGTTTTATCCTACTAAAAATAGCCATTTCATGTGATTCAAGATAATAAATATGCTTTTATGTGTTTTAATATATTAGCCATTTTTCATGTTCTAAAATGTTTATAATCTTTGATTCCAGTTATGAATATCATATTCCTTTCTGATCTGGCTGCACAATTACTGTGATGGTTACAGGAAGAAAAAATCACTTTAATTTCTTTCTATAATACTTGTGTTAAAATTTCGGAACTCAATCAAAACAAGTCAGATCGTGTTTCATGATTTCTCATAGCAATATAAAAATCTGCAAATCTTATTACAAATGAAAGGTTTAATGTTATCACTACAAAAAAGAATGAATGCATGGATCAAGATAGTAAATTTAGTCTCACAATTAAGTTAGATATAGTCTCATATTTCAAAGTACGAAATACATGAAATGAAATGTGGCATGGCAATAGAATTTTAAATGATTTAATATCATAATTTCTCACCATGTGGTTTAGAGGGAAAAATACAACAAGCAGGCATAAACAGAAGGATGCTTTCCTTCACTTTTCATTGCAAAACTGAGAGCCAGTTCAAGCATCCAGTTCCATTCTGAATACCAACTACCAGCACAGAGAAGTCACAGATGGCCATGAGAGAATGCTGACACTTTCCGTTTTGCTTGTTTTAATGATCAATGTTGCCATTGCAACTCTGTTAGTAAAACAATCACCACTTGGGTCCTCAAGCCAGTTCATCCTGAAATTCATGAGTTTACTCAGTACTGTAGCCTAGCTGATGAAGTCGATTGCTCCTTAGAAGTCTGTAAAGAAATGGTTTTAGTGTCCTTCCAGTTTCCCACTCTTGGGATCAGGAAGCACCAAGGGAACACAAAGGTGATGTTTGCTAAATGACCTAGGGAGGGAGCACAGCTTCTCCATGTGGCTTTCATTAAGTAAATGTCACAGTCAGTTCTTGGCCAACCTGAACACACTTGTTAAGATAGGATCCCTGAGAAAGAAGATGCAGTTATTAACTTGTCTTATTTGCGGCTGCATTGGGATCTGGAGTCTATAAAGGAAATTATTAGACTCTAGTGTTGTCCGTTAAAGTATACATTTATGTGTTATTTATATCTGTCTATTATTCCATGAAGGAAAGTGCTCTGAACATAGCAGGAGCTCAAAAAACACTGAGCAAATTGGAATGAAGAAGGAACTTGGTAACTTGTTCCTGCAAGGGCATGAAAGAGGTGGCTGAAAAAAGCACTTCTGGGTTGGGCCATTTGGCCACACAGATCATAATTTACGTGGACAGTTCCCTGGCATCCTAATCTATGTAAACAATGTCCCTTGGAGTTCTGCAGTGTCCAACCATCGCAACTTTATGTGGAGCCCTGGCCATTGGCAATCTTGATATAAGAGGTGGAAATGAAATGACCACATTTCTTTTAGTGGCTTGAATTCTTCTACCTATGTTTGAGTGATGTTAGTTTACTCAGAGGTTCTTAAAAGTAGCTTATTGATACAGAGCAGAGTTAGTCTTGGTCAGGAGAAATCATTTTATTTTCTTTGTGTTTCAGAGTTTTAGGGGTGGAATAAAACACACGTTCTAGGAAAAAGTACTTAGTAGACTGCAAAGTCCTTAGGATTTGGGCTGTGTCATTCATTACTGATTATCAATGACCAGCACCCTGTTGATATTTAAAAAACAGTATGAATAAATCAATCTATTTAACCTGATGTAGGAAATACTTATCCCTTACCCTTCACCAAGTTCAGATACTTCTGCAACTCATGGTACTTCCTCCAGTATTTACAGAGCAAAGAAAGAGGCCTGTGCAATGCAAAATTAGGTTGCATGGACTTAATGGGCATGTTAATCCTGTGTGTCTCTTAGCAAACTCACCAGCACAATTTTTCTTCCTAGTGAATTACCTTGTAATTACTAAATAATTCACCAATTCAGTAGGATGAAGCATATGAGATATACTCTACTAATTGTTACCCCAGGTATAAAGTATTACTACAAGTTCAGTAATGAAAGTGGTAATAAAGATAAGGGTATAAATAAACGCTCATTAACTACAGATAATGCCAGCAAGAACTATACCCATTATTGTTTACTTAATGAAAATAAAACGATAGCTATGATACTCCAAACATACTTTTGACTTTTCAAAATGCAAAGTAGAAAATTTAAGTTAAACATACCATGTTGCATTTTTTTCCTGTTAAATTTGCTTTTTAAAAAAATAAGAAAAACCAGGATCTTCTGGGGTGAGCAGGACGAAAGTATGCTTTATTTGATTTAAAAAATAGGATGAATTTACATACTGGGTTAAAAATAAAGGTTCAGGTAAAATTTTGTGACTTTGTTGAAGCCAGCCAAGATGTTTACATTAGTCAAACCAAGACCAAAAGTATATTTTCAGTATCATTTCAAATATCTGTTGAAGAAGATGTATCATCAGGAGACTGTCCATTAGGAAGAATGCTTTCAGAACTCTCCACAAGTATCCCTGGAAGAAAGAATCTTTTCAAAGACATTGAGGACATGATATAATGGCTAGGAAAGTAGAGATTATGAACATAAAATACTTTTCTTTTATGAAAGAAGACTACAAAGTAGACTCCAGGAACAGAAAAATTCCCTAAAGTTATGCAAAAATATTTAAAGGAAATAATGTCATGTCACAATGGAAGATCAAAAAATTAATATTAGGTTTCATAAGGGACATGATTCATTCTTGAATTCTAATGGAAAAGATTTTTTTAAAACATCTAAAGCTTTATGACCGCAGATATATATTTATTTTCTCTTGGGAACCTGTGAAGAATCTTTGATTTATTTATAAATAATTCAGGACCAGCTAGAAAAAATACCTCACTCAAAAATAGGGAAAGAGCATGTTGGCACTAGTGATCAGAGGACCAACTTATAAATTTGATTTAATTAAGGATAGATTGTTGGCAATTTAAAAGCAGATTATCCACCTTTTCTGGTCAACCCAGTGGAGAATTTTGAAGCTACGTAAAAGTGTAATTTTATCAAGAATTTAGATAGCTACTTGGTAGAAAAAGCAATTTCAGGTAATGTACAAGATTGAAAAACAGTTGCTTTTTGAAAGAGAAAGTCATATTGTAATGCATGCAAGGGCACAGAGAATTCAAGAAACATTTATTAAGCATATAAGGCACAGACGTAAGTTGAAGGGACATGGGAATGATCTCTGCCCTTAAGGAACTTGTCACCAGCTAAACGATGGCAATATATACAAAACAATCAAACCCGAAGTTAAGCAAAAACCATGATGCTATGGAAGTTTTCAGGAATATCTGATTTATTTTTATTCAGGTATGAAAAGTAGCTAAGACATTTAATGAAATTAGACCTAAAAAATGAGTAGATTGCAATAGTGGAATGGATATTGCAGGCAAAAAACAAATTTGAAAGAAAATATGGAAACGGTAGTGGGTGGTAGTGAAGTATTAGGGAAGAGTGCCAGATGTTTCCAAAGTTTCTAGGTTTTGTGACTAAAAAGATTGTGATGTCACTAACTGAAGTGAGAAATATGAAAGAAACCAGGAATGAAATATTACGAATCCTGTTTTGAACACCTTGTTGAGTTTAAGGAGCTGGTGGGACATCTATACAGGAATGAATAATAGTCAACTGGAGATAGGAATCTGGGTCAAGGAAAGATCAGGCCCTGAATTTTGATTCATTCAAATACAAGTAATTGTTAAAGACATGACGATTAATAAAATTTTTCAGATAAAAAAAGAAAAAGGAATAAAAAAACAGAGAAAATCAAGGACAGAGTCTTGAAGATCACCTCTTTTTATGGTATATCCAGAGAAGGCTGGAGGATGACAAGGCCATAGACATATGACATGATATATGAAGAAATCCAAAATAAAGCAATATTATAGAAGCCAGAGAGAAAGATAATTTCAGGAATGAATTTGTGGTCAAAACCCCCAAATACTACATAGGGGTTTTATGGGATATAGACTGAAGATGGACCACTGTTGAGCACACTTCTTTCTTTAACACGACTCCTTTGAAAATTGCAAAATTGGATGTAAATATAGTTTCAGATATTTTCTCTGTAAACTCAGATATGGGTCTAATTTGTGTTCTGCTCCCAGGATCTCTACTAGTAAAGAGGAAGAGACAAATGAGGAAATTATTTGGGTAATCAATTTAAAACCATTTGGTTGCAATTAGCCAAGTAATTGACAATTTTATTAGAGTTTATGCAAATATCACAAGCAAAATCATTGTTTTGCAGGATGGCTTCAGTCCTGGAGGGAAGTTAAAGCACAGATCAACAAAGAGTAGAATGTAGACAATTGCAGTAATGCATGAATGATATGGTTATAATGATACAGAGGATAAATAAAAAATATATTTGAAAGCAAAATTAATAGAACTTATGCTAAACCTGGATAATACTTAATGAAGTAAGGAAGTTGGAAAGAAAGTTGGTTTGAGAACAGACTATGAGATAGCTATTCAGAGAGCTGCAGAAACCTATATTTGCCCTGGTAGTACCCTGGGCCCTGCAAGCGGGCAAAATTCTAAGATGACCTTCAATGATCCTTGACCTTGTACGATCTCCTCCCCTTGAGTCTGGGCAGAACCTATGAATACTGTGAGGTATCATTCCTGTGATTATGTTACTTTATATGTCAGAAGGGATATTTGCAGGCTTAATTAAGATTACTAATCAGTTGGCCTTTGGTTAATCAAATGGGAGATTATCTGGGTGGGCCTAACCTAATCACATGAGCTCTTTAAAAACAGAGAGTTTTCTCTGGCTGGTAGCAGTAGAGGCAGTTGGAGAGATTTGCAGTGTGAGAGGGAGGTTCTCTGTTGTTGAGATGGAGGGGGTCATGGGACAAGAACATGAGAGACCCTCTAGGAGCTGAAAGCAGCCCTGGCAGACAGCATGAAAATGGGGATGTCAGTCCTCTAACTACAAGGAACTGAAATCTGCCAACAACAGGAAGGAGCTTGGAAAGGACCCTGTGCTCCAGATGGGAAGGCAGCTGACAACTTGACTAAAGCCTGACCAGAGAATCCAGACACATCTTGCCAGCCCTGACCTACAGACTATAAGAAAATAAATGAGTGTTTTTTTTTAAACACTATGTTTGTGGTGATTTGTTATACAGCAATAGAAAACGAATACAGCTCTAGAAATTTAGGATTCTTGGGATCCTAAAATAATTGCTTATTGGAAATATTTCCAAGCCACATATAGAAATGCTTAGCTCTTGAAATCTGAGATAATTAAGATCAATTAAAATCATTACCTATCCAATCTGGAAAATAAAGCCAGGCTTCTGTGAAACATCTAATCACAGGAAAATGCTCACTGAATTAAAAAACCAAAATTAGCCTTAAAAAAAGTTTTGGTCCAGCTTCTTGTCTTCAAGTGCATAAATAATTGTACAGGGAAGGTTCTATTGATGTCTTTTCTTAAAATGTAACAAGAAAAAACGATGCTTTCAAAGTGCATCCAAGCATATTAAAATGCCACCTAATACCTAAATGCAATTTCTCTTAGTTAAATTTAACTATCCTTGCACTAAAAGGTTATTAGTCAGAATCTACTCCATGAGAAAAACTCTTCATATATTTAAAAAGAAAACCTTGCCAAGGGAAAGAGAAGAACAGGCTTCTGGTCATGGCTTATAGTACTTATTTATGTGCACTCAGAAAAGTCAGTTACCCTCTCAGGATTAATTTCTTATCTCTGAACTGGTGATAATGATTATGATGATGATGAAGAAGAAGTAAATGATGATGATAGCAGTTATAAAGTATTAGGTAGTTATATTACTGCACCCATATACTCAATTCTCAAACCAATCGTATGAGGTAAGTACAATTAATCACCTCGTTTTGCATAAGGAACACTGGACTTTGAGAGATTACGTAATCCAAGATTGCAAATCTATTAAATATGGAGCTTAGATTTTAAACCCATGTGTCTCTGACTTCAATGCCAAGCTCTTAGCCACTGTGCTATTCTGACTTACCTATTTATGATGTTGTGAGGAATGTATGTGAGATAACTGAAGATTTTAAATATTGTTTTTATAATTTAAAGGTAATAACCCAATCATTCTTTAGTCTTATTTCTCCAAATTATTCAGCAGGTATTCAAGGATAAAGCCACTAAGAATTATCTCACTCTCAAGTAGTTAAGGAGATTTTCTTTGAATTATAAGACTTGTGCGTTTTTTTAAAAAAATTAGAGGTGATGTGTTTAATACACAAACCCTTATTTCTCATTGATAATAATTTGCTCTGCTTTGTTTGGTAGCATTAAGTTAAAAAAGACTACCCACCCTGGAGCTGGTTGTGTGCTTCCACAGGCACAGAAATATCTGATTTGGCCCAATGCAGACTTGGAAAGTATCATCCATTAACTTAATGAAATTAGGTGATTTTCAAAAATTATCATCATATTATGATTAATTTCAAGAACATTTAAAGGATCTAAGGTGTGTGACTCTGGTAGGTAGTTTTCAAAGGGAGGTGTTTTTTTTTTCTGAAATAAATAAAATTTGGATGAATTAACTCATCCAGTTCAAACCTGTACATTTTCATTATACTTAGTTTACTGGCCCCACTCCCGGTAGCTACAATTTAGACCCTTATCATTCTAACACCATCCATTCCTCATCTAAGAATGAAGGGCTCTAGTGCCATTCTGCCTTCCTTTCCAGTTGAGGGATTTTAGAAGGTCATCCTTTTTTCCTCATTTCCACTGTAAGATGTTTATACTCTTTCCTGGTTCACAGATCTTTTGACACTGGTGATGCCACATGAATTTCACTGTGTGTTTGGTAACAAGATGTTGGGACTGCATGAGCCCAATAAGCACTATTACAGCATACTGGATGGGAACCTTCAAAAGAAATGCCAAACATCTACTCTTATGCTTGTGATAATAGTTCGAACTGTTCATTGTGGGATACAGGAGTCTAAAATGTTGGTACTAGCTGGTGGGAACTCTTTCTTCCTACATTCTTCCCCTTCCAGACCCCAGATGGGCCACCCTCAAGGAGAAGTGAGATGTGTATAGGAGGGGGAAGTGGGAAATGCTGCCATAGAGTTGAAGCTTAACTACAGAACAATGCAATATACAGAGAGAAAAAAACTCAGCCATAAAATAGAATGAAATAATGCCATTTGCAGGAACATGGATGGACCTAGAGATTATCATACTAAGTGAAGTAAGTCGGAAAGAGAAAGACAAATACCATATGATATCACTTATATGTGGAATCTAAAATATGATACAAATGAACTTATTTACAAAACAGAAACAGATATAGAAAACAAATTTATGGTTACCAAAGGGGAAAGAGGGTGGGGGAAGGATAAATTAGTAGTTTGAGATTAGCAGATACAAACTACTATACATAAAATAGATAAACAAAAAGGTCCTACTATATAGCACAGGGAATGATATTCAATATCTTATAAATAAACCATAAATGAAAAGAATTTGAAAAAATGTGTGTATATATATCATATATTTATATATAACTGAATCACTTTGCTGTACAACAGAAAGTAACACAACATTGTAAATCAACTATACTCCAATAAAAAAATTTTAGAAAAAAGAAAAAAGAGAAAAACATGTGAAAAGAAAAACAAAGAAAATTAGTCTTTTAAAATCCCTTCTTTCTAGTACTTAAATGTATGACTTTTGATCCTGAGAGAGTTTTCTGAACCTATCTTATCAAATAGTCTTAATCTATGCTTTGCTTTTCCAGATAAGCCTTGACTAGACCCCTATGCCTGCTTGTGCCAAGCCTCAAATTCTTACCTGTTTATACTTGTTAGGGAAAGTAATTTTTCCTTTTCTACCAATAGCCTTTTTTGTCATGGTGCAGTTATGGACTTTTAGCAAACGTTAAACCACAATTAGCTAAGATAAACATCTTTTACACCAAGATGATAAACTGAGTTCTTTTGTTAACCATTCCCAATCCCATTGATGTTTTAGTGATGATCTATAAAAGGAAGTAAACCCATAATAGCAAGGAGAACATGAGTGAGAAAGATTTTGAATTTCCAGAAGAAGGGGATAATTGGATTTAGATATATGTGACACAGAATGAAGGAAGCAGGAGCATAGGTACACACAAAGGCTTAGTAGAGAGGTCTTCATTTCAGTAAGATTCTGGGGAGCTCAAAGCAAGGAGATGGCAGGTATGAAAAGCAAGAAGAGAAGTGCCGTGGTAGAATTCTCTCTATTCTCTTCTCTTACTATCCATGATTTTGGGCAGCTGTTTGAATATGAAAAGAGAGGATCTATCTGACATTGGTACCGGTTACGTGGTCTTCTCTTAATGTCAGATTTAATGTCATCACCTTAATTACATGATCAGTCATATTATTTGATTCTTCAGTGAATCAAATTTAAAAATATAGTGTATAATTTAAAAACCATTAGCGGGTTTACAAATGTTGGGCTGAATCAATAGATAAAACATGGAAGGCAATTACAGTTCCAACAATGTGTGTAATTAACCTCAACAGTGTAAAAAAAATATACCTGATAGAAGCTTGGAGGGTGTGGAAGGGCAAAAAAGGCACAGAGAAATATGGAGCCATTACTTAAAGGCAAGAAATAGAAGAACCAACACTAAGAAAATAAATAAGAAACGCTGCAAAGACTGGGCTGAAGGGGCATTAGAAGGTGGTATAGGAGAGTAAATTTCCTATTTTTGATAGTTTGTTGTTATTACTGTTTAAACTTGATACAATTTAAAATTGTTTAGGATTATTTAAGATTAGAAAAACCAGAAGAACCAAATACAGGAAAAGTTTTAAGTGGCCACTCTTGGGAGTGGGCCTAGAGGTGGTAATGGTTTGCTTTTTATTTTATGTCTTTTGGTGCCACTTGAATTTTTGTCTTTACCATAATACATGTATTAGTTACAGGGTAATAACATCACATAACAAACCACAAAGCCATTCTAGTTTAAACATTAGACAGTAGAGACAGAAGAAAACTTGTTTTAGGTATCAGACCTCTATAAAGTTAATATTATTATAAAGCATAGGAGAAAGTTTCCCAATTCATTTAATGTCTGACAAAGTAACAAAATGAAAACTATGGGTCAATCTTAATATGAAATGGTGCTCTTACTAATTAAAGTTCAAGGAAATTAAAATTTAAACCATGAAGAAATACTTCCACACACCTGCTAGTGTGACAAAAATGTAAGTCTGACAATACCAAGTAGTGTTGAGGATATGGAACAGTGTGAACTAAATTATAGTGTTTAAACTGTTATAACCACTTTCGAAAACCATTTAGTGTTATGTAATATAATTGAAAATGCACATACTGTACAAGCCACTTCTGGGTATATACTCTAAAGAAGTTCTTGCAATGCACACTAGAATATTTCTAGCATTACTGATCATAATGACTAACAAAAAGATAACTGGAAGCAACATTAATTCAATGGATAAGTAAATTGCCTTGTATTAATGCAAAGAAACATTCACAGTGATGAAGATGAATAACCCACAGGTACACCAACAACACAGAGGAAACTCACAGATGTAATGTTGAGTAAAAAAAGCAAGGTGTAAAAGAATATATACAATCACATAAAATTTAAAAATGGGTAATCCATAATATATTATTTAGGGATGTTTGTGTAAGTTTGTAAAACTATAAAGAAAATCAAATAAATTATTATTATAAGACATGAATTCTGGTTACCTTAATCTGTTTACCTCACAGAGTAAAGAACTGTAATCTAGGAGGCTGGTGGGTGGTGTGTCCCTATATTTGTTTATTTCTTGACCTAAGTAGTGGGTACTTGGTATACTGTTTGTAGTTTTTGATTCCCTATGATATATGCTGCACAGAGCAACAAAAATGACCTGTTGAACATAATCCAGGTTGTATCACTTGCTTCCTCCAATGGTGTCTCAATTGCACTGGGAATGAAATCCAAAAACCCTACCTTAGACCTACATGATCTCACCTTGTTTCCATCTCCAATGTCATCTGGTACCACTTTCACTCTGGCCTGTCCTATGTTCCTGGATCACACCAAGTTCCTTCCTGCTTTGCAGCCTTTGAATTCCTGTTCTTATCTTTGCTTTCCTGGTTTCTTATACAGTATTCAGCTTAAACCTCAGATAAGTGTTCTCTGAACTCCCAATCAAAACTAGTCACCTAAGCATTCTTTTTCATGTCATCTTATTTTACTTCTTAACAAGCAATCTTCACAAAGCTGATATTTTTTCTCTTGCTGGTTTTTCATTTGTTTGTTCATCAATCCACTATGCCTACAACACATTTTCTGCAATCATACTGCCTGGTTTCTAATTCCAGCTCTGTCACTTTGGGAACCACTTACATTATCTGTACATAACTCATCAGGTTGTTGTTGGGAGGATTAAACAAGGTAATGTTTATAGAATGTTCAAAAATGTTGCTAGCTTTAATATATGGTAGTTACTATTATTTATTTTGGCTCTTTCAGTGAATAACCATATACATGGTGAAATTCAGTATTATATGTATTATATGTATGTATTATATGTAATATATATTATAATATAATGTAATATGTATTATATTATATGTAATATACATATTATAATATATAATATAATATATATTATATTATAATATATGTAGTAAAACCACATCTTTATATTTTCTCCTTTTGTTGGTTTTATGGTATCTAGAAAAGCATCTGCTTTGTCAGATTTCTGTGGTTCTCTGAGTAGTTTAGTCCACCTGACACACATACACATATGCACTAAATAACAAAGGTTGCCCATGCTATCATTTACTTCCCTTGCCTCAGTTAGGTGAGACTTCTCCCCTCTCCTTTGCCTTCCCTTACATCTTCTCATCAATGTCATTCTCATCTGAGGGATCTCTGAGTAGGTTTCTCCACTCCACCCCCTGCCAACACACACACATACCCTCCTCTCATAAACACTGTCCTATGTCGCCAGACCCACAGGGTTAAGATAACAGATATTCAGGGGAATAGCACTGCTACTGAGTCATGCTGAAGGTCAATGTTCACATTTGTGCTTGGTGAAGAAAACAAAATGCCATAGAGTGAAGCTTAATTAATAGTTGTAAAATCAAGGAGGTGAGAGAGAACACTGAGAATGGATTCTGAATTTCCAGCTAGTGGGAAATCTTTTAGGCAGAAAACAGAGAAAAAATGAATAAGAAACAGAGGAAAAATAACCTATTCAGAAAACAATATGTTACCTCCTAATCACCCATTAAACTGATAGTTCTATCATATTAACTGTAGCTCATATATATAGATAGTCAATGTTGGCTTGTTTGTAACTATACCAAGAATTCTTTAGAAAGACATGAAACTGAGTAAGTAACATTTTAGAGCCTAAAACAGAGATTCTAATTATTAAGTTGAAATGTTGTAAAACATTAAACAATTCTATTACTTTGAAAATGTTAATGGGATCCTTCAATGAAATAAATTATGAACTATAAGAATATGGCTTGATTACTCTATTTTGTTTTAGCTGGTGAAAGAACATGTGCATTTTCTATTTGTGTTTTTCATGTACAGTACAGAATTTTTCAATTATTTTTCCTTACAAGAAGCATAATGACAAATAATGCCATTAATTCCAAAAAAAGGTATAGCATCATTGATGGCAGCTCAATCAAATGGCCAATTATCTCCAGGGATAGCCCTCTTATCTAGATGGCAATATCTTGCCTTAAAGGTGTCATATCATCCAAGAAATGCTTAAAATAATAAATGCAGAACTGATCCCGTATTTTTCTCAATGGCATGAGAAATCATATTAAACAAACATACAGAGAAGCATTAGAATTCTCAAAAAACTTAATGTTATATGTGAAAGCAACTCTGAATTTATTTTACCATATCCTTAACTTCCCAAATTGAAAGTAATATCTACTTCAACACCAGCCTATTTATTTTATTTTATTTTAATAACATCTTTATTGGAGTATAATTGCTTTACAGTGTTGTGTTAGTTTCTGCTTTATAACAAAGTGAATCAGCTATATGTAAACATATATCCCCATATCCCCACCCCTTACGTCTCCCTCCCACCCTCTGTATCCCTCCCTCTAGGTGGTCACAAGCACCAAGCTGATCTCCCTGTGCTATGCAGCTGCTTCCCACTAGCTATCTATTTTACATTTGGTAGTGTACATATGTCAATGCTACTCTCTCACTTCATCCCAGCTTACCCTTCCCTCTCCCCACGTCCTCATGTCCATTCTCTATGTCTGTGTCTTTATTCCTGTCCTGCCCCTAGGTTCATCAGAACCATTTTTTTTAATTCCATATATATATATGTGTCAGTATACAGTATTTGTTTTTCTCTTTCTGACGTACTTCACTCTGTATGACAGACTCTAGGTCCATCCACCTCACTAAAAAAACTCAGTTATGTCCCTTTTTATGGCTGAGTAATATTCCATTGTATATATGTGCCACATCTTCTTTATCCATTCATCTCTCAATGGACACTTAGGTTGCTTCCATGTCCTGGCTACTGTAAATAGTGCTGCAGTGAACATTGTGGCACATGAATCTTTTTCAATTATGGTTTTCTCAAGGTATATGCCCAGTAGTGGGATTACTGGGTATTCTGGTAGCTCTATTTTTAGATTTTTTAGGAACCTCCATACTGTTCTCCATAGTGACTATATCAATTTACATTCCCACCAGCAGTGCAAGAGGTTTCCCTTTTCTCCACACCCTCTCAAGCATTTATTGTTGGTAGATTTTTTGAGGATGGCCATTCTGACCAGTGTGAGGTGATACCTCATTGTGGTTTTGATTTGCATTTCTCTAATGATTTGTGATGTTGAGCACCCTTTCATGTGTTTGTTGGCAATCTGTATGTCTTCTTTGGAGAAATATCTATTTAGGTCTTCTGCCCATTTTTGGATTGGGTTGTTTGTTTCTTTGATATTGAGCTTCATGAGCTGCTGTAAATTCTGGAGATTAATCCTTTGTCAGTTCGAGATTAATCCTTTGTCAGTTTCTTCATTTGCAAATATTTTCTCCCATTCTGAGGGTTGTCTTTTCATCTTGTTTATGGTTTCCTTTGCTGTGCAAAAGTTTTTAAGTTTCATTAGGTCTCATTTGTTTATTTTTGTTTGCATTTCGCTTTCTCTAGGAGGTGGGTCAAAAAGGATCTTGCTGTGACTTATGTCATAGAGTGTTCTGCCTATGTTTTCCTCTAGGAGTTTTATAGTGTCAGGCCCTACATTTAGGTCTTTAATCCTTTTGAGTTTATCCCTGTGCAGGGTGTTAGGAAGCCTCATGTAGCTGTCCAGTTTTCCCAGCACCACTTATTGAAGAAGCTGTCTTCTCTCCATCGTACATTCCTGCCTCCTCTATCAAAGATAAGGTGACCATATGTGCGTGGGTTTATCTCTTGGCTTTCTACCCTGTTCCATTGATCTATATTTCTGTCTCTGTGCCAGTAGCATACTATCTTGATCACTGAAGCCCTGTAGTATAGTCTGAAGTCAGGGAGCCTGATTCCTCCGGCTCCATTTTTCTTTCTCAAAACTGCTCTGGACATCCGAGGTCCCTTGTGTTTCCATACAAGTTGTGAAATTTTTTGTTCTAGTTCTGTGAAAAATGCCATTGGTAGTTTTTTTGTTGTTGTTGTTATTTTTTGTGGTACATGGGCCTCTCACTGTTGTGGCCTCTCCCATTGTGGAGCAGAGGCTCCACACGTGCAGGCTCAGTGGCCATGGGTCATGGGCCTAGCCACTCCGCGGCATATGGGATCTTCCTGGACCGGGGCATGAACCCGTGTCCCCTGCATCAGCAGGCGGACTCTCAACCACTGCGCCACCAGGGAAGCCCCCCCCTCATTGGTAGTTTGATAGGGATTGCATTGAATCTTTAGATTGCTTTGGGTAGTATAGCCATTTTCACAATGTTGATTCTTCCAATCCAAAAACATGATATATCTTTCCATCTGTTTGTATCGTCTTTGATTTCTTTCATCAGTGTCATAGTTTTTGCGTACAGGTCTTTTGCCTCCTTAGGTAGGTTTATTCCTAGGTATTTTATTCTTTTTGTTGCAGTGGTAAATGGGAGTGTTTCCTTAATTTCTCTTTCTGAGTTTTCATTATTAGTGTATAGGAATGCAAGAGATTTCTGTGCATTTTGTATCCTGCTACTCTACCAAATTCATTGATTAGCTCTATTAGTTTTCTGGTAGCATCTTTAAGATTCTCTATGTATAGTATCATGTCATCTGCAAACAGTGACAGTTTTACTTTTTCTTTTCTGATTTGGCTTCATTTTATTTCTTTTTCTTCTCTGATTGCCATGGCTAAAACTTCCAAAGCTATGTTGAGTAATAGTGGTGAGAGTGCGGAACCTTGTCTTGTTCCTGATCTTAGATGGAATGGTTTCAGTTTTCACCATTGAGAATGATGTTGGCTGTGGGTTTGTCATATATGGCCTTTATTATGTTGAGGTAGTTTCCCTCTGTGCCTAGTTTCCGGAGAGTTTTTTTCATAAATGGGTGTTGAATTTTGTTGAAAGCTTTTTCTGTAACTATTGAGATTATCATATGGTTTTTATCCTTCAATTTATTAATATGGTGTATCACATTGATTGATTTGCCTGTATTGAAGAATCCTTTCATTCCTGGGATAAACGCCACTTAAGCATGACACTGGCCTATTTAAATTAAAGTGTTAACTTATAAATGCCACTACCTCTCCGTGATAGAGCAAAAATCAGAGGTTTATACAAAGCACAATTTCAATAAATAATATTACATAAAAAATAGAGAGCAGGGATTAACACAAATTCTGGTCAAGAAATTTTTCTTACCTAGCTTGCATTCTTAAAGGTAACTGCTTCATTTAGCAAGATAGTAATATTAAAAATGAATCACATTCCATGAAAATAGTGGTATATCATATTAAGTTAACTGCTATAAAATTATACAGAATTGAACACAAACCACATGAAACTTTACTTAGGTGGCTGAGTATGAAGGTTCATATCTATTACTTTTGTATCTCAGACAAGCTGCCTCCTTCATCTCCCTCAAACATGTGCATTTGTGGAAGCAACAGGAATGAACAGAATTCCCTATTCTTCACTGAGTGAATAAAGGATCCCTGCCATCGACATTCAGCCAAAGGAAAAGTGAGTTTTCTTTTTATTTCTATAGTATTACAGCTACAAACAAATAAATCATGTTTATTTGCAAATTTATAGAAATTGGAACACACACATACATACACATTACTTTATATGTTTATGTGTGATAAACTGAAAAATTTGTGGTACAATTCAAATTTTAGAATGTTGAATATAGTCTGTATAATACTTTTTTCTTATTTTTAAGATAGAACTTGTCTTTAGTATCAAAAATGTTCAGGGAAAACCCTGAAGAAGTTGGCACACACCTATATTAATCCTTACAGGTATCTCTTTTACGTAAAACCCGTATGGATTTTCTTTTAATTGCAAAAACATTGGCTGTTTACATTCCAGTTCATTAAACAAGGTAATTTTCCAACTTTGAACAAAGGTCACTATCGTGAAATTTATACTCAAATCAATAGAGAATTACCATAAGGTGATTTTTACAGGGTGCAAAATAAAAAAAATGCTACTCCAGAACTTCTTTCAGATGGGCTTCCTGACTTGCTTTTAATTGAGCTTTACTATAATGCATCTTTCCAAACTCCATTCAAAATGCTAGCACATGTAAATGTTTTTCAAACATTCCTACTTTTCAATTTACCACTCAACTGGGAAAATTACAGCGGTTTTCTTTACCAGTTAAGTGGCATAATATCAACAGCAGGAGTAATTGAACATCACAGTATCTTCCATCTATGTTCCTATTATTAAATTGGACTGCTTCCTTAAGCTTTATTTTTTAATATGACTTTTTAATATAACAATAATACTCAAAAAAGTTGCAGCATCAACTTTTTTGAACATAAACCTTTAAGTAAATGAAAATAGGCCAAATCTTTAATAGATATCAAAATGCTTTCTAACTAAAATACTAAAAATCCATAATTTTGGTGATATAGGGACCAAAAACTTCAGATTCTTTGCACTTTCCATATTATATTTTGATCAAATGGCATGGAAAATTAGTTTTTGAGTTAGGCAAACATATGTCTGAATCACAACTCGGCTACTTACTAATTATGTGATAATGAGTAAGTTATTTACCCTCTTCGAGCCCTAGTGTCTTCACCTGTGAGAAAAAGATAGTACCTACCCTGATTTCCAAGGGGGATGGGGGGAGAACAAGATGGTGGAGTAGAAGGATGTGGAGCTCATGTGCCCCCAAGAACAGATCAAAAATACACCTACATGTGAAGCAATTCTCGCTGAAAACTGACTTGAGACTGGCAGGGAAACTCTTGTAAATAACACTCAAGGCTGTAAGAAAGATCACACAGAATCAGGTAGGAAGACAAGAGAAGCAATCAGGTGGGACCTGCACCCCTAGGAGAGGCATGTTATATTTAAAGTACTGAAAGGGAAAAGTCTGCAACCTAGGATACCCTACCCAGCAAGATTATCACCAAGAACTGAAGGAGAGAGAAAGAATTTTTTAGGCCAGTGAAATCTAAGAGTTCACCACTATTAAACCTACCATAAAAGAAATGTTAAAGGGTCTTCTCTAATGGAAGAGAAAAGGCTACAAGAAGAAGTCAGTATCTATAGGAAAGAAAAAATCCCACTAGTAAAGGTAAATATATAGTAAATGCTGGGGATCAACCTTACTAAATAATATAAATGTGTTTCATTTATTTTTTTGCATTTTAATTTATATTTTTTTAAATTTATATTTTAAGAAGGACAGTATACAGTATATTTTTATAACCTGTATATACTTACTGTTCAAAAATATATAAAAATTCCAAGACAAATGGTGAAGAACTCAATTTATTCAATTAATAAGGATACTTGTAGATTAAAGTGTATGCTATATAAATTCTAATATGCAACTCATAAATACAAACCTGAATATTTTTAAAGCAGCTTGTTAAAATTTTTTCTCCCTCTTTTTACTTGTGGAGTCTGATTAAGATGCTTAACCTCAAGATTTATGCCCATCTGCCTCTTCTCCAGCTGCCAGGATCTATAATTTACATATGGCTTCTCACTGTAAAACTAGTGGGGAGTAAGGAAATATGGAAGATAGTTTAAAAAAATGAAGCTAAACTCTATCCATGAATTGATATTTGTCTTTTTTTCCTCCTAAACTTTCATAGCCTGAAGTACATATTGTCATGGCAAATAACAATCACTGGAGTAGCCAGCTTTAAAATGAATTCACTCTGAATAGTATTTTCCCCAAATATCAAGTAAGAAATAATGTACAAATTTTGGGGTTTTGTATTTATTGTAGGAGATAATAATGGATGGTATGACCAATGGATTGAAAATAGAGGATATCAGATAAAGCCTACAGAATGGAAAGTTCTTTCTAACTAAAGACCTCTTTTCGATAAGTAACAATTATAGCATCCTTTAGGTACAATTTCTTTTGATATCACATGGCTTTTCATCTAACATTAAAGGAGTTTTTACATCTGTGCACCTGATTACCAAGGCAGGATCTGAGGAAAGGTTTAGACCCCTCTTAGCCAGGAAAGAAGTCAGAAAATCACAAGTGGATCTATAAGGCACAATTTCATAGGAATTCCCCTTGTAAACACAGTGGTGACTACAGATTGCTTAAGAACATGCTTTCTTACCTTTCTCTAACCTATGGATACTTGTGGGATTATTTTGGTGGCCAAGTTGGGTCTTCTGGACAGAAGAACTATGTGCCCTGGAAAAATACCTCAGCTACCACCAGTCCCTACCTTGGCCTATTAAGCTGATAGGGAAGATGCCCCACAGCCAATTTTGAGCAGTGAAGTGAACCAGAATAACCTAGTCGAAGCAGGTATCAACACAATATTCTAAATGTTCTCAAATATCATGTACCTCTGTAATCATTTTCATGTTAGTTTTTTAAAGAAGAAAATGATTTCATAAACAAATGGGTTTCATTATTCAATTCATCAAATATTAGTAGTACTAAATATGGGCAAGGGTATAAATCATTTAATAATGAGTTTTTATAGTATATATTTGGTTTCCAATGCCTTTTTCTCTAAGAAATCATTTTGGTTTGAAGATGCTAATGTTATTTTTAATATGTTTAGTATGCACTGTTATTATTTAATCATTGTATTGATAAATTGATAAATGTGCACAGAAATATCAAAATGTCCATTTCAGTGAATGCCATGATTTATTGTCCCTCAAGTTACATATTTAATTGCATACTAATTGTAGAGCAGCTAAGGTTGGAGAAATCTTGTATAACTGGTTGCCCATAATCATCCTAATCATGATCATCGCCCCCAAAGATGAATACACTTTGACATCTCTCCTGGATAGAAGTCAATATCTTAATAGATTTCCTGGAAAGGCTTGAAATAGAAGAAAGAAAAGCAGTTCGCAGTAAAAAAGAAAAAAGAAGCATGGGCTATAAAGACTCTAACTTAGTTTTGAATCCTGACTCAGATACTTAGTCACTCTGTAATATCAGGCAAATTTTTAAGCCATCTCAGATTCAGTTTCCTCCTTTTGAACCTGGGGTTAGTTAATAACTACATCACTGCATGTTGAGAAGAGTAAATGAGTGGATTTATGTAACTCACCCAGTATATTGTAGGAATTCATACTGTAGGCTACCATATTGCATAACTAGAACATTGAGTATAAGGCTTGCCACCTCATAGAAGGACTCAGCTCAGGCCATTAGGAGAGCAGTTCTTCCTCACATGTAATTTAGTAAGCAACAGTGACTTGGACATGAATAGAGAAGCATATTTTCATTCAAATGTTTTGTACACAAAGACAGAAATATAACACAGGCCACATATGTGAGCCACATACATAACATTTAATTTTCTAGTAGCCACATTTTAAAAAAAGTGAAAAGAAATGGTGACATTTATTTTAATAATGTATTTAGCCCAATGTATCTAAATATTATCATTACAACATATAATCCATGTAAACTTAGGGATTTGATATTTTACATTCTTTTTTCTCTTACTAAATCCTTGATATCCATGGTGTACTTTACACTTACTGCACATCTCAGGTCAGACTGCCATATTTCACACACTCAGTAGCCACCTGTTGCTGGTGGCCCCCTGTTGAAAAATGCAGACTGATGCAACACCTGGATGAGGGACTGAACTGGTCAATACTAATCTCAACGTTCCAGCAGCCTGTGAGCACAGCCACTACTGCACATTTGCTAATTCTGAGTTTCCTTGATTCTCAAGGAAATCTATCTTCTTCATCGAGATGCCTTAAAAGAAACATTGACTATTGAATTGTGGAAAGCTTTCCAAGGTAAAATGCAATTGCAAATGTTTTGAACCCATCTTTAATGTTTCTTCAAAAGAGTTTGAATAAATATAGATTCTTTCATCTAACAAGGTTGATTTTTCTCCTCTAAGAATTTAAATAAAAGAAATGTCAAAACACTCTAATCTTTTTTTCCCTGGTGATGCTTTAATGTTAAAAATATTTCCCTAGAATACACACCATATGTCATCAGGGAAGAAGAAAAAAAATTTTTTTATAAGTGAATGAAACTTCATAATCAGTCATGTGAGCGACAAGTCTTTCAAACTATTGAAAGAAATAGAACAGCCATTATTCAATAAGGCCATACCTGTTCATACATTATAGACAGTAATTGCCTAAGGCTACAAGAGCTAATGTCAAAGCAAAAATATAAACACATACTTTTAAAAACTTAATGGAATGAATAGAGAGCTTCTTTTATGCTTTGGAAGGGTTTGTATTACTGTCTAACATCAAACATGATGGCACAGATGCATTTTGTTCACAAATTTCTACCTAACACTTTAGTACCTACTGAGTTGAAATAAAAGCTAAGCCAAGATAAGAAAATTCCTAGTAAAAAGGTAATTAAGTTTCATGATGAAAAAAATATTCAAACTATTTTTAATACAATTTATTTATTTTCTTTTTTCTTTTATTGAGGTGTAATTGACAAAAACTGTATATATTTATGGTGTACAATGTGATGTTTTGCTAAACACATAATTGTGGAATGATTACCACAATCAAGCTAATTAACAAATCCTTGACCTCACATAGTTATCCTTTTTATCGTGGTGAGAACATTTAAGATCTACTCTCCTAGCAAATTTCTAGTATACAATACAATATAATTAACTATAGTCACCATGCTGTATATTAGTGGTCCAGGACTTATTCATTCTGCCTAAGTGAAACTTTGTACGCTTTGACAAAATCAATGTCTCTCCATTTCAAATTATGTTTTTTCTTTCTACAATGGTAATAAATATAAATAATCTCCAGGTTTTCTGAATCTGCTTATTTTAAAGATATGGGATACAAATTATTCTAAAGAAGAGGATGAAAACTACCAAAGTTATGACTGAACAGCAATGAGTTAAGAAATGTTATAGCAGAAATAATTTTGGCTCAACTGAAAAACATATGTGCACAACATATACTTTATTTAAAATAGAAACACCATATTTTCCCCCTGGATTTCCTCCTTATTAAGTATTATACCTCTTTGTTCTGAGAAGAAAATGCAAAACAAAAAGTTTCTTCTGCATGATGTGTTTTATTTCACTGAGTAGAACGAATGGACTGGGAGTCAAGTGGCGTCCAGATTGGAGTGGCTGGTTTAAGAAAGAGAGTCTCATGGGTGTGGAACATCTCCTTCCCCTCTCTTCCAGTGACCTAATACGTGGGCTATTTGAGGGGTCAATGAGGTAGCATGTGTATAAGCATCTGGTATATAATAGACATTTTATAAATCCTTTTTCCTCTATGTGAGGAAGGGTTAATAGGATGGGTAGAGGTCATTTGTTAGGGGCAGCCGGACCGAGTTACAGACCTGGAAAAATGGAAGAGACTAAGCATAGAACAGGGCTGTTTATCTAAATAATGTCCAAGTTACAAACCCTTTTGAAAAAGACTTAAAACCAAACAAATTATCATCACATAATGGGATTGGTAAAAATCAATAGCCTGTAGAAAAAAATTGTGCATCTTTTTAAGATAATGAAAATGCTTTAAAGGTACTGATTATTTAAAACACAACATTTCTTTTATTATCACAAATAATGCTATTTTCAGAAGCAGAATTCAAATAAAATAAAAGCTCATGTTATTTTACACTTTATAATTGTATCTCTAAATTCTTTTTGGGGGTTGTGACATCATACTAAATTCTAATGCATTATATTACTACTGACCATAACTTTTGGTATAAAATCCAAGAATGCATAGTAATATAAGGCAGTAAAATTCCACATTGTATAAATCTACATCAAAATCCACATGAAACACCCATGTATTATTTATAAGAGTAATTTCATCTTGTGATTTTGATCAAATCATAAATAATGAGATGAGGCGGAAATGAAATTTAGTTTTAGTGAAATATATGATTGCATATTTCTTCCGTTTTTCATATTTAAAAGGTTAAAACATGACATTTTGGGTCCACATTCAATACTAACTGCTTGAAGTATAATAATGAGATTCTATATATCTGACCAACAGAGCTTTAAATACTATAGGTCAGATGCGGCTGCAATTTTTAAAAATGCAGAAATGCAATAAAAAAATCAGAAAAAGGTATGCTATTCCTTTCAAAATATACAGGTAGTTTGTTATATATGTACATACATGATATATAAAATTTATATATAAACTTAGGTATATATAAATTATATATACATCTTTATATGTGTGTATATATATGTGCATATAGTGTGTATGTATATATTTGAAAACAAAGTTTTTTCAAAACTGCTGACCACAAATGATGTCCCTAACTAGTGGTTCCGGTACTGTAACTGGAGTTATAAGGGACTGATATGAATAATTTAATATAAAATGCCGTTGGGGATCTGAGGCATTGTCTGGATTGTCTCTCTAAGTCAGGTGATCAACAGTTCACTTCACTGAACAACAATCCTGTAGTTATCATCAATATCCAGCAATGTTTAGAATGACAATTGTAAAATATGAAAAGATTGTTTTTCAAAACCTATTTTCCTTTTTAAAATTATGTTCTAATACTCATGAAAGTTACAGAAAAGTACATAATAGAAAATAAAATTGCTCTTACAGTAATTTGATGGATGCTTTCCTGCCAGTGCTTTGTAATTCTTTGGTTGTATTTCATTCCAGTATTTTCTCTATAGCTATGTGTTCATGCCCATGTGCGTGTATGTACACATGTCCACGTGTATGGACAAAACTGTGGACTACAAAACTGTGATCCTGCCATTTCCAAGTTTGTCTCCTGATTTTACACTAAACTTGTTACATTGGATATTTCTTATCAGAAAACTTTAATAGCCTTCAAAAACATTATCTTAGCTAAACAGCTAACATTAAACAATATTCCAAAACACAAACTTATTTAACTTATTTAGACTTGTTATTTGTTTCTAATATGTCAGTATTATAGATCTTAGTCAATATCTAGTATTTTCTTAAGGTATACTATTACAAGCAGAATAATTACTGAATCAAGGGTATGATTATTTTATGAGTACTTTGCATATTGTAAAAGTTGTTTCTTGGAAACTTGATTCAAATTACACTCTCCACCAGCAGTGTAAGAGAGCGTCTATTTTTATCTTACTCAGTAGAAACTTAAAAAATATCTAGGCCAGTTTGATGGGTGAAGATGGTATAGTGCAGTTTTCATTTGAATTTCTGTGACTAATAATAAGTTGTTAAATTTACATTTTTAGTAGTCATAATTATGCATTTTCTATAAACTTTGTCTATTTTCACAGTGTTTTCCAAATTGATTGATTCTTTATCTAGTAAAAATATTAATCATCTCCTCTGAAAATAGTTTCCCAGTGTGCCAATCATTTAAAAATTTTTATAACTATTTTCTATCCAAAATATATGTAAGCAAATATACATACATATATATTATGTAGTCAATATAACAATCTTTTCATTTGTGATTTTTTATTTTGATGGTTATAAATTTGTTATGAGGTTACTTAACTATTCACACATAAGCCATTCTAATCAATACTTCTTTTTATTTTTTGTTTCATAGTGGTTATTATTACTTTGCTTGAATTGTTGTTTAGTCTGCCTTTTTTTTTTTGCCAAATGGGGTAAAGGGAAAGAAATGAGGATCAAACAATTTTTTCCCCAAAAGATCATTTTCTAAGCTTCTCTACTGACAACAAGACCTTTCTTCATGTTTTTGTAATGTTTGCCTTCGATTGTGTCTGTGTGTGTTTGTTGTCAGGGTGCGCAGGGGTGTCAGTATAGCATCGTGGCTTTTATGCACATTCTGAAGTCACAGTGGATGTGTGTGGCTCTTCCACTTATTAGTGTGTGACCTTAAACAAATTACCTAATCTCTCTCTGCCCAAATGGTCTAAGTGCAAAGTGTGGGTAACAATGTCAGCCTCATACAAATGCTGTGAGAATGGCATGAAGTCAGCATATAAAGCACCTAGAGAATACCGACTTACCAACTGAATAAATGAAGCCATCAAACAATCCGGTTTCTAATCTCCTGGAGTCCATTACTTAGATTTGTCTTTGGGAAAAGGAGCTCTTTACAACCAACACTTGAAATTCAGCAATTCTGCCCTTGTGGCTTTCAATTTGGGGAAGTTCATGTAAATCTACTGCCACCCCCTGCCTCATTATTTGTAGGAGAAAATAATTGCAGCCTTCTTAGCATAGCATTTACAACAGCACCTGGTTCATTCCCCATTTCCAGCCTTTTCTCCATCTCTTGACGTGGTTATGCTCCAGTTTTCTAGCTTCAGTGTGTTGAGTGGATGGCTGTTTCTTGCCTTAAGGTGCCTCCTTAGGGCAGACTGAGCTGTGCATAAATCATAGGAGCCCACATTTTAAGTTGATCCTCCTGAACATCCTTTCCAAATATGGTGAAAATTTCAGCAATGTCTACCCTCATACTTTGATCTTCTTTTTGATTCTGGGGCCAATATCAGACTGCTTTAATTTTTAATTGTATAATTAAAAAATATAATAAATCAGGTCAAATATGTCCTCCCCAACCCACAGATACTCACCATATTCATTAATATTTGGTTACCAATTTGAAAAAGTAACCATATTGAAATATACAAATGTATCAAACCAACACATTTTACGCTTTGAACTTACACTATATTACATGCCATAATTATCTCAATAAAAAATAATTTTAAAAATTCTCATTCATTTATTTCTTTCCTGTGTTTTGATGGGTAAATTTTCTAAGAAGTAGGAAGGTAATCTTAGACATACCGTTTAAAACCATAGATCAAAAATGCATTGGTTCTTAGACATTTGTGTTTCAAGCATTGATTTTTTTAAAATTAGAGGCTCAATATAGAGAGGATTGCATTTTTTCTTATCTTTCTCTCTCTCTGTCTTTTCTCTCTCTTTCTCTTCTTTCTTAATCATTGTTTTTGTCTTCTTCTCTTTGCTAAATAATTACTATAACAACAACAACAACAACAACTAGTTGATAATCTTTATTGTTCTCATTTTGCTGGAGAACAATAAGTTTTGTTCTTTCCTGGACAGGGGTAGGTGGGTCTGACATTCCTTAAATGCCTTTAATGCTTACTTTGCGTCAAACACCATTAGGGGCTTTCCACAACCCTGTGGAAAAACTGAGGCTCAGAAGGTTAAATGAGGTGTTCCAGGTCACTCAGCTGAGAAATGCATTCCATCCCAGTGTAAATCAAGCCCGTGTCAACACCCAACTCAAATACTAGGAAGCAATTCTATAATGTAAGGATGAACCAAGGGAAGTAAAAATGAAGAGAAGGAACCCTAAATATGTAATAGAGATGGAGGAGGACTCCATAAAAAAATGGCATTTAAGCTGAATCTTGGGATATGGATAAAGTTAAATAAGTGGAAAAGGGAGGAAGGTCTTCTAGGCAAGGGTGGTGCATGGTGCATATCTCCCCAAAGACGCACATGGAGAGCTTGTGGGCTTGTGAGTAGATGGCAGGCAAGCTGATGTACAGGAAGTCAAAGGATGGAAACAGCAAATGGGGTTGGACCAGATGACGTAAAGTCTTGAACACTATGGTAAGAAGCTATCTTTTTGTTAGTAATGAAGCTGGAGGCAGCGGGTGGTGAGGGTGGGGTAGGGATGATCTCTGGCTGGGTTCTTACCACTGAGATAGGAGAGATTTCTGAAAGTGATCCAGCCCAATCAGCATTTTCAGAAGCTAGTGATGTCTGTTTTACTTTGTTATCTACTAGTCTGTGACCTCAGAAATGTGTGGTTGACTTACCTACAGGTGAAGGACTTTAACATCATTTCCTTTAACTCTTGTACACCTAGGGTACAAGAGTCACTAATGAAAAGATGTTAGGACTGCTGGTAGATTCAGTGTCAACTAATAAGATTATTCAATATTTCTAAATATTCAGTGGCCAAGGTTATAAGTGAATTACACCATTTTTAAAAACTAACTTACATATGTGTGAAACATTTCCTCAGTGATCTGGGACAGTGGTCAAACTACACTTGGCCGTATGTTGCCATCACAGACCATTAAATGCCAGGTCTCAGGGGAGCTGAATCAATTATCTTATAAGCACCTTTAGGATTTCCTCGGGGTAAGAAAAGCATCCAACCAATGGCCTATGTGCTCTAAATGTCGGGGTCCTAAAAGAAGCTTTGAAAGCAGGGAGCTTTCACAGCTCATAAATTGGCCATGACACATCTGTCAGTAACCACCTTTTAAATGCCTCCCTGGGATTTTAGGTTTCCATTTTAGAAGGCCTGCTTTCATTTTACATCCAGTTAAATTATGGTGATGCTTCAGCCCTTTCCTTTAATAATGTTGTAAATCTATTTCAAAGATGAGTGCCTGGGCTTTGTGGTGCATCCCTCAGAGTTGTCACTCACTCTGCTGCATGGCTCTCATCCCTGTAATGCCAGTTTCCCAGGATCACATTATATGTAACAGGGAAAGGGTAGGGACATCTACCAGAGTGATCATTCCACTGAGAACTCTCTCAAAACCCTGACCTTTTGGGGATATTCTGCCCATTATATGGATTCTAGTTGTTTGATAATTTCATTTACTGCAGACTTCAGCCTAGAATAATGGGCATCATTACTCAGTTGGAGATCATTAGTAGTGCCCCACATACATCTGAATATAAACCCCCAGAAAAATAAACAAAACAACCTTTCTCTATTAAATATCTTCATGTTCTTTGTAATTAAAAAAAAGACTAGCACATAGAAGAAAATATTGCCTTATCACTCTGTTGCCTTTTTTTCACAAAATCTTTTTTATAGTTGATTTAATCAGTAATATTACAATAGCTCCATTATTCACTAATGGCATAAAGTGCAGCTAGTCACTACCACACAGACTTCTCTTTGTGAGAGGGAAAAGTAATGATCTGAAGATGCAGATTACAGCAATAACATAAGTGAACTGTAATTTGAAGGCCTAAATGCCACTGCTGTGAGCAGAAACAGGAGTTTTGATAATGCTGATACTTTCAATTAAATGGGTTGAAGACTGTCTGGCATAGGCTTAACAGTGCCAAATTTATTCACGAGGCAGTGCTGGGTACCCGAATGCTAATCTCAAACTCCTATTCTCCCTCCTCTCCTGCACTTCTTGAGATGATTAAAAGTAACCACAGTTTCTGAGTGATTGTCAGTCAAAGCTCTGTGCAGGATGCAGTGTACACAGGTCCCAGAAATGTCTTTAGACCATTAAGCATCAGCTCACTGGAAGGTGCTGAATAAATTAAACCAAAAATATAAACCCCAGGTTGATGTGTTTGAACTTCTCAGCAAACATTCTTCATACATATTTAATTGCTCCATTGAGACTGTTATTGTTTGGAGAGGTTCCAGGCATTATTTCCACTCCATTAATTAATAAGCTTTCAGGGTGTCTACTCCTTAAGCCAAAATGATTGATTCTATAAATGCCTTCCTACTGACCTGAACGCTAATTGAGTTTGTGTATAGATTAAAAGAAAAAGTGTGTTTTCAGGAATTGTTCAAAATATATTGCTGTCATTTAAATTCCTTGTAGCAGGAGAAAACAGCATGTCTAAATGATGACACTAAACATCTTATCTGAATTGGCTTTTTAAAACACGATGTGCAGCAAACTAAGTTACAGAAGCTAGAGAAAAAAAAAGAAGTTGAAACAGATTTTTGAAGGCAAAAGCACACTGTCTTCTTTAAAAGGAGAATAAACATTGTGGATACATTAATAACTTATTCTGCCAACTTCTAGCTCTCCTTCATGTGGTAAATGTATTTACAGTAAGAAAACATAAATCTTGTACTCAGAAACAGAAAGCTAAAACCCAGAATACCTTATTATTTAGTTATACTCAAGAGAGAAAGCTACATGTTTCATAATATTCTTTTACAAACAAACTTAAAATGGTGAAGTGTACATTACCCTACCAACAAAGTAAAATTTCTACCTTCATACATGGGTCATTAAAGATAAAATATAACGAATTAATTTTAACGTAATATGGTTCAGCTTGAGAAACTGACCTCATCATTTTCATATTTATTCACCTCTTTGTTATGCTACAGTCTGTGGTCAAATTAAAATTCTTAAACCTCTAGCCTAATATAGAATGAGTGAAAGCAGTTTCTACAAAATGATGCATTAATAATTGTTTTGACCCTGAACATATGAAGTTATAGGAATGCTATGTACCACTGTATCTGTAATACATTTCTTTTAAATGGTCGTTTCCATCTAAAAATGTAAGCTAAATTGAGATTATAGAGAGTTCTGTTTTCCTGATCCTACTACCTTTTCTTCCTAATAATCATTCTAATGTCCACCAAAAGTGCTCCTTTTAGCCCTCTTAACTATCCCATCTAGAGATCTCAGTAGTACTTTCTTAGTTCCCCCTCCCAATTTTTTCCTTAAATAATTAAATTTAAAGAATAAATGGTTTGAATTCATTCGTACTTAGTATTTAATCTGATTTTTTTCACCTGAGAAATATGTAAACTCTTAGATTGTAATAACAGATAAAGTCGCCTCCAGGGTTTCTCAGGCATAGCCTTCTAATTAATTGATCCTGGCCTTAAATCATACAAGATATTAACCTAGAGAACTATTTCTGTATACTCTGTGAAGACATTAGCTCTAATCTGATCTAAATCAGATAATGCCAGCATAAAAAGGTAATGTAGATTCTGGAACCAATCCCCTGTAGATACCAAGGGACGATTTTTTATCAAAAGCTAACGGATGGAGGAGACCTTCAAGATGGCGTAAGAGTAAGACGTGGGGATCACCTTTCTCCCCACAGATACATCAGAAATACATCTACATGTGGAACAACTCCTACAGAACACCTAATGAACACTGGCAGAAGACCTCAGACCTCCCAAAAGGCTAGAAACTCCCCCATGTACCTGGGTAGGGAAAAAGAAAAAAGAATAAACAGAGACAAAAGGATAGGGACGGGACCTGCACCAGTGGGAGGGAGCTGTGAAGGAGGAAAGGTTTCCACACACTAGGAAGCCCCTTCGCAGGTGGAGACTGTGGATGGTGGAGGGGGGAAGCTTTGGAGCCACAGAGGAGAGCACAGCAACAGGGGTGCAGAGGGAAAAGAGGAGAGATTCCAGCACAGAGGATTGGTGCCAACCAGCACTCACCAGCCCGAGAGGCTTGTCTGTTCACCCGCCGGGGCAGGCAGGGGCTGGGAGCTGAGGCTCGGGCTTCAGTTGGATCCCAGGGAGAGGACTGGTGTTGGCGGTGTGAACACAGCCTGAAGGGGGCTAGTGCACCACAGCTAGCCGGGAGGGAGTCTGGGAAAAAGTCTGGACCTGCCTAAGAGGCAAGAGACCATTGTTTCAGGTTGTGCGAGGAGAGGGGATTCAGAGCACCACATAAACGAGTTCCAGAGATGGGCATGAGATGCTAAGGCTTCTGCTGCAGCCACCAAGAAGCCTGTTTGCGAGCCCAGGCCACTACCCACACCTCCCCTCCCGGGAGCCTGTGCAGCCCGCCACTGCCAGGGTCCCGTGATCCAGGGACAACTTTCCTGGGAGATCACACAGTGCGCCTCAGTCTGTTGCAATGTCACGCTGGCCTCTGCCACCACAGGCTCGCCCCACATTCCATGCCCCTCCCTCCCTCCGGCCTGAGTGAGCCAGAGCCCCCTAATCAGCTACTACTTTAAGCCCATCCTGTCTGAGAGAAGAACAGACGCCCTCAGGTGACCTACACACAGAGGCAGGGCCAAGTCAAAGGTGAACCCCAGGAGCTGTGCGATCAAAGAAGAGAAAGGGAAATCTCTCCCAGCAGCCTCAGGAGCAGTGGATTAAATCTCCACAATCAACTTGATGTACCCTGCATTTGTGGAATAACTGAACAGACAACAAATCATCCCAAAATTGCAGCGGTGGATGTTGGGAGCAACTGTAGACTGGGGGTTTCCTTTCTGCATCAAATTTGTTTCTGGTTTTACGTTTATCTTAGTTTAATATTTATAGTTTATTATCATTGGTAGATTTATTTTTCATTTGGTTGCTCTCTTCCTCCTTTTTTCTTTTTTTTACATATATATATTCTCCTTTTTCTCTTTTTGTGAGTGTGTATGTGTATGCTTCTTTGTGTGATTTTGTCTGTATAGCTTTGCTTTAACCATTTGTCCTTGGGTTCTGTCTGTCCATTTTTCTTTTTTTAGTATAGTTTTTGGCACTTGTTAAAATTGGAGGATTTACTTTTTGGTTTTGTTGCTCTCTTCTTTCTTTCTTTTTATATTACCTTTAAAGTTTTTTATTTTTAATAATAATTTTTAATTTCAATAACTTTTATTTTATTTTGTTCTTTTTATCTTTCTATTTTTCTCCACTTCTTCAGAGCTGTGTGGCTGACAGGGTCTTTGTGCTCTGGCCAGGTGTCAGACTTGTGCCTCTGAGGTGGGAGAGCCGAGTTCAGGACACTGGTCCACCAGAGACCTCCTGGCTCCACATAACATCAAACGGCAAAAGCTCTCCCAGAGATCTCCATCTCAATGCTAACACCAAGCTCCACTCAAGGAGCAGCAAGCTACAGTGCTGGACATACTATGCCAAACAACTAGGAAGACAAGAACACAACTCCACCGATTAGCAGAGAGGCTACCTAAAATCATAATAAGGTCACAAACACCCCAAAACATACCACTGGACGCGGTCCTGCCCACCAAAAAGACAAGATCCAGCCTCATCCACCAGGACACAGACAACGGTCCACACCACCAGGAAGCTGACAAAACCCAATGAAACAACCTTAGGCACTAGGGGCAGAAACCAAAAACAACTGGAACTACAAACCTGCAGCCTGCAAAAAAGGAGACCACAAACACAGTAAGAGAAGCAAAATGAGAAGACAGAAAAACACACAGCAGATAAAGGAGAAAGGTAAAAACCCACCAGACCGAATAAATGAAGAGGAAATAGGCAGTCTACCTGAAAAAGAATTCAGAATAATGATAGTAAAGATGATCTAAAATCTTGGAAAGAGAATGGAGAAAATACAAGAAATGTTTAACAAGGACCTGGAAGAACTAAACAGCAAACAAACAATGATGAACAACACAATAAATGAAATTAAAAATTCTCTAGAAGGAATCAGTAGCAGAATAACTGAGGCAGAAAAACAGATAAGTGACCTGGAAGATAAAATAGTGGAAATAACTACTGCAGAGCAGAATAAAGAAAAAAGAATGAAAAGAATTGAGGACAGTCTTAGAGACCTCAGGAACAACATTAAACACACCAACATTTGAATTACAGGGGTCCCAGAAGAAGAAGAGAAAAAGAAAGGGACTGAGAAAATATTTGAAGAGATTATAGTTGACACTTCCTTAATATGGGAAAGGAAATAGTCAGTCAAGTCCAGGAAGTGAAGAGCATTCCATACATGACAAATCCAAGGAGAAACATGCCAAGACACATATTAATCAAACTATCAAAAATTAAATACAAAGAAAAAATATTAAAAGCAGCAAGGGAAAACCCACAAATAACATACAAGCATACCCCCATAAGGTTAACAGCTGATCCTTCAGCAAAAACTCTGCAAGCCAGAAGGGAGTGGCAGGACATATTTAAAGTGATGAAAGGAAAAAAACTACAACCAAGATTACTCTACCTAGTAAGGATCTCATTCAGATTTGAAGGAGAAATTAAAATGTTTAGAGACAAGCAAAGCTAGGAGAATTCAGCACTACCAAACCAGCTTTACAACAAAGTCTAAAGGAACTACTCTAGACAGGAAACACAAGAGAAGGAAAAGACCTACAATAAGAAACAGAAAACAATTAAGAAAATGGAAATAGGAACATACATATTGATAATTACCTTAAATGTACATGGATTAAATTCTCCAACTAAAAGACATAGACTGCTGAATGGATATAAAAACAAGACCTGTATATATGTTGTCTACAAGAGAACCACTTCAGACCTAAGGACACATAGAGACTGAAAATGAGGGGATGGAAGATGATATTCTATGCAAATGGAAATCAAAAGAAAGCTGGAGTAGCAATTCTCATATCAGACAAAATACTTGAAAATAAAGAATGTTACAAGAGACAAAGAAGGACACTACATAATGGTCAAGGGATCAATCAAAGAAGAAGATATAACAATTGTAAATATTTATGCGCCCAACATAGGAGCACCTCAATACATAAGGCAAATGCTAACAGCCATAAAAGGGGAAATCGACAGTAACACAGTAATATTAGGGGACTCTTACACCTCACTTTCACCAATGGAAAGATCATCCAAAATGAAAATAAATAAGGAAACACAAGCTTTAAGTGATACATTAAACAAGATGGAGTTAATTGATATTTATAGAACATTCCACCCAGAAACAACAGAATACATTTTCTTCTCAAGTGCTCATGGAACATTCTCCAGGATAGATCATATCTTGGGTCACAAATCAAGCATTGGTAAATCTAAGAAAATTGAAATCAGATCAAGTATCTGTAGAGAAATAACTGAGGACATGGAAGGAGATGTGACCCATGAGCTCTCCCCCCGGCAAGTTGGGTGCATGAGAAAAAGCCAGAACTGCAAACAGTCCTGGCCACTTTGGGCACTGATCCATGAAATGTCCTCAGTATAATCAGAATAATGGGAACACAAGGAAATGTCCTTGTGCTACTTCTGCGCTCAAGGACGAAGCACGGCATATTCTTAAGAAAGCCCATTGTTGCTTGTATAATCAGTAAAAACATATTTAGCTGCTTTGGCATTTCTGGAATGTTAAGGAAACAAGTCTTAACATGTAAACATAGATAATGCTTCAATAAAAGTCACCACAGCAGGACAAGACAGTGCTGTAGTGCCTGAGCGAGCAGCAGCCCTCTACTGCTGTGTTTTGGCACAATTCATCTCGTGTGATGTTCTTACTTTCGGCCCTGACATAAGAAACTGCAACAAGTATCTTTTCTGGCCAAAACTCTATAGGACTAAATATCAATTACAGGAAAGTCTGCAAAAAATACAAACACATGGAGGCTAAAAAATACACTACTAAATAACCAAGAGATCACTGAAGAAATTGAAGAGGAAACCAAAAAGTACCTAGAAACAAATGACAATGAAAACACGAATACTGAAAACCTATGGGAAGTAGCAAAAGCAGTTCTAAGACAGAAGCATATAGCAATACAATCCTACCTGAAGAAACAAGAAATATCCCAAATAAACAACCTAACTTTACACCTAAAGCAATTAGAGAAAGACGAACAAAAATACCCTAAACTTAGCAGAAGGAAAGAAATCATAAAATTCAGAGCAGAAATAAATGGAAACGAAATGAAGGAAACGATAGATAAGATCAATAAAACTAAAAGCTGGTTTCTTGAGAACAAAAGCAAAATTGATAAACCATTAGCCAGACTCATCAAGAAAAAAAGGGAGAAGATTGAAATCAATAGAATTAGAAATGTGAAAGGAGAAGTAACAACTGACAGTGCAGAAATACAAAGGATCATGAGAGATTACTACAAGCAACTACATGCCAATAAAATGCACAACCTGGAAGAAATGGACAAATTCTCAGAAAAGCACAACTTTCTGAGACTGAACCAGGAAGAAATAGAAAATATAAACAGAACAATCACAAGCACTGTAATTGAAACTGTGATTAAAAATCTTCCAACAAAGAAAAGCCCAGGACCAGATGTCTTCACAGGCAAAATCTATCAAATATTTAGAAAAGAGCTAACACCTATCTTTCTCAAAATTTTACAAAATATAGCAGAGGGAGGAACACTCCCAAACTCAGTCTATGAGGCCACCATCACCCTGACACCAAAACCAGACAAAGATGTTACAAAGAAAGAAAACTACAGGCCAATATCAATGATGAACATAGATGCAAAAATCTTCAACAAAATACTAGCAAACAGACTCCAACAGCACATTAAATGGATGATACACCATAATCAAGTGGGCTTTATCCCAGGAATGCAAGGATCCTTCAAAATATGCAAATCAACCATTGTGATATACCATATTAACAAATTGAAGGAGAAAAACCATATGATCACCTCAATAGATGCAGAAAGACCTTTGACAAAATTCAACACCAATTTTTGATAAAAGCCCTCTAGAAAGCAGGCATAGAGGGAACTTAATAAAGGTCATATATCACAAACTCACAGCCAACATCATTCTCAATGGTGAAAAACTGAAATCATTTCCACTAAGATAAGGATCAAGACAAGGATGTCCACTCTCACCATTATACAACACAGTTATGGCAGTTTTAGCCACAGCAATAGGTGAAGAAAAAGAAATAAAAGGAATCCAAAATGGAAAACAAGAAGTAAAGCTGTCACTGTTTGCAGATGACATGATACTATACATATACAATCCTAAAGATGATACCAGAAAAATACTAGAGCTAATCAACAAATTTGGTAAGGTAGCAGGATACAAAATTAATGCACAGAAATTTCTTGCATTCCTATACACTAATGATGAAAAATCTGAAAGAGAATTTAAGGAAACCCTGCCATATACCACTGCAACAAAAATAATAAAATACCTAGGAATAAACCTACCTAAGGACACCAAAGACCTGTATGCAGAAAACTATGAGACAGTTATGAAAGAAATTAAAGATAATAGAAACAGATGGAGAAATATACCATGTTCTTGGATAGGAAGAATCAACATTGTGAAAATGACTATAATACCCAAAGCAATATACAGATGCAATGCAATCCCTATCAAACTACCAATGGCATTTTTCACAGAACTAGAACAAAAAATTTCACAATTTATATGGAAACACAAAAGAACCCGAAAAGCAAAAGCAATCTTGAGAAAGAAAAACATAGCAGGAGGAATCAGGCCCCCTGATTTCAGATTATACTACAAAGCTAAAGTAATCAAGACAATATGGTACTGGCACAAAACCAGAAATATAGATCAATGGAACAGGATAGAAAGCCCAGAGATAAACCCACGCACCTATGGTCAACTAATCTATGACAAAGGAGGCAAGGATATACAATGGAGAAAAGACAGTCTCTTCAATAAGTGGTGCTGGGAACACAGGAGAGCTACATGTAAAAGGATGAAATTAGTACACTTCCTAACACCATACACAAAAATAAACTCAAAATGGATTAAAGACCTAAATATAAGGCCAGACACTATAAAGCTCTTAGAGGAAAGCATAGGTAGAACACCCTATGACATAAATCACAGCAAGATCTTTTTTGACCCACCTCCTAGAGAAATGGAAATAAAAACAAAAATACACAAATGGGACCTAATGATACTTAAAATCCTTTGCACAGCAAAGGAAACCATAAACAAGATGAAAAGACAACCATCAGAATGGGAGAAAATCGTGCAAATGAGCAACTGACAAAGGATTAGCCTCCAAAATTTGCAAGCAGCTCATGCAACTCAATATCAAAAAACAAACAACCCAATCCAAAATGGGCAGAAGACTTAATATACATTTCTCCAAAGAAGAAAGTAAATACAGATTGCCAAAAAACACATGAAAGGATGCTGAACATCACTAATTATTAGAGAAATGCAAATCAAAACTACAATGAGGTATCATCTCACATCAGTCAGAATGGCCATCATCAAAAAATCTACAAACAATAAATGATGGAGAGGGTGTGAAGAAAAGGGAACCCTTTTGCACTGTGGGTGGGAATGTAAATTGATATAGCCACAATGGAGAACAGAATGGAGGTTCCTTAAAACACTAAAAATAGAACTATCATATGACCCAGCAATCTCACTATTGGGCATATACACTGAGAAAATCATAATTCAAAAAGAGGCATGTACCACAAAGCTCACTGCAGCTCTATTTAAAATAGCCAGGACATGGAAGCAACCTAACTGTCCATCAATGGATGAATGGATAAAGAAGTTGTGGCAAAGGAGTACTACAGGTTGCAGCCTGTGGAACAAACACCACATTCACAGAAAGATAGACAAGATGAAAAGGCAGGGGGCTATGTACCAGATGAAGGAACAAGATAAAACCCCAGGAAAACAACTAAATGAAGTGGAGGTAGGCAACCTTCCAGAAAAAGAATTCAGAATAATGATAGTGAAGATGATCCAGGATCTCAGAAAAAGAATGGAGGCAAAGATCGAGAAACTGCAAGAAATGTTTAGAAGAATTAAAGAACAAACAGAGATGAACAATACAATAACTGAAATGAAAACTACACTAGAAGGAATCAATAGCAGAATTACTGAGGCAGAGGAATGGATTAGTGACCTGGAAGACAGAATGGTGGAATTCACTGCTGTGGAACAGAATAAAGAAAAAGAATGAAAAGAAACGAAGACAGCCTAAGAGATATCTGGGACAACATTAAACACAACAACATGTGCATTATAGGGGTCCCAGAAGGAGAAGAGAGAGAGAAAGGACCCGAGAAAATATTTGAAGAGATTATAGTCAAAAACTTCCCTAATATGGGAAAGGAAATAGCCACCCAAGTCCAGGAAGTGCAGCGAGTCCCATACAGGATAAACCCACAGAGAAACACGCTGAGACACAGAGTAATAAAATTGGCAAATATTAAAGACAAAGAAAAATTATTGAAAGCAGCAAGGGAAAAATGACAACATACAAGGGAACTCCCATAAGGTTAACAGCCGATTTCTCAGCAGAAACTCTACAAGCCAGAAGGGAGTGGCATGATATACTTAAAGTGATGAAAGGGAAGAACCTACAACCAAGATTACTCTACCCAGCAAGGATCTCATTCAGATTCAATAGAGAAATCAAAGGCTTTACAGACAAGCAAAAGCTAAGAGAATTCAGCACCACCAAACCAGCTCTACAACAAATGCTAAAGGAACTTATCTAAGTGGAAACACAAAAGAAGAAAAGTACCTACAAAAACAAACACAAAACAATTAAGAAAATGGTCACAGAAACATACATATCGATAATTACCTTAAACGTGAATGGATTAAATGCTCTAACCAAAAGACACAGGCTTGCTGAATGGATACAAAAACAAGAACCATATATATGCTGTCTACAAGAGACCCACTTCAGACCTAGGGACACATACAGACTGAAATTGAGGGGATGCAAAAAGATATTGTAAATGGAAATCAAAAGAAAGCTGGAGTAGCTATACTCATATCAGATAAAATAGATTTTAAAATAAAGAATGTTACAAGAGACAAGGAAGGACACTACATAATGATCAAGGGATCAATCCTAGAAGAAGTTATAACAATTATAAATATATATGCACCCAACACAGGAGCACCTCAATACATAAGGCAACTGCTAACAGCTATAAAAGAGGAAATCGACAGTAACACAAAAATAGTGGGGGACTTTAACACCTCACTTACACCAATGGACAGATCATCCCAAATGAAAATAAATAAGGAAACAGAAGCTTTAAATGACACAGTAGACCAGATAGATTTAATTGATATTTATAGGACATTCCATCCAAAAACAGCAGATTACACTTTCTTCTCAAGTGCACACGGAACATTCTCCAGGGGTCACAAATCAAGCCTCAGTAAATTTAAGAAAACTGAAATCATATCAAGCATCTTTACTGACCACAACACTATGAGATTAGAAATGAATTACATGGAGAAAATGTAAAAAACACAAAGACATGGAGGCTAAACAATACGTTACTAAATAACCAAGAGATCACTGAGGAAATCAAAGAGGAAATCAAAAAATACCTAGAGACAAATGACAATGAAAACACGATGATCCACAACCTATGGGATGCAGCAAAAGCAGTTCTAATAGGGAAGTTTATAGCTATACAAGCCTACCTCAAGAAACCAAAAACATCTCAAGTAAACTATCTAACCTTATACCTAAAGGAACTAGAGAAAGAAGAACAAACAAAACCCAAAGTTAGCAGAAGGAAAGAAATCATAAAGATCACAGCAGACATAAATGAATTAGAAACAAAGAAAACAATAGCAAAGATCAATAAAACTAAAAACTTGTTCTTTGAGAAGATAAACCATTGGGCAGACTCATCAAGAAAAACAGGGAGAGGACTCAAATCAATAAAATTAGAACTGAAAAAGGAGAAGTTACAATAGACACCGCAGAAATACAAAGCATCCTAAGAGATTACTACAAGCAACTCTATGCCAATAAAGTGGACAACCTGGAAGAAATGGACAAATTCTTAGAAATGTATAACCTTCCAAGACTGAACCAGGAAGAAATAGAAAAGATGAACAGACCAATCACAAGTAATGAAATTGAAACTGTGATTAAAAATCTTCCAACAAACAAAAGCCCAGGACCAGATGGCTTCACAGGTGAATTCTATCAAACATTTATAGAAGAGCTAACACCCATCTTTCTCAAACTCTTCCAAAAAATCGCAGAGGAAGGAACGCTCTCACACTCATTCTATGAGGCCACCATCACCCTGATACCAAAACCAGACAAGATACTACAAAAAAAGAAAATTACAGACCAATATCACTGATGAAAATAGATGTAAAAATCCTCAACAAAATACTAGCATACAGAATCCAACAGTACTTTAAAAGGATCATACACCATGATCAAGTGGGATTTATCCCAGGGATGCAAGGATTTTTCAATATATGCAATTAATCAATGTGATACACCATATTAACCAATTGAAGAATAAAAACCATATGATCATCTCAATTCAATACCCATTTATAATAAAAACTATAGAAAGTGGGCATAGAATCTTCCTCAACATAATAAAGGCCATATACAATAAACCCACAGCAAACATCATTCTCATTGGTGAAAAACTGAAAGCATTTCCTCTAAGATCAGGAATGAGACAAGGATGTCCACTCTCAGCACTATTATTCAACATAGTTTTGGAAGTCCTAGCCATGGCAATCAGAGAAGAAAAAGAAATAAAAGGAGTACAAATTGGAAATGGAGAAGTAAAACTGTCACTGTTTGTATTAACATGATACTATACATACAGAATCCTAAGGAGGCCACCAGAAAACTACTAGAGCTAATCAATGAATTTGGTAAAGTAGCAGGATACAAAATTAATGCACAGAAATCTCTTGCATTCCTATACACTAATGATGAACAATCTGAAAGAGAAACTATGGAAACACTCCCATTTACTATTGCAACAAAAAGAATAAAATACCTAGAAATAAACCTACCTAGGGAGACAAAAGACCTGTATGCAGAAAACTATAAGACACTGATAAAAGAAATTAAAGATGATACCAACAGATGGAGAGATATACCATGTTCTTGGATTGGAAGAATCAATATTGTGAAAATGACTATACTACCCAAAGCAATGTACAGAATCAATGCAATCCCTATCAAATTACCAATGACATTTTTTACAAAACTAGAACAAATCATCTTAAAATTTGTATGGAGACAAAAAAGACCCCGAATAGCCAAAGCAGTCTTGAAGGAAAAAAACGGAGCTGGAGGAATCAGACTCTCTGACTTCAGATTATACTACAAAGCTACAGTAAACAAGACAGTGTGGTACTGGCACAAAAACAGAAATATAGATCAATGGAAGAAGATTGAAAGATCAGAGATAAACCCACACTTATGGTCAACTAATCTATGACAAAGGAGGCAAAGATATACAATGGAGAAAAGACAGTCTCTTCAGTAAGTGGTAAATGGACAGTTACATGTAAAAGGATGAAATTAGTACACTTCCTAACACCATACACAAAAATAAACTCAAAATGGATTCGAGACCTAATTGTAAGGCCGGACACTATAAAACTCTTAGAGGAAAACATAGGAAGGACACTCTCTGACATAAATCACAGAAAGATATTTTTTGCTCCACCTTCTAGAGTAATGGAAATAAAAACAAAAATAAACAAATGGGACCTAATGAAACTTCAAAGCTTTTGCACAGCAAAGGAAACCATAAACAAGACACAAAGGCAACCCTCAGAATTGGAGAAAATATTTGCAAACGAATCAACAAAGGATTAATCTCCAAAATATATAAACAGCTCATGCAGCTCAATATTAAAGAAACAAACAACCCAATCCAAAAATGGGCAGAAGATCTAAATAGACATTTCTCCAAAGAAGACATGCAGATGGCCAAGAAGCACATGAAAAGCTGCTCAACATCACTAATTATTAGAGAAATGCAAATCAAAACTACAATGAGGTATCACCTCATGCCAGTTAGAATGGGCATCATCAGAAAATGTAGAAACAACGAATGCTGGAGAGGGTGTAGAGAAAAGGGAACCCTCTTGCACTGTTGGTGGGAATGTATATTGATTCAGCCACTATGGAGAACAGTTTGGAGATTCCTTAAAAAACTAAAAATAGAATTACCATATGATCCAGCAATGCCACTACTGGGCATATACCCAGAGAAAACCATAATTCAAAAAGACACATGTACCCCAATGTTCATTGCAACTTATTTACAATAGCCAGGTCATGGAAGCAACCTAAATGCCATTGACAGATGAATGGATAAAGAAGATATGGTACATATATACAATGGAATATTACTCGGCCATAAAAGGGAACGAAATTGAATCATTCGTTGAGATGTGGATGGATCTATAGACTGTCATACAGAGTGAAGTAAGTCAGAAAGAGAAAAACAAATATCGTATGTTAACGTATGTATGTGGAACCTAGAAAAATGGTTCAGTTTAACCGGTTTGCAGGGCAGAAGTTGAGACACAGACGTAGAGAACAAACGTGTGGACACCAACGGGGGAAAACTGTGGTGGGGTGGGGATGGTAGTATGCTGAATTGGGCGATTGGGATTGACATGTATACACTGATTTGTATGAAATTGATGACTAATAAGAACCTGCAGTATAAAACAACAAACAAACAAACAGACATAAGCAACTAATACTAAACTTTCTTTGGGTTATTTGTATGGAAATATGTTAATATAAATGTTTCAGGCATTACATGAAATTTCTAAAAATCTTATATGTTCTGGTATAATGTTACAAGTCATAACTCTAGTTATTACTTTAAAATGTATATCTCAGAAATAACTAAATTTCCTTGTCAATTGCATTATTATGAACTTTCATCACATCTTTAACTGTGGTCATTTTTAAGTCTTTTGTCATTTACAGACAGTTCTGTGAGTACTCTGATGCTTTTGCAAAAGTGTTCCTATAAAAGGGTTTTATCTTCAAGGAATTCATGGAAAAGACTGACAAGTACAGATTTCTGGTAACTGACTATACTGGTGAACTGAATGAATAAGCATTTTCAGAACTCTAATGGAAAACTGATGAATTCGTAAAAGTGCTAACAAAAGATCAAGATGAAAAAAAAATTAATTACGTGGGACTGAGTGAAGTGATGAGAATGATTATAATTTTTGTGACTTTCTGTTTGAATAAAATAAAAAAAAATTCCCACAAGGACTCAGAGGCAAAAAATATACAAATCAATTTTCACTGCAAAGTAAAGGAGCTGTTACAGTGGAGGATTACTGGACTGAATGTCAACATTATGACATAGTATGAGTGTGTTTCGTGTTTGTTAATTGCAATAATTGTTGCTTTTGTTGTGGTCATCCATTTACAATGCTTGGTGTCAGTTTATTTATCTCTTGTAAAAATAAAATACAGTGTGTGTGTGTGAAAAAAAATAGACAACGTGAACTTAGCTGGGAAGAGGTAGACATCAAAAAACGAGCTAGTACTGTGTTCTAACAGCACAGTGGTGACAGGTAGGAAGAAACGAATAATGAACACAAATGTGAACCAATTCCACCCAGAGTGCTGAAACAGTACTCAAATTTCTCCATTTAATTAACCTGTCAACTAAAAAGATAGGGAATCACTTATTTTTTAGAAAAATAATGACTATGAATACGTAAATAAATTCTAGTGGAGAAATGAAAAAAAAGGTACTTTGGATGTTTTTATTTGGGACATTAATTAGGGCTGCTTTAACAAAATAAAAATGGTTATTTTAAGCAAAAAAATAGTTGTGGCACATTTATACAATGGAATATTACTCAGCCATAAAAGGAAACGAAATTGAGTTATTTGTAGTGAGGTGGATGGACCTAGATTCTGTCATACAGAGTGAAGTAAGTCAGAAAGAGAGATACAAATACTGTATGCTAACACATGTATATGGAATCTAAGAAGAAAAAAAAAGATTCTGAAGAACCTAGGGGCAGGACAGCATTAAAGACACAGACGTAGAGAATGAACCTGAGGAAATGGGGAGGGGGCCATGTAAGCTGGGACAAAGAGAGAGTGGCATGGACTTATAAATACTACCAAATGTAAAATAGATAGCTAGTGGGAAGCAGCCGCACAACACAGGGAGATCAGCTCCGTGCTTTGTGACCACCTAGAGGGGTGAGATAGGGAGGGTGGGAGGGAGATGGAAGAGGGAGGAGATATGGGGATATATGTATATGTATAGCTGATTCATTTTGTTATAAAGCAGAAACTAACACACCATTGTAAAGCAATTATTTTCCAATAAAGATGCAAAAAAAGGTAATGTACAAAAAGATAACAAGAAGAATTCAAAATCAAAGGTCAACACAAGAATATTAAGGACTTCTAATTTCTACAATTATCTGGAGTTGATTGGAAAAATGACTAGATGACTTCAGGAAAATGTTAAATATATCAAAAAAGGGATATCTGTACTATATGCAAAGAAAGAAAAGCAAGGAAGGGAGAGAGCCACTGGTAAAAGAGAATAGTTTCTTAACAAAAATGTCAACAAGATTTTTAAGTATCATAATCTCACTCTAAAATTAAAATATCTATTTTAATTTTGTCTAAAATATATAAAAGAATAGCCAATAAACTTCTGAAAATGAAAAGAAATGGGGACCAGTCCTCCAGATATTAAAATACAAGGTTCCACTAATTAAAACTTTTATGTTTTTTTCAGAGCAGAAATAAATGAAATAGAGACTAAAAAAACAATAGAAAATATCAATGAAACTAAAAGTTGGTTCTTTCAAAAGATAAGCAAAACTGATAAACCTTTAGCCAGACTCATCAAGAAAAAAAGGAGAGGTCCCCAATCAATAAAATTAGAAATGAAAAAGGAGAAGTTAACAATGGACATCACAGAAATACAAAGGACTGAGGAGACTACCACAAGTAACTATTTGCCACTAAAATGGACAACCTGAAACAGTTTAGTATTCATAGAAGGATGAAAAATGTGCATCACTAGAGAAAATTTTAAAAAGTTCACAGATTAGTCTATAATGTCCATGGTATTTCAAATCTGTGAGAGAAAAGAAGGCTCTGTGAACAAATAATGGTAGGACTACTAGATTGATAACTTAAAAAAAATGGTAGATTTCTTACCTTATAGTCTAAAACAAAAGAAATTCCTGATGGATCAGAGGCTTAAACACAAAGAAATTAAGTCATAAAACTACCAGAAGAAGGAAAAATAATTTCTTTCATAATCTCAGAGCAGGAGAGAACTTCTAATTGTAATACAAATCCTAGAAGCCATAAACAGAAAGATTGATATGTTAAACTACATAAAAATAAAATATTTCTGTAAGGCAAAAAAACCCCCATAAAACCCCCAAAAGCCCACCATTACTAAATAAGAATGAAATTATCAATCCTGTTCAAAATAAGAGGAATATAAATCAAAACTACAAGGACTCACCATTCTTTAATCTATCAAAAGCAAGGATTACAATTTTTGATAATATGCTGTGTTGGTAAAAATGTCTGATAAAACATAAGTTATAAAATAATCTCATGCATTACTGGTGATAGTGAAATTTGGTATAACTTCTAAGAAAAGCATTTTATTAACACCTATCAAAATTAAAAGTGCACATTCCAGTTAGCCCAATAATTACATTTGTAGAGACATATATTGAGTTTCATACAAATGTGAAATAATATATGTTAAAAAGATATTCACTGCAAATATTTGAAGACATATAAATGTGTAAGGATAGGGGAGTGGTTAAATAAATTATGGTTCATCTATGTTATGTGGAAAGATCTACAAAACATACTATTAAATGAAAAGCATTGCACAGAAGAGTGTCTATAATATACTCTGATAACATTGCTATACAATAAACAAAAAAGCAATTAAATATATACATGTGTATATGTATAAAATATAAATGTACTCACATCATTTCTAAAATGATACAAAATATAGTTAGCAATAGATTCTGGGAGAACTGAGTGACTGGGAGATGAGAGTTGGAAAGGATGACAGAAGCCATAGTTGTTGCAAGCTGTTCCCCCTCTTCCATAGGGATAAACATGTTATTATTCCATATGCACTTGGCAACCAAACCAAGAGTAGGAATGTAACTAGTTAGGCCATTAGGATGTAAATGTGAGTCATATGTGCACTTTTGGGAAGTGCCCTTAAAAGAAGAGAGAGAGGAGCATGCTCTTACTTACTCCCTTCCTCTTTCCCACAGGCTGAAATATGAAGAGTCAATCTGGATTTCCAGCACCTACCTTGGCTCATGAGTTAGAATGCTAAAGATTACAGTGCAGCAAAATATAAAAAGGTTGGAAGTCTGCAAATCATGCAGCCCTGGATTGCCCATTTCTGGTGTCTTTCAAGCCACTGTTATTCTTAGGTTTCTGTCACTCTCAGTTTAACATGATTCTAACTAATATAGAGGGAGATTCATCTTGCCCAAATATATTTCACTTAACTTGAATTTTGTTTTATGTGGATGCATTTCCTATTCAAAATAATTTCTATATGTTATTACTTTAAATAAAATCATAGAAAGAATGTTATTTTATCAAATGGAAAGCAGAAATTATCAGTGTCTACTTGGCTTATGTCTTCTGTGACTCAACAAAGAGCTTTAAAATTTTGACAAAAGCCCTCAGTTTGAAGTATGAGTGTGCATACACACACGTGTGTGTGTATGACTTTATCCCAAGATAACTAAGCATCTGACAAATGAGTTAATGCTGGTATTATTAACCTGCTTTATAAACTTATGAAAGAAAAAAAAGCTAAAGGTGTGAAGAGCATCAAATGCTCCAATTTCTAAAGTCATATTTTATAGCTTTGAAAACAATATATTGGTAAATTTTATGCCACCCTTTGGAAAATTTCTATAACAGATTATTGAACAGATCAGAACTATTTAGGATAAATATGGAAATCACTGAGAGTAAAAATAGGTTCAAGAAGAGCAAATCATACAAATGAACAATTCATGTTTTGATGAGAGGTTGATAAATGAGAGTAATGCAGTGCTAGGGAGCATCTTAACTTCAGTGTATTTGATAACATTTTCTGATGGGACAATCTGTAATGCTGCAGGTGGAGCTGTAGCTAGTTGAATTATCAGTCCCCAAAAGTGATAAACAGCAAGAGCTATAATGCCTGCCTGGAAGGGAGAGGGCAGTAGTGTCAAGTTGTCAGGTCTGTGTTCAACCTTATCCTGTTCAACATTTTAATTGATTATTTAGATAAACATTTATAGATTTTGCTTACAAAATTTATGACTCATAAAAAATTGAGAAATATAACACCTTGAATGAAAAAAATCACAATTTAAGAAGATCATGACAAGCTGGAAATGATAATTTAACCTAGAAATAAATAAAAAAATATATTTAACAAGGGCAACTTAAAAATCCTACACTTGGATTTAAAAACGGGGAGGCCTAACTAGTCCCCTCCACCAGGAAGCCTACACAACCCACTGAACCAACTTTAGCCACAGGAGACAGACACCAAAAACAACGAGAACTATGAACCTGTAGCCTGCACAAAGGAGACCCCAAACAGAGTAAGATAAGCAAAATGAGAAGACAGAAAAACACACAACAGATGAAGGAGCAAGATAAAAAGCCACCAGACCTAACAAATGAAGAGGAAATAGGCAGTTTACCTGAAAAAGAATTCAGAATAATGATAGTAAAAATGATCCAAAATCTTGGAAATAGAATAGAGAAAATGTAAGAAACATTTAACAAGGACCTAGAAGACCTAAAGATGAAACAAGCAACAATGAACCACACAATAAATGAAATTAAAAATACTTTAGATGGGATCAATAGCAGAATAACTGAGGCAGAAGAATGGATAAGTGACCTGGAAGATAAAATAGTGGAAATAACTACTGCAGAGCAGAATAAAGAAAAAAGAATGAAACGAACTGAGGACAGTCTCACAGACCTCTGGGACAATATTAAACACACCAACATTCGAATTACAGGGGTTCCAGAAGAAGAAGAGAAAAAGAAAGGGACTGAGAAAATATTTGAAGAGATTATATTTGAAATCTTCCCTAATATGGGAAAGGAAATACGTAATCAAGTCCAGGAAGCACAGAGGGTCCCATACAGGATAAATCCAAGGAGAAATAAGCCAAGACACATATTAATCAAACTGTCAAAAATTAAATACAAAGAAAACATATTAAAAGCAGCAAGGGAAAAACAAATAACACACAAGGGAATCCCCGTGAGGTTAACAGCTGATCTTTCAGCAGAAACTCTGCAAGCCACAACAGAGTGGCAGAACATATTGAAAGTGATGAAGGAGAAAAACCTACAACCAAGATTACTCTACCCAGCAAGGATCTCATTCAGATTTGAAGGAGAAATTAAAATCTTTACAGACAAGCAAAAGCTGAGAGAATTCAGCACCACCACACCAGCTTTACAACAAATGCTAAAGGAACTTCTCTAGGTGACAAACACAAGAGAAGGAAAAGACCTACAATAACAAACCCGAAACAATTAAGAAAATGGGAATAGGAACATACATATCGATAATTATCTTGAATGTAAATGGATTAAATGCGCCTACCAAAACGCACAGACTGGCTGAATGGATACAAAAACAAGACCCATATATATGCTGTCTACAAGAGACCCACTTCAGACCTAGAGACACATACAGACTGAAAGTAAGGGGATGGAAAAAGATATTCCATGCAAATGGAAACCAAAAGAAAGCTGGAGTAGCAATTCTCATATCAGAAAAAATAGACTTTAAAATAAAGACTATTAGAACAGACAAAGAAGGACACTACAAAATGATCAAGGGATTGATCCAAGAAGAAGATATAATGATTGTAAATATTTATACACCTAACATAGGAGGGCCTCAGTACATAAGGCAAATACTATCAGCCATAAAAGGGGAAATGACAGTAACACATTCATAGTAGGGGACTTTAATACCCCACTTTCACCCATGGACAGATCATACAAAATGAAAATAAATAAGGAAACACAAGCTTTAAATGATACATTAAACAAGATGGAATTAATTGATATTTATAGGATATTCCATACAAAAACAACAGAATACACATTTTTCTCAAGTGCTCATGAAACATTCTCCAGGATAGATCATATCCTGGGTCATAAATAAAGCCTTGGTAAATTTAAAAGTCATTGAAATTGTATGAAGTACCTTTTCCTACCACAGTGCTATGAGACCAGATATCAATTACAGGAAAAGATCTGTAAAAAATACAAACACATGGAGGCTAAACAATACACTACTTAAAAACGAAGTGATCACTGGAGAAATAAAAAAATATCTAGAAACAAATGACAATGGAGACAGGCTGACCCAAAACCTATGGGATGCAGCAAAAGCAATTCTAAGAGGAAAGTTTATAGCAATACAATCCTACCTTAAGAAACAGGAAACATCTCGAATAAACAACCTAAACTTGCACCTAAAGCAATTAGAGAAAGGAGAACAAAAAAACCCCAAAGTTAGCAGAAGGAAAGAAATCATAACGATCAGGTCAGAAATAAATGAAAAAGAAATGAAGGAAATGATAGCAAAGATTAATAAAACTAAAAGCTGGTTCTTTGAGAAGATAAACAAAATTGATAAACCATTAGCCAGATTCATCAAGAAAAAAAAGGAAGAAGACTCAAATCAATAGAATTAGAAATGAAAAAGGAGAAGTAATAACTGACACAGCAGAAATACAAAAGATCATGAAAGATTACTACAAGCAACTCTATGCCAATAAAATGGACACCCTGGAAGAAATGGACAAATTCTTAGAAATGCACAACCTGCCAAGACTGAATCAGGAAGAAATAGAAAATATGAACAGACCAATCACAAGCACTGAAATTGAAACTGTGATTAAAAATCTTCCAACAAACAAAAGCCCTGGACCAGATGGCTTCACAGGCGAGTTCTATCAAACATTTAGAGAAGAGCTAACACCTATCCTTCTCAAACTCTTCCAAAACATAGCAGAGGGAGGAACACTCCCAAACTCATTCTACGAGGCCACCATCACCCTGATACCAAAACCAGACAAGGATGTCACAAAGAAAGAAAACTACAGGCCAATATCACTGATGAACATAGATGCAAAAATCCTCAACAAAATACTAGCAAACAGAATCCAACAGCACATTAAAAGGATCATACACCATGATCAAGTGGGGTTTATTCCAGGAATGCAAGGATTCTTCAATATATGCAAATCAATCAACGTGATACACCATATTCACAAATTGAAGGAGAAAAAACATATGATCATCTCAATAGATGCAGAGAAAGCTTTTGACAAAATTCAACACCCATTTATAATAAAAACCATCCAGAAAGTTGGCATAGAGGGAACATTCCTCAACATAATATATGCCATATATGACAAACCCACAGCCAACATTGTCCTCAATGGTGAAAAACTGAAACCATTTCCACTAAGATCAGGAACAAGACAAGGTTGCCCACTTTCATCAGTATTATTCAACATAGTTTTGGAAGTTTTAGCCACAGCAATCAGAGAAGAAAAGGAAATAAAAGGAATCCAAATCGGAAAAGAAGAAGTAAAGCTGTCACTGTTTATAGATGACATGATACTATACATAGAAATCCTAAAGATGCTACCAGAAAACTACTAGAGTTAATCAATGAATTTGGTAAAGTAGCAGGATACAAAATTAATGCACAGAAATCTCTGGCATTCCTATTCACTAATGAAGAACAATCTGAAAGTGAAATCAAGAAAACACTCCCATTTACCATTGCAATAAAAAGAATAAAATATCTAGGAATAAACCTACGTAAGGAGACAAAAGACCTGTATGCAGAAAATTTTAAGACACTGATGAAAGAAATTAAAGATGATACAAATAGTTGGAGAGATATACCATGTTCTTGGACTGGAAGAATCAATATTGTGAAAATGACTGTAGTACCCAAAGCAATCTACAGATTCAATGCAATCCCTATCAAACTACCAATGGCATTTTTCACAGAACTAAAACAAAAATTTTCACAATTTGCCTGGAAACACAAAAGACCCCGAATAGCCAAATCAATCTTGAGAACAAAAAACGGAACTGGAGGAATCAGGCTCCCTGACTTCAGACTATACTACAAAGCTACAGTAATCAAGACAGTATGGTACTGGCATAAAAACAGAAATATAGATCTATGGAACCAGATAGAAAGCCCAGAGATAAACCCACGCACATATGGTCACCTTATCTTTGATAAAGGAGGCAGGAATGTACAGTGGAGAAAGGACAGCCTCTTCAATAGTGGCGCTGGGAAAACTGGACAAGTACATGTAAAAGTATGAGATTAGAACACTCCCTAACACCATTCAGAAAAATAAGCTCAAAATGGATTAAGGACCTAAATGTATGGCCAGAAATTATCAAACTCATAGAGGAAAACATAGGCAGAACACTCTATGACATAAATCACAGCAAGATCCTTTTTGACCCACCTCCTAGAGAAATGGAAATACAAACAAAAATAAACAAATGGGACCTATTGAAACTTCAAAGCTTTTGAACAGCAAAGGAAACCATAAACAAGATCAAAAGACAACCCTCAGAATGGGAGAAAATATTTGCAAATAAAGCAACTGACAAAGGATTAATCTCCAAAATTTATAAGCAGCTCATGCAGCTCAATAACAAAAAAACAAACAACCCAATCCAAAAATGGGCAGAAGACCTAAATAGACATTTCTCCAAAGAAGATATACAGATTACCAACAAACACATGAAAGAATGCTCAACATCATTAATCATTAGAGAAATGCAAGTCAAAACTACAGTGAGATATCATCTCACACCAGTCAGAATGGCCATCATCAAAAAATCTAGAAACAATAAATGCTGGACAGGGTGTGGAGAAAAGGGAATACTCTTGCACTGCTGGTGGGAATGTGAATTGGTACAGCCACTATGGAGAACAGTATGGAGTTTCCTTAAGAAACTACAAAGAGAACTACCATATGACCCACTACTGGGCATATACCCTGAGAAAACCATAATTCAAAAAGAGTCATGTACCAAAATGTTCATTGCAGCTCTATTTACAATAGCCAGGAGATGGAAACAACCTAGGTGTCCATCATCGGATGAATGGATAAAGAAGATGTGGCACATATATACAATGGAGTATTACTCAGCCATAAAAAGAAACGAAATTGAGTTATTTGTAGTGAGGTGGATGGACCTAGAGTCTGTCATACAGAATGAAGTAAGTCAGAAAGAGAAAGACAAATACCGTATGCTAACACATATATATGAAATCTAAGAAAAAAAAGTGTCATGAAGAACTAGGGTTAAGACGGGAATAAAGACACAGAAGTACTAGAGAATGGACTTGAGGATATGGGGAGAGGGATGGGTAAGCTGTGACAAAGTGAGAGAGTTGTATGGATATATATACACTACCAAACGTAAAATAGATAGCTAGTGGGAAGCAGCCACATAGCACAGGGAGATCAGTTTGGTGCTTTGTGACCACCTGGATGTGTGGGATAGGGAGAGTGGGAGGGAGGGAGACGCAAGAGGGAGGAGGTATGGGCACATATATATACATGTAACTGATTCACTTTGTTATAAAGCAGAAACTAACACACCATTGTAAAGCAATTATACTCCAATAAAGATGTAAATAAATAAATTAAATTACATACAATAAAATAAAAAGGGGGAGGCCTATATTAATGTAGATATGTTTGACTTTAAGCTCTATTTGAACACACAGTGGGTCATGACTATCAAAATAATCTAAAGTAACTTCAGGCAGAATTAAAAGTATAATATCTAGGATAAGAGCGATCCAAATGATAAGATCACATGTGGTGCAGGATGATCAGTTGAGTGTATTTGTATTAAAATATACCCTAATCAAATTGAGGCCAGTTGAATATGTCAGTAGGATTCGGGATGGAACAAAACCTGTGACGTCACAGATGATAAGGAAAACGTATCTTTGTCTTTAGCTATGATGAGAATTACTGTTGAGAATAGAGTTGCAATTGGGTTGAGTCTTTATAGCCTTATATATATAAAAGGCCTAGATCCAGTAAAATTGGAAACCACTGCTTGCCTGCTTCCTCCTCCCCACCTTCCTTTTCATCCTCCCTTCCTCAGATGTTTACTGTTACTATTATGTACAACTATATTGGCATTTGAGACACAAAACTCTGTTTTAAATCCCATCATGTACTTATAATCTTTGTAAATGGACTCCACATGGAACTGCTTAATTAATGCTTCGCCCTCTTGCCTATGCTTCACTTTCAACTTTTCTTATAAATGCTATGTTGCAAAATATACATATTTCTTCCTACCTGTAATTTCTTCACATTTATTTTTAAAGCAATGTGAAAGTTTAAGCATGTTTCACTGATGAACTCAAACCCATGACCATATATAAAGAATTACTTTCACGGCTGTTTTTTCTCTTGAGTCTATAAATGAGTTTGAGTGCCCTATTATGGTACAGCATTTTGCATACATCAGTGTTCAATAAATATCTGCAGATATAATTGTTTTTTAGTATGGTTTCAATGAATACAGAAATAATATTTCTGTATGTGTGTATTTAAAATACATAAAGTTATTTCCAAATTATAGTGTTTCACCTGTGCCCTGAACATGAACATTCATTCATTTATTCAACAGATGTCTACTTAATATCTATTGTATGTCATGATTGTACTCGATAATGATGAATAAATGATTAAAAAATAGCTATACTCACTGTCTTCAAGGAGTTTACTGACTAGTGGGGGTGTATAAACAACTGTAAATTACAACATAGAATATATGCTGTAATAGAGAAGAAAGATATTCTATGAAAGCAAGGAAGGCAATTTAAACAATATTTGAGGGCCTGGGAAGGCTTTACTGAAAAAATGATATCTATATAAGTCCTAAAGAATATAAAAAATTAAGCAGATGAAGAGTGAGTGTTCTAGGCAGATAAAAGTTGAGAGTACAGCATCAGGAAATAGGGAACTAGGAAATTCAGATCAAACCCTGGCTAAAAAAAGAAAAAAAAAAAGAAAGAAACTAAAAGGGCTGGATAAGATATAAAAACCATATTCTTTAAAAGTATCAAAGAGCTAACAAGGTAGTGAGAAGTTACTGGGATAAAATATAAAAGAAGGGTATACCGGAGAGGTAATCTCTTGTCAGTCAAAGTTGGTTTTGCTTGGAAGACGTCTTCCAATCAATTCTGACTTGACAACCTCGAGCAGTTTGTAATTCAAAATGAAAGCCTAGTTATTCACGAGGGTGGGCACTCTGATAAATCATCCCTGGCTTTAAGTTAGTAACATGAAAGGCTACACCCTAAAGACAGGGTAAACTGTTAATAACATAGCCCTTGCATGGACTCTTATCCCAGCTTTATTACTTCATTATGGGTAATTCAGGATACTTCAAGCCTTGAACTTGTATTGAGGAAGATCTGAAGTAACTTGTGTAAGAAACAAAAAAATTACTCTGAAGAAAGAAACCATCATTTTAAGCTTTAAATTATGCCTATAAAGCAGTTTTTGTTTTTTTTCTTAAGATACAAAATGTCAATATAGAGCCAATAATGCCCAGGTATGAAGGAAAACAAGTTACCAAGAGTGAGAACAAACAGAAACAACATAAGCATTCACTCAAAATATTCAGATAGTAGAAGTATCAGACATAGACCATTAAACAACTATGCTTACTAAGTCCTGAGAAATAAAAGTCAAAAAATAAAACTTGAGGCTTAAAATTTCAAGAGTGAAGTAAAAACTAGTAAAATAACATGACAAATTTGGGGAAAAAACCCAAACTCTCTCTATAAAAATAATGACTGAAATTAAGAACAGAATTAACAGAATATTAAAGAGAGAACTAATTAGCTAGACACAGGCTAGAAGAAACTGTTAAGAACAAAGCATGGAGAGACAAAGTGGTGATGAAAAAACAGAGGTGAGTGTAAGATAATAGAGGATATAGTGAGAACGTTTAATATGTATTTAATTGGCAACCCAGAGAGAGAAGTGGAAGAGAATAGCATAGTGGCAATATGTGAGAAAAATAGAAATTAAGAAATTATGAAAACTTAGGAATGAAACCAGTCTACTGATTCAATAATGACAAGAATTCCAAGCAAGATATATACATCATTTTATATATAGATATTTAAATCCACATCAAGGCATAAGCGTATCATTTTTCAAAAAGAGAAAGAGAATAAAACCAAAGAGCAAATCTCAAAGGCAGCTACAGAGAAAGGACAGGTTACCTATAAAGGAAATACTTAGAACAGCACCCACATTCTTAACAGAAACAATGGAAACCAAAAGGCAGTTAAATGATATATTTGAATGATAGATTCAGTATATTAAATGCAAAAAAGAATTCCAACCTAGAATTCCATGGTCAGCAGAATGTTCTTCAAGATTATGGTGAAATTAAGACATTTTCAAAAAATGACTGGGGAATATTATAACCTAATAATAGACCTACGTTTAAAGGAATAATAAAGAATTTACTTCAGGCAGAAGTAATGATGGAAAATGATCCCAGGTGGAAGATAATAGATGAAGAAAAGAAAAAAGAAAACGAATTGAGGGAAAGGAAAATGCAAATTAAGTCTAGTGCTACATAGATCAAGGACAAAGTTTTCAAACTGTACAGTATTGTTTGGCACAAAGTATTCTCTTTCCTCAACTGCCTCCCTTCATTCCCAAACACAAAGCCAATGCTGTTTATCACCTTGGAGCTGGACTCACACCAAAAGTTATTAATTCCACCCTGCTTGACAGCTATTTTCAGAAAAAGTAATGACTGATTATTAATGCATAGTTCATTTCTCTGGTGGAACACTTAAAATTTAAAAAAAGGTCATATAGGAAAGTTGACTTTTCTTTCTCCTGGTGTTCTGTTCCACGAATTTGCCACATTTACAGGTTTTTGTGTTAACACCCCCACCATCAGGTTACAGAACAGTTTCCTCACTACTAGAAACTCCCTGGCTTTCTCTCTGTGGTCACATCCTTTCATCCAGTAGAAGATTTTTAAAATTTTGGTGCAGAGTTATGTTTCATGGAACCTGTCCCTAAGTCGTCACTTCTAGATCATCGGAGAAGTGTGTTCTCTCTTTTTCTCTCATCTTGGCAGTTTGCTCATATGATCAGCGCCTCTTCCTGAGTGTGTTATACAAGTGCCAAATGTCTTCCAAACTAAATGGCATTGGATTGAGTATGATCATCTGACCCAAAGGTCAGGTGTGCAGAACATTTGCTGGTATAGCACTTCTGATCATGGGATCTAGCAAGTTGGAGGTAGCAGTAGCCCAGGGAGGAACCTGAGATCTGGGATAGATGGATTGATTTCAACCCAGGGAGCGGAAGTTGGGAAAAGGACACCCCAGGCTGAAGAAGTGCATGAGCAAAGCATGAAGGTGGAAAAGTTCAAGACACTGGGGAAAGCCATGGCTGTCCACACAGCTGGCGTGAAAGCTATGTGGAGTGGGATAGTGGAGAGTGAGACCCACAGGGATGCCAGAAGAAGGATTTTTATTAACTGATGGTGGGAGAACATTGACTCATTTCTGAGCTGGTGCACATCTGAAATGTGCTTCCAGAAGAATCATTGTGCAGGACAAACCAGGCTTCAGGGACAAGAATACTTGGGACATCCAGAAAAGGATCACGATGATACCACAGCTGCTCCTTTCGATGCTCTGTAGCGAGGGTGAGCTGGATGTTGGTATCTGAATATCATATGATATCCCTTATATGTGGAATCTAATTAAAAATGATACAATGAACTTATTTATAAAACAGAAACAGACTCACAGATCTCAAAATCAAACTTATGGATACCAAAGGGGAAATGTGGTGGTGGGGGGAAGTGATAAATTGGGAGATTGGGATCGACATATACACACTACTATATATAAGATAGATAACAAATAAGGACCTACTGTATATCACAGGGAACTGTACTCAATATTCTGTGGTGACTATGTGGAAAATAATCTGAAAAAAATGGATATATGTATTGATATATTTATAACTGATTCACTTTGCTGTACACCTGAAACTAACACAACATTGTAAATCAGCTAGACTCTAATAAAAATTTGAAAAAAGAAAAAGAAAACAAATTGAGAAAAGTGTAAAGATGTTAACATTACATTTTGATAAGGATTAATTTCTTAAAATTCTTACAGTAATTCTAATAGATTTAAATCTGAGTTTATAACTTTCATATTGATGGGAAAATAAATAAAATAGTAGAAAAATACTGATCCAACCAAAAAAGGACAAAAGGGTAAAAATTAAAGCACAAATTTAGATGATACATTTAAACTCAAATATATCAGCATTTACTGATAAATTCATGGGCCAAATATTCCAGTCAAAAGGAAATAATTATAGATGATACTTTAAAAACGTATGTGCACTAAGAGACATCTAAAGATCCAAAATGCTGAAAGTAAACAAATGGAAAAAAGAAGAGAGCAGGTTTTCTATATTAATATCAGAAAAAGCAGACTTTAAAGGCAAAAAGCATTTTCAGATATAAAGAGAATCACTAGAAAATGACAGCAGATATAAGAATTTTTAAATTGTATGCATCATTAAGATGGTCTCAAAATTTAAAATAAATTATTAGCACAGTGTAAAGAAACAAACCCCATAATTTTTTTGGGTAGCCTTAATACCTACATGTAGCTCTTAGTAACTGAAACAAGCAGACAAAAAAAAAAATCAGTAAAAGTATAGAAGAATTGAAAACAATGAATAAACTTGCCCTAAAGGACATAGAGATAACTATGTACTTCCAAAATACAGAATACAAATTTTTAAACACATCAGAAGATTTTCAGAAAGTGACTGTAAACAAATGGTTATAAATATGTCTTGGCATATTTCAAAATGTTGATATTACACAAAGTACATACTCTGACCAAAATTCAAAGGTGCTAAAAATCAACAAATAGATAATTTAAAAATATTCATATGTAACTAAAGTAATACTTTATATATAACTAAGTGCATATATTAGAAAAGTTTGCCTGTGAAGTAATGAACTAAGTATTCATCTCAAGATGTTAGGAAAAAAAAACAGTAGATAATGTACAAAATAAGAAAAAAATAAGAGCAGAAATTAATGAAAAAATACAATCAAGAAGATTAACTAAGGAGCATCTAAATACATAAAGCAAATATTAACCGACAGTAATACAATAATAGTAGGGGACTTTAACATCTCACTTATCAATAAGTAGATCAACCAAACAAAAATCAATAAGGAAATATTGGCATTAAATGACAATGAACTTAATAGATATAAACAGGACATTTCACCTAAACCAGTAATATACACATTCTTTTCAAGTGCACATGGAACTTTCTCCAGGATAAATGATATGTTAGGGCACAAAATAAGTTGCAATAAATTTAAGAACACTGAATTATGTCAAACATTTTTTCCAACCACAAGGCTATGAAACTAGAAATCACCAAAAAGGAAAAAACTGCAAAAAGCACAAACACATCGAGTCTGAACATCATGTTACTAAGCAACCACTGTGTCCCTGTAGAAAATCAAAGAGGAAATCAAAAGATACCTGGAGACAAATAAAGATGGAAACACAATGTTCCAAAATCTATGGAATGCAGCAAAGGCAACTCTAAGAGGGATGGTTATAGCATCATGAGCCTACCTTATGAAATAAGAAAAATCTCAAATAATCCAACCATAGGAACTAGAAAAATAAGAACAAATAAAACTCAAAGATAGTAGAATGAAAAAAGTCATAAATATCAGAGGAGAAATAAATGAAATAGAGACCAAAAAGACAATAGAAGAGATGGATGAAATTAAGAACTGGTTCATTGAAAAGACAAACAAACTTGATAAACCTTTAGTCAGACTCATCAAGAAAAGAAGAGAGAGGGCCCAGATAAATAAAAACAGAAGGAAAGAGAAGAAATTACAACTGATACCACAGATATACAAAATATCATAAGAGATTACTATGAAAAAGTGTACCCTAACAAACTGGACAAACTAGAAGAAATCGATAGATTCCTAGAAACATACAATCTTCCAAAACTGAATTTGGAAGAAATAGAAAACTTGAACAGACCAATTACCAGTAATGAAATTGAATCAGTAATCAAAAAACTCCCAACAAACAAAGGTCCAGGACCAGATGGCTTCACAGGTGAATTCTATCAAATATTTAAAATAAAATTAATATTTATCCTTCTCAAACTATCCCCAAAAAATAAAGCAGGGGAAATTCATTCTCTGAGGTCACCACTACCCTGATACCAAAACCAGACAAAGACAATACCAAAAAAGTAAAGTTATAGGCCAATATCCCTGATGAACATAGATGTAAAAATCCTCAACAACATATTAGCAAACTGAATTCAACAATACATTAAAAGGTTTATGTACCATGATCAAGTTGGATTCATTCCAGGGATGCAAAGATGGTTGAATATCTGCAGATCAATTAACGTGATTCAGCACATTAGCAAAATGCAGAATAGAAATCACATAATCACTCAATAGATGGAGAAAAAGCTTTTGACAAAATTCAACATCCATTTATAATAAAAACTCTCAACAAAGTAGGTATAGAGGAAAGATACCTTAGCAAAATAAAGGCCATATATGACAAATCTACAGCTAACATCATACTCAATAGTGAAAAACTAAAAGCATTTCCTCTAAGATTATGAATAAAACAAGGATGCCCACTCTTGCCATTTTTATTCAACATAGTATTGAAAGTCCTAACCACAGCAATCAGAAAAGAAAATGAAATAAAAGCCATTTAAATTGGAAGGGAAGAAGTAAAAGTGTCACCGTCTGCAGATTACATGATGCTGTATATAGAAAACCCTGTAGACTCTATCAAAAAACTATTAGTACTCATAAATGAAGTTGCAGGATAAAAAAATTAATATACAAAAGTATGTAGTATTTTTAAACACTAATAATGATCTATCAAAAAGAGAAATTAAGAAAACAATCTTATTCATAATTGCATCAAAAAGAATAAAATACATAGAAATAAATTTAACCAAATAGGTGAAAGACCTATACTGTGAAAACTGAAAGACATTGTTGAAAGAAATTGAAGAAGGCACAAATGGAAAGATATACCAAGCTCATGTATTGGAAGAACTAACATTGTTAAAATGTCCATATCACCAATGGCAATCTACAGATTCAATGCAATCCCTATCAAAATCCCAATGAAACTTTTTACAGAAATAAAACAAAAGATCCTAAAATTTGTATGGAACCACAAAAGACCCAGAATACCAAAGCAATCCTGAAAAAAAAGAACAAAGCTGGAGGTATCATGCTTCCTGACTTCAAATTATTTTACCTCAAGCTGTAGTAATCAAAACAGTATGGTATTGGCAGAAAAACAGCCACATAGACTGATGGAACAGAACTGAGAGCCCAGGAATAAGCCCACCCATACATGGAAAATTAATTTACAACAAAAGAGGAAAGAACATACTCTGCAGAAAACACAGTCTCTTCAAACAGTGGTGTTGGGAAAACTGAATTGCCACATCCAAAAGAATGAAACTAGACTACTGTCTCACACCATACACAAAAATAAACTCAAAATGGATTAAAGATTTGAATGTGAGGGGGTGGAGTAAAGATGGCAGACTAGGAGGACATGGCATTTGGTGGGTGGAATGTCCTAAAAATATCAATTAAGTCTATCTGGTCTATTGTGTCATTTAAAGCTTGTGTTTCCTTATTAATTTTTTGTCTTGATCTGTCTATTGGTATAAGTGGGGTGTTAAAGTCCCTCACTATTATGGTTACTGTTGATTTCTCCTTCTGTGGCTGTTAGCATTTGCCTTATGTATTGAGGTGCTCCTATGTGGGGTGCATAAATATTTACAAATGAAGCAACTGACAAAGGATTAATCTCCAAAATATACAAGCAGCATCTGCCGCTCAATATTACAAAAACAAACAACGCAATCCAAAAATGGGCAGAAGACCTAAATAGACATTTCTCCAAAGAAGATATACAGATGGCCAAAAAATATATGAAAAGATGCAAAACATCACTAATTATTAGAGAAATGCAAATCAAAACCACAATGAGGTATCACCTCACACTGGTTAGAATGGCCATCATCAAAAAATCTACAAACAATAAATGCTGGAGGGGGTGTGGAGAAAAGGGAACCCTCTTTCACTGTTGGTGGGAATGTAAATTGATACAGCCACTATGGAGAGCAGTATGGAGGTTCCTTAAAAAACTACAAATAGAACTACCATACGACCCAGCAATCCCACTACTGGGCATATACCCAGAGAAAACCATAATTCAAAAAGAGACATGTGCTACAGTGTTCATTACACCTCTGTTTACAATAGCCAGGACATGGAACCAACCTAAATGTCCATCGACAGATGAATGGATAAAGAAGATGTGGCACATGTATACAATGGAATATTAGCCATAAAAAGGAATGAAATTGAGTTATTTGTAGTGAGGTGGATGGACATAGAATCTGTCATACAGAGTGAAGTAAGTCAGAAATAGAAAAACAAATACCATTTGCTAATGCATATATATGGAATTTTAAAAAGTGGTACTGATGAACTTAGTGGCAGGGCAGGAATAAAGACACAGATGTAGAGAACAGACATGAGGGCATGGCAGGGAAGGGGAAGCTGGGATGAAGTGAGAGAGTAGCACTGACAAATATACACTAGCAAATGTAAAATGGATGGCTAGTGGGAAGCTGCTGCACTGCACAAGGAGATCAACTCAATGCTTTGTGACAACCTAGAGGGATGGGATAGGGAGGGTGGGAGGGAAGCTCAAGAGAGAGGGGATATGGGAATGGGGATATATGTATACATATAGCTGATTCACTTTGTTGGACAGCAGAAATTAACACAAGCCTGTAAAGCATTTATACTCCAATAAAGCTGTGGAAAAAAAAAAGATTTGAATGTAAGACCTGAAACCATAAAACTTCTAGAAGAAAACATAGATGGTATGCTGTTTGACACTGGTCTTAGCAATATGATTTTGATTCTGTTTCCTCAGGCAAGGGAAACCAAGCAAAAGTAAATCAATGAAACTACATCAAACTAAAAATCCTTTACACAGTGAAGAAAACTATCAACAAAACAAAAAGGCAACCTATTGAATGGGAGAAGATATTTGCAAATTATATATATGATAAGGAGTTAATATCCAAATTATATAAAGAAATTATAGAACTCAATTTCAAAAAAAGCTAACTGATTTAAAAATGGGAAGAGGTCATGAAATGACATTTTTTCCAAAGAAGACATACAAATAGCCAATAGAAACAGGAAAAAATGCTCCACATCACCATTCATCAGGAAAGTGCAAATTAAAACCACAACGAGATATAACCTCACACCTGTCAGATTGGCTAACATCAAAAAGACAACAAGGGCTTCCCTGGTGGTGCAGTGGTTGAGAGTCTGCCTGCCGATGCAGGGGACACGGGTTCGTGGCCCGGTCTGGGAAGATCCCACATGCCGTGGAGCGGCTGGGCCTGTGAGCCACGGCCGCTGAGCCTGCGCATCCGGCCACAACGGGAGAGGCCACAACAGTGAGAGGCCCGTGTACCACACACACACAAAAAAGACAACAAATAACAAATATTGGTGAGGAGGTGGAGAAAAGAGAACTCTTGTACGCTGTTGGTGGGAATGTAAATTGATGCAGCTATTATGGAAAACAGTATGGTGATTCCTGAAAGAATGAAAAACAAAACTACCATACAATCCAGCAATTCTGTGTCTGGGTATTTAAAAATACCAAAAACACTAATTTGAAAAGACATATTCACCCCTATGCTTATTGCAGCATTATTTACAATAGCCAAGATATGGGAGCAACCTAAATGCCCTTCCATAGATGAATGATTAAAGAAGATGTAATATATATATATATACACACACACAGGACTATATATGTATATGTACATATACATATATATATATATATATATATGTAGGACTATTACTAAGCCATAGGAAAGAATGAAATTTTGCCATTTATGACAACATGGATGGACCTAGAGGGTATTGTGTTTAGTGAAATAAGTCACACAGAGAAAGAGAAATACTGTATGATCTCACTCTTACATGGAATCTAAAAAACAAAACAAACAAAACCCAAAACAAAACAGAAACAGACATAGATACAGAGACCAAATGGGTGGTTACAAGAGAGGAGGGTGAAAAAGGTGAAGAGGCTTAAGAGATACCAACTTCCAGTTATAAAATAAGTCAGGAGGATATAATATACAGCATAAGTAATATAGTCAATATATTATAATAATTTTGTATGGTGACAGATAATTACTAGACTTATCATGGTGATCATTTCATAATGTATTTGATTGTCAAATCACTATGCTGTACTCCTGAAACATAATACTGTATGTCAACTATACTGCATTAAAAATAGAGGATCAACAAAGACAAGGTTAGTTCTTTGAAAAGACTAATATTGAGAAACAGTAAAGAATGATAAAGAAAAAATAGATACACATAACTAGTATCAGGAATAAAAAAAATCCATGGCTACAAACCCTGCAGAAGATTAAGAACAAGTTTATGGAAAAATTTGAAAATGTAGACCAAACTGGATAAATGCTGAGATAGGTGTAATTTATCATAACAAACTTAAGACAAAAATTAAAATGTGACTATAAATCAGCCTATAACAATTAAAGAAAATGAATTATCTACAAAGAAAATATTCTTGCAGAAAAGTCTCTAGACTCAAATGCCTTCACTGAGTTCTGCCAAACATTCAAGAAATAAATAATTCCAGTTTTATACAAATGCTTCCCCAAAACAGAAAAATAGTGTATAATCCCCAACTTATTCTACTATGCTAGTATAACCTGGAAATATACACAAGGGCAAGGTAAGAAAAGAAAAATACAGGCCAATAATATATATGAACCTAGATGCAGAAACCCTAAAGAAGTATTAGCAACTGAATTCAATGATATATCATCTCACACCTATCAGAATGGCCATCATCAAAAAGAACACAAATAACAAATGTTGGAGAGGATGTGGAGAAAAGGGAACTCTTGTACACTGTTGGTGGGATTGTAAATTGTTGCAGCCACTATGGAAAACAGTATGGAGGGTTCTTGAAAAACTAAAAATAGAACTACCATATGATCCAGGAATTTCACCCCTGGGTATATATCCAAAAAAACAAAAAACAATAATTTGAAAAGATACATGCACCCCAATGTTCATAGCAGCATTCTTTACAATTGCCAAGATATGGAAGCAACCTAAGTATCCATCAACAGATGAATGGATAAAGAAGATGTGGTATATATGTACAATGAAATACTATTCAGCCATTAAAAAGAATGAAATTTTGCAGCAACATAGATGGACCTGGAGGACATTATGCTAAGTGAAATAAGTCAGATAGAGAACAACAAATACTGTATGATATCACTTATATGTGGAATCTAAAAAAATACAACAAACTAGTGAATTTTTTTTTAAAAAAGAAGCAGACTCACCAATACAGAGAACAAATTAGTGGTTTTCAACAGGGAGAGTGAAGGGGGAAAGACAATATAGGGGTAGGGGATAAAGAGGTACAAACTATTAGATATAAAATAAGTTACAAGGACATATTGTTATACATATATTGTATATATTGTTACTAAATTGTATTTATACCAGATCATGTAGGTTATTTTAACATTAGAAAATTAATCAACATACAAGAATGTTCATAAAAGCACTGTTAATAGTGTAAAAAACTTGGAAGCACCCCCAAATGTTTTTCCAAGTGAGAATAAAAATATTGTGTTATATTCACACAATAGAATTTCATTCAGTAGGCAAAAAAAAGAATTATATATACATGCAATATATGGGTAAACTTAAGCAATAAAATATTATGTGAAAAAGTGCCACCATGATATCTTTTTACGTACAAACAAATAAAAAAGATATAATAAAATGTTTTAAAAAGAAAACAAAAGATTTCAGAATTATTTTTTCTTGGGTAGGCAGGGGATGAGATGGAAGTAGGTCATGTAAGTAAATGTCAGTTATTGTGAGTGATATAGTATTGCTTTGCATGGTAGTGCTAAACATACTTAATGTATTATTAAAAGCAGTTAACTAAAATAATTAAGTGAATACATAATGTGAGCATGAATGAGCCAGAGATGAGATAATGTCCTGACTCAAAAATTATGATTAATCTAATTCCATGTACCTGAGGTTCAAAGGAAAACTTTTAAGAAAAAGAATATATGAAAATTAATGTAACGTACCACATTAACTGAAAAATATATAATCATATGATTATCTCCACAGGTGCAGAAAATCATTTTATGAAATTCAACATCCATACATAATACAATTCTGAGAAAACTAAGAATGGAAAGAAAATTTATTAATCTAATAAAGGCAAACTACAAATAAGCCCACTGCATATATCATCCTTAATAAAGACATTATCAAAATCAAGAACAACTCAACTCTTCCCACTTCTACTCAAGTGTTGTATTGGTGGCTTTAGCCATCACAGTAAGGCAAGAAAAAGATTAGAAAAGTGCAAGGACTGAAAAAAAGTAAAAACAAAACTATCGTTATTCACGAAAATCCAAATAAATTGAATGTAAATCATTAAAATGTACTAAGAGGACTTAGTAAGCTCGATGGATACAAGATCAATATATAAAATCTAGTTTTATTCCATGTACCAGCAAAAGCTGTCAAATGAAAGTATAAAAATACTATAATTTACAACAGTATCCAAAAGTACCAGGTGCTTTGTAACATATCAAAATTATATAATTTGCTGAGAAACATTTTAAAAGACCCAAATAAAGGAAAATGTATCCCTGTTCAAGAACTGGAATTCAAAATTGTTAAAATGTGAATTCTTCACAAGTTGATCTATAGTTTCAGTGAAGTTGTAGTCCAAATTCCAGTTTTCTTGGGGAAATTGACATGCTGATGTAACTAGAGATACTAAAGCATGTATAAGGCTTACCAACATAATTATGCACGAAAGAAGGAAAATATAGAGCATGATTATATAAATTTTAAAAAGGGAAAGAACTAAACCGTACTGTTTAGGAATTCACGTGTGATTGGTAAACTATTTTTTTTTAAAAGCAAGGAGGAGCTTCCCTGGTGGTGCAGTGGTTGGGAGTCCGCCTGCCGGTGCAGGGGACCCGGGTTCCGGCCCTGGTCTGGGAGGGTCCCACATGCCATGGAGCAACTAGGCCCGTGTGCTGCAGCTGCTGGGCCTGCGCTCTGGAGTCCGCAAGCCGCGACTGCTGAGGCCCGCGTGCCTGGAGCCCGTGCTCCGTGGCGAGAGAGGCCACCGCAATGAGAGGCCCGCACACCGCAGCGGAGGGTGGCCCCCGCTCGCCGCAACTAGAGAAGCCCGTGCGCAGCAACGAAGACCCACTGTAGCCAAAATAGATAAATAAATAAACAAACAAATAAATAAATAAATTTTTTTTTTTAAAAAAGCAAGGAAATGAAGTCCAAATAGTGGCTAACTTGGCTGTGGAGGGAAGGCGATAAGGAGGGTTTAATATAAGAGAGCTATTGGAGAGTCTCTGGGATGTTGGTGACTTTTTTTTTTTTTTGACTTAGCAGAGGATACACAGGTTTTCACTTTGTAATTACTCGTTATATAGTACCTTATGCTTAAGTCTTTTTCTCTGTGTGCGTTTTATTTCACAATTAAAAAAAAAAGTTTCAAGTGCTCCAGGCAGAGGGCAAAAAATGTGTAAAGATACAAAGGCAAGCGACAGTGTCAAGCCATGTAGAAATCAAAGACATTCATTATGGCTAGAAGGAAGAGTGCCAAGGGAGTTGAAGGTGGAAAGTGACAAGGGATGAAGCTAAAGAGTCAAACACAATTTCATAAAATCCACTTTGAAATCCTAGTATAGTCTGAAGTCAGGGAGCCTGATTCCTCCAGCTCTTTTTCTTTAACAGGATGGCTTTGGCTATTCAGGGTCTTCTGTGTTTCCGTATAAATTTTAGAATTTTTTGTTCTAGTTCTGTGAGAAGTGCCATTGGTAGTTTGATAGGGATTGCATTAAATCTGTAGATTGCCTTGGGTAGTATAGTCATTTTGACAATATTGATTCTTCCAATCCAAGAACATGGTATATGTTTCCACATGTTTGTGTCATTTCCGATTTCTTTCATCACTGTCTTATAGTTTTCAGAGTAGAGGTCTTTTGTCCCCTTAGGAAGGTTTATTCCTAGGTATTTTATTCTTTTTGATGCGATGGTAAGTCGGATTGTTTCCTTGATTTCTTTTTCTGATCTTTTGTCGTTAGTGTACAGGAATGCAAAAGATTGTGTATTAATTTTGTATCCTGCAACTTTACCAAATTCACTGATGAGATCTAATTGTCTTCTGGTAGCCTCTTTAGTATTTTCTATGTATAATATCATGTCATCTGCAAACAGTGACTGTTTTACTTCTTCTTTTCCAATTTGGATTTCTTTTATTTCTTTTTCTTCTCTGATTGCCATGGCTAGGACCTCCAAAACTATGTTGAATAATAATGGTGAGAATGGACATCCTTGTCTTGTTCCTGATCTTAGAGGAAATCCTTTCAGTTTTTCACCATTGAGAATGATGTTTGCTGTGGGTTTGTCATATATGGCATTTATTATGTTGAGGTGGGTTCCCTCTATGCCCACTTTCTGAAGAGTTTTTTTTATCATAAATGGGTGTTGAATTTTGTCAAAAGCTTTTTCTGCATTTATTGAGATGATCATATGGTGTTTATTCGTTAGTTTGTTAATATGTAAGGCTTACAAATATGTATCACACTGATTGACTTGCATATACTGAAGAATCCTTGCATCCCTGGGATAAATCTCATTTGATCATGGTGTATGATCCTTTTAATGTATTGTTGGATTTGCTTTGAAATCCTATTAAAAATTTTGGAAGTTATCATAAGAGCCATCTTAAGGGGACCATTGAAAGGCTTTAAACAAGACAGACATTTTATTCTGGCTTTTGAGTAAAGAATAGGTTAAGAAAGGGCAACGATGTAGGCAGGAAATGAGTTAGGTAGCTGTTGTGGTATTTCAGAAGAAAAAGGGTGATAATCTGAACTGGGGAAATGGCAGAAAGGATAGCAAATACTGGACAGATTCCACAGCTACGAAAAGTAAGAATTTTCAGGACTTGCTGAATTATTGGATGTAGCAGTGATGAATAGAAAATAAAAGTAAATTGATGATAGTGGCATTCTGATACAGAAAGAGAGAGAATGAGAGAGAGAAACAGAGACAGAGACAGATACAGAGAGATGGGGGGGAGAGAGGGAGAGGGAGATGGGAGGTAGGGTGGGAGAGAGGAGAAAAGAACAGAATAGAGCAGAAAACAGTTCCCTTTGGGAGTCTCTGGGACATTCAAGATGAGATATTCAGTAAACAATAGGATTAACCAACCATTTGGTATATATTTATTAGATGTCTGCTGTTCTAGACACTGAGAATATAAGGGTGAAACAACAGAGGCCCTGCTCTTATGAAACTTTCATAAACCTGAAGCTCAGGTAAAAGCCAGGTGGAGAAAGAGAATTGAGAGCCACCATTTGCTTTACACTTTGTAATTTTGGAATATGAAAATTTAGCGAAGGAAAGTAAATATTTCTATAAAACCATAGCATGTGTTTCAATAAGTTGGCTAAAGAGCAAGCTGAAAGAATAATTATAGTAGGGCAAGGTGGCATGATTAATTTTTAAACCAAGTTAACTTGATCATGATTCAAAAGAAGGGTATGGGTGTCAGATCCTCTACTTACTAACTACATGATATCAAGCAAGTCATGGGCCACTCTTGTTTCCTCATGTACAAAACCGGGTAATATTACTATTACACAGAGTTGATGTGCTGATTAAATTAGGTAGTATAAAAGCACCTTGCTCAGGTCAGAAGAGTGGCTTGACACTGAATCTGAATCTGGAATGCGGATAATAGGGTGCTTTTAGATGTTGTATGGAAAAGCACATCATTAAGCACGTGCATGTGACTGAAGAGTTAAGTAGCTCACAAAATTGAACAAGGCAGGATTTCAAAAATGTAAACTTAGTCTGATTTGTGTTGATTTTATAAGTAAATAATTCCATTCATTTGTGTGTTGAATGTGACTCCATATGAAAAGCATTGGAATAAAGAGTAACATTTTCCCCCAATGCTTACAAGTGTAATCTACAATAAAATTTCTTCCAATGTAGTGAACACTTGTTCGATGTTAAAACATTAATTATAGTTCCCAAAGGACGCCTTATAAACAGTGGAGCTGGTGAAAATAGAAGCATATCTGTGGTCTCCACCAACTTTACAAAGCAAGGAGGCAAATGTGCGGGAAAGGCTCCCGGGGATTAGAGGGAGTCAAAAGATGGTGTCTAAAAAGTGAAAAATGGGGGAGGCGGAAATCCAGAAGCGAGTTGCTCCAGATTCCCTGTGCAATGTGTATGAGCTGTGTGGTGTGTCCTTTCCTTGAGCACAGTACATGCATCTGGGTTCAGTAAGCACATGTCCCTCTCTGGCAACTATGTACTAGGAATTGTGACGTTGTCTCAACCTATGGGAGGTCATGGTGGTGTGGCTCCATTCACTCATAAATACAGAGTTTGGGTTTTTTGTTTTGTTTGGTATTGATTCATTTAAGCTAGAATGGTCTACATAAGCTAGGTTGTTTCGTTAGTATCTCTAACATGATGTTTAATAGGTATCTCAACTGAACATTTAATATTTTATTGCTCAAACCAGAAACTTTGGAAGTAACATCTCTTTTCCTTTTCTTTCTCTGATAACCAGCCTTTTTGACATAATAACTTGGGTGTTTAATAGACACACGTGCAAAGAGAAATCTTGATTCTCATCTCCAAATCTGCTCCTCTGCCAGTTTTCCATCTCTAAGTGGCACCATCATCTGCCCAGGTGCTCAAGGCCACAAGTTACAAGTCATCTTCGGATCATCTCTTTCTATTACTCCTCATGTCTATTTTTCCTCTATGATATATTCTGAATCAATGTTCACCCCTCCATCTCCACCACTAGCATTTTGATGCAAGCCAACATCATGTCTTGCCCAGGTCACTGTTTCACATTGTCTTCCTACAATCCATTCTGTACACAGTAACTAGAGTAACTATTTTTCAAAACTGACTACAATTTCACAATGGCTTTCTGCTCTACTCTTTAGGGCGACCCACAGGCTCCAGACCACATCTTGCCCTTTACTGCCTTTTGGAGCTACCTAATCTCGAAGGACTCTCCAACTTTTTCACTCCCTGTAAGCCACACTGGCCTTTTTTCTATTCTTGGAACATGCCAAGCTTGTTCCTATCTCAGGGCTTTTGCATGAACCATTTCCTCTGCATGGAATACTTTCTCCTGGATCTTCATATGGTTGATTCCTTCTTGTCATTCAGTTCTCTAATTAAGTATCCATGGGAATTTCCCTGACCATACAATTTAAAGTGGCCTCTTTGGGTCACCACCCTGTTTTATCTTCTTTATGGCAAAAACCCTTATGGGCTTTTCATTTAATTATTTGCTTGTTTGTTTGGTTTTGCCTGTATAACTCCACCAGAATGTAAACTGCATGTCCTGATACCAGGTATCTTATCTGATCTTTCCCATATCTGTTCAGTTTCTAAAACAGTGACTTAACACACAACAGGTAATAAATATTTGCCAAACTAATAAATAACCCCCTCGGGTCTAATATGTCAGCAAATCCTTTCAGTTCTCCTTCCAAAATATATCTAGAATCAAGTTGCCTGAAATGTCCTCTTAATTGGTCTCCTTGCTTCCCTCAGCAGCCAGAGCAATCTTTAAAAATGTAAATGAAATTATATTGTGCATCTGTTTAAAACTCTCCATGGCTTTCCATCTCCCTTAGAATAAAATCTTAACACCTAAGGTGATCCAGCCTCTGACTGCCTACCAGTGCTCCCATATCACTACCTCGCCTATCCCAACTTCTGGTTTTATGTCTCTCCCTAACCCAACTTGTCAATTAAACTTTCTGGATGTTGGGTTCTTCAGTTGTAAAAATAGTATTTCTGGGAAGGCATAAGAAGCTCCACAAATATTTACTGGACATCTGCTGTGTGCCAGGAACTCTGCTGGGCCCTGGGAACAGAAATGTGAACAGCCTTAGTCACTGCCTTTGAGGAGATCAACATGGCAGTAAACAGACCACATTATGGTGCAGTGAAAGCTATAACAGAGGGAAAGCTGGGTGACATGAGGTCAAATGGTGCTGAATCTATTGGCAGAGGCTGGGAAGGCTTCCCAGAAGAGGAGACAAGCCTTGAAAGGTCCTTTATCGATTGTAAAGCACACTAGAAATGCAAAGCGTGTAAGTTCGTATTATTGTTCAAATACAGAAGTTAAGTGTAAGGTTTGTTTTCAGTAAAGTCTGCTCTGCCTTAACACATGTTTAGGCAGAAAAAGCTGTTTGAGTGAACTGAATTTCTAGCTAACTTGAAAACCCATTTTGTTCCAACTTGCAAATATTTCAAAAATTGAATAGTCCATTGCTTGCTTTCAAAAGTGTAATAGACTAAACATGATTGAATCTTTTCTTTCATGACTGCAAATAATAAAGTGCTCCAGGGTCCTGTTTCTGCAAATCAACCACTGCTGTGACTCTGTAGTGCAAATATTGAATATGTGGAAGACTGGACATAACATGTAATGAGCCAACGGCATCCAGGCCTGAGAAATCGCCTTTGCAAAAATCCATGATATTAGGTTATTTTTGCATTATTTAACTCTTTATTACTTTAAAAAAAATTCATTGTTTGGGGACTGGGATCGGTTAGACTGATTTTTATTATATTTATATTATACACGTGTATAAGTTTGCTAGGGCTGCCGTAACAAAGCACTACAGACCAGGTGGCATAAATATCAGAAATTTATTTTCTCTCAAATCTGGAGCCTAGAAGTCCAAGACCAAGGTGCCAGTGGAGCTGGTTTCTTCTGAGGCCTCTCTCCTCTGTCTTCTCCCCGTGTCTTCACATGATCTTCCCTATGTGTATCTGTGACTTAATTTCCTCTTCTTATAGGGACATAAGTCATGTTGGAATATGTCCCACCCTAATGACCTAATTTTAACTTATTACTATTAATTACTTAATTATAGTCACATGTTGAGGTATTGGGGGTTAGGACTTCAAATATGAATTTGGGGGAGACATATTCAGGCCATAAAATGTGTATATGATATTTGTGTATATATACATATATTAAACATGTATTATCTATTTTATATTAAATATATGCATATATACACATATAAAGATGTTTTGAGTTCAGTATATTTATTGATATCACTGGAATTTAAGTGAGGTAAACTCTCCCCACTTCGGGTAGAAGAAAATCTATGATACTAAACTCAGGGGGTCTGCTGGTGGCATATTATATCTTATTTAGAAAAAACCCATTCTATTAATGCTATTTTAAGGGCATTTCAATGACCTTTATCTCTGCCCTCCATCCCGTTCTTATCCAGAAACAGAGCCCACGTCTCAGCCCAGCGCTCACTGACACAGAGAAGATGGCCACGGTACCTGAACAGACTGCAGTAAGTGCCTAAGGGCAACTTGGCACTATTTTTGCAATGTGACTGGGATAATTCAAATGGATGTCAAATATATATATATATATATATATATATATATATATTTTAGCTGTACGCGGGCCTCTCACTGTTGTGGCCTCTCCCGTTGCGGAGCACAGGCTCCGGATGCGCAGGCCCAGCGGCCATGGCTCACAGACCCACCCGCTCCGCGGCATGTGGGATCTTCCTGGACCGGGCCAGGCGGACTCACAACCACTGCGCCACCAGGGAAGCCCTCAAATATATTTTAATGTAGTTTCCTGGCAGTTTTTAAGCCTGTCATTTCCTTATCGTGGTACTCAAATTTCATTTCATTAAGTACTAAGTTGCTTCATGATACATTACAAGAGAATCCCAGCCAGTATTTTACAAGTGTGAGGAAAAACCTAGAAGTGGTGTGTTCTTTCTCATTTGAGTAAAATAAAGTGTTTCTTTAAACTTATAGTCTTTGTTCCCTTCCCTACCCCAAATTTACCACTCCACACCAAGACACATGAAAATGCTGCACTGAGAAAGCATAGCATGTAGTGGTTCTACTCTACCAAAGCTGCAGATACGAATAAAACATGCATATGTTGGGACACGGAGCTCAGCATTCCCATCCCTTATGGATGGGGGGAAGGGTGGAAGCCTGGTGGGACAGGTGACTGCTCTGCCCTAAGCTTCCAGAAAACTCTGGGGAGATGTAAGAAGAGGAGGGCTGAGAAAACTGAAATGCAGTGGGCCTACAGAGAGCAAAGCTATGGTGAAATTCTCCATTTTTCCTACAATGACAGCTGCACTCATTGAGTTATCATAGTGAATCCAATTGCCTCTGGCGTGGTTTGGTTACTAAAAGAATATTCAGAAGCAAGGCCAGCTTCACAAACAAAGGGACTGGGGATCATACTTACACAGTAGGATTTCAGGGGCAAAAATGAAGTTCCCAATGACTTCCAAGTCCTCCTTCACATGCTTTCTAATATCTGAAATTTTGCCAAAGGTAATTTCCTTTTAAATTAAAATGTCATTAAAAAAATACTTAAAAAATAATTACTCATTCCTGGCTCCCCTTTGTTCTGGACTTCGCACAGGTGAAGGGGGTAGAGAAAGGTTATTAAAGAGTAGGCAGACTTGAGGTGGATGGAACAAAAGAGTCCAATTAGTATTGTACTTTGTGGGTTCTTAGGCAGATTGACAACGATTGAAATCCATAAAGTCCAAGATTGACTTTATCTAGATGTACAGAAAAAAGACAGTCTTTCCTGGGTCAATAAAATAACTGTCATGGGCCAAGGATTGCAATCGGTTCACTACATGTTCGTGTGTGCCTGCACGTCTGAGTGTATATGTGTGTGGGCTTATGTGCGTTTGTGTGCGAGTGTGTATGCACATGCAGGTGTATTGTACCTGTGTGTGTATGTGTAAGGGGGTCAAGGCAAAGACAGGCGATAGAAATTGGAATGAAGTTACAGGTATTTTCCTTGAGTAAGAAGGGAGTCTATAAGGGTTAGGGCATAGGGGAAGGAATATTTACCAAAAAAGATGAAAGAATACTAAACTTTGTAAACAGTACAAAGTTATCAAGATATGGGGGAGGTGCGTTGACAGCCAGGGTGATGGATCACATCCCAGGAAGTCCTCATCTTCTGAAAAGGCCCAGCCAATTGGCAGAGTGAGGCAGACAATCATACTTCTCAGAAGCTTCTCTTGGCATTTTTGGTATTTTTGTTTATTATTGACCTAAATTTCTAGTTTTGCATCGGTTTGTTATAGGACCTCCCAAGTCAGCCTATACAACCTATACTTTGCTAAGCTAGTAAATTACAGTGAAACTCTGGTGTGGACAGTAAGAGGCAAGACCCTGAAACTTGTAGAAAACTCATGGTTTATGAAGAAGGGAGTGCTTTGGATTTAAAAAGTGAGTGGCGTATTCTTAGCAGCTAAGGAAGTGCCAATTTGGGGAAAATTAGAATATTTTTTAACAGTGTTTGTTTGGAACCATGTATGAAAAATAAGTGAATTTTAATTTTGGTGGTAAGAAAGACTCTCTCAAATATACGTAGAAACTGAAGGATTGAGCTCCAAATGATGGTCTAGGTAGAAGCCCCCATGAGGAGAGAAGGCCTGGGGTGAGGGCTGAGGGGACTTTGACACAGGTGAAGGGCCCAGGTCATCTATAGGAACAGTGGCACTATAATGCTGGAATAAGGGAAACAGTGCAAAGAAATTCGTATGGAGTGGCCTAGGGACCAGGGACTAAATGAAGGTTCAAGGAGATTTTTCAAATTCTCATTTTACAACTTTTCCCCAAAGTTCATAGTTTCAACATCTTCCTGGGTCTACAACCACCATATGTGGTTTACAGAATGAAGTATTCTGAAAAGATTTAAATTCCTAGAAAGTAATATAGGGCATTATATTACTGCTTGCATGCAAGACCAGGGCAGAGATGCAATGGGGATTATATTCTGAAACTATTAAGCCAATATATTTTAATCTTTGGTATCCTTGGTGATTCCTAATTTCTAATATCTCAGGGATCTTCTATCAAGAGGACTGGATACAGGATGGATATAATATAAGATAAATTCCTGTCCATGGAAATAGGAGAAATCTGCTCTTCCAGCCATGGAGTATTGGAAATAAAAGAGGGAGAGAAGAAGGATGAGGAGACCAGACTGCAAGTATCTTTTTCCCCTACACCACCAGGGTCCACTTTAAGGAGGAAGTAGTGACATGCAGAAATGCCCAGATGAATAAGAAAGCACTCAAGCACGTCAGGGCTTCTCCGGCTGTAGCCCAAGGAAGGTGGCAGGTCTTTCCCACAAAAGAATGATATCACAGCTTTAGGGCATTTGTAGAAGGATGGGGCTAGGTATAAAAGATTAAACCCATTCCAGATACCTCCTGGAGAGGACAGCAGAGGCCTGCAGTCAAGACAAAAGGACTGTTGAGACTTAAGCCAGGAGAGGCGAATGGAATTCCTAACTAGAAAAGGACTTAAAAGGTCAGACAGAATCATTTGTACCTCAGCCATCACTGTCCACAGATAAGGCTAAACCAACAACTCCACTGTGGAGATCAGCAAAGATACAGAGACTTTCCTTTCCTCTGTTATCAAGTAAGGCAAGAAAGTCAAGAGGGTGGGTGGGGGAAGGAGATTTGAAAAACTGAACATTAACCCAAAATAGACAGACTTAACTAAATAAGACTGAGCCTTCCAAAAGTGACCATTTAGACCCAAAGCCTCCGAGGTATCACTAACTAGTAATTTAAATTTTTGTGATAATCTCCCATATTTCCAAATCCTAGTAGCTACATGACAGCTTGTAAGGAAGACATGATCAGTTAGAGATCACAATATAGTCAAACTTCTTTGCATACCTACAACACATATATGCTTGAGATATCTCTATACTGAGATGGGAATGATATCAGTAAATAAAACAAAAAAGCCCATAATTAGAATCTTATTCAAAGACTAGGTCACTGGCCATATGAAGCCTGTGGCTGCTACTGCCTTGAGGTCTATCCAGAAGTAGACATCTTCTCCTATAAACAACTAAAGTTTACTTAATAGTTTGGGAGAAGGCCCCTCAAATTGTTAGAAAAGGGGATAAAGAGCCTTTTCTTCTCTCTTTCTGATCTAATGAAGATATAGAAGTTCAAAAATTGAGCCCCAGTAAATATAAAATGTTTATAATAGGACAGCATTTTAGAGATGTATGGAGTCTTAATCTATATACTACCAACATGATTCATCACTGATGATATTAAGCTTGAACACAGAGCTGGGGTAATGTTTTCCAGATTTCTCCACTGTAAGGTTACTTTTTGCCCCTTTCCCTACTCTACTCTTTGGAAGCAAGACACAAACTTCAGCCTATGCTCAATGGGTGAGGAGTTAGGTTTCACTATCTTTAAGGGAGGAGTTTCTCCATAAATTATTTAGAATTCTTCTATATGGGAGACTTCTATCTTCTTCCCCATTTATTTATTCAGTCATTTATTTCTATTAGTATGAACTCATGAATATTTATTTGATACTTGACATGCCTCTATCATTTTGGTTTTGAACACTTCCTTAACTTCTGGTACAACAAGATACTCCAGGATCATTTTATATATTCTCTGACCCAGACCTAGAATCAGTCATTTCTCCTAAGTGCCCTGGTTCCTTTTATTGAAGAACAACGTTAGAAACCAAGATTTGGGCCCCAGGTGTGTTCTTTGCTACCAGAGTGTCGTTCTGACTAAGCCCTCTCAGGGCACAGAACAGGAAATATATGTATATATTTTCTAATCCATATATACAAATGTACCTAAAATTATTTCTGTAAGTATCCATCTGTCTCTATATTAAGCTAAACATGAGTTTATACTGATGTTTCTGACTCTAATCTAGTACCACATTATTCATGGTGGCCTTCCCCCAACCCGCCTTGCTTATTTCTAACTTTCCTCTTCCACAGTGAGAAATCTGCTTAAAACTATGCACCATTCATTTATTCATTGATCAATCCCAGTATGCACGTGAAGCAGGCTCAGAATTGTTAATTCTGACAATTAACCCTTGTCCCCATGAGAAATAACTTTACCCAATAAATACAGTTCTTTATGTCTAGTTCCCTTTTTCTTGGACTTTCATTTCCCAGTCAAAACAGTTTCCCAAAGTTACTTAGATCGGCATCTTTTTTTATCTCCACCTTTCATGTCATTAAATATCCTGCCAAAGCATAGCTTCTAATGGCTGGATAGTGTTCCATAAAACAAGCAAGCTAAAACGAACATTTCCTTACAATGTTACTTTGAGTTGCTTTAATTATTATTCTGAGCACTTCATGTCTGTCCAAACACATAGATAAACTTAGATAAGAAAATTGTCTACCCAGAATCACAGAATTTTAGAATACAAAAAACTTTGGTTATCACCTAGTCTATTCTTGCAATCAATGCTGAAATATTCTCTCTCTGGCAGATATTTTCTGCAGGAATGTTAAATTCACTATTTTCCAAGGAGAAAGGGCCCTCCTTTGACTAGCTGTAATATTTAATATCTTCTCACTTCTAGTGTCCCCTAGTAAAATGCTGTGTTTTTGTTGTGGTTGTTAGTACCAGCTTTTAGGACATCAACTGTAATCTTTATTTTCAACCTTGCAAATATGCTTTAAAGAAATCAAATCCTTGAAACTCCTGAAGATAAAATAAGAAAAACAGCAATTGGCTTTTTATATGAGCACTTAAGTGAAGGTTCTGTTAATACGTCATGCTTTATTGGCATATTAAACTACATACTGTGCAACTTCTTCTTACCTAATTCTTGTAATTGAGAAAAAAAAGATATACAATTACATTAATTTAAATTACACAGAATGTTCTGATTATTACTATTGGCTTATAAGACTTGTTACCTTAACATATCCAATCATCAGCAAGTTCTTTTAGTCAAATTATATCGATTAAAAAAATAATATAGGGAAGCAATGTGATACAGGAGAAAAAGTATATTAAACTAGGGACCAATAGTCCTGAGTGTTTGTTGCCATAGAGACATTAATTAATTTTGTAACCTTGAATATGTCATTGGACTGACTTTTGTTTCAATTTCTGTGTCAGTCATATGAGGGTATTAGAACATAAGTAGATAAACTCAAAGGATTCTTGGACTTTATTTATTTAGTCAACCCAAATTCATTTGCAAGAAGAAAGAAAGGGTTATAGCAATTTATTTGTGGAAAATGTGGCTAATCATTGTTAACTGTGCCAAATGTCTTAAAATCTTGGAATAAGTGAGGCTGCTCAGTGCAGTATTGTGCAGATTCTGAAATCAGCCTGCCCTCACTCGAATCTCAGCTTTGTTATTCACCAGCTATGTGACCTCTGTAAGCCACAGGTTTTCTTTAAACTGCAGATAATGATGATAATCACCTTTCAGAGTGGTGGTGTGGATCAAATGAAAGGATGACTGTGAACAGCCCAGTCCTGGGCATGCAGGAAGCACTCAGCAAATGACAGTCATTTTGGAATAGACTTATAAGGATATTCCAGTAGTGAGGCAATGACTGAAAAGGTAATATGGTTGAGAATCTTATAAAAGGGACTTGAAGCTACTGCTAATTCTTCTGTGGAGGTTTGGGCTCCTGTATGGTTCACATATAATACTCTGGGTAGAGTAATAGCTACTCGGAGGGCAAGATCAGATGGTGGTGAATTGATCACCACAGTCTGTCAATAACTCAGACTCACAACTGGAAAGGTAATTGTAGCATTGTGCCAAACTCACTCAGAAAGGACTCCATTTCAGCCAGAAATATGGTGGCCCTAACCCCAAAGAATCAGTCAGAGCAGCAAGTGGAAAAAGGTAAAATGTCCCTGAAATTGTTCAAATGTCTGAAGTGAGGAGATGGTAGAGGATCCCAAACCTGTATGTAGGATACCAGACTGTGTTTATGACATCTTCACATTCTGAAAATACTTCTTTTTGGTTTTTTTTAATGTTTAGTACTGGTCTTCTGGGACATTTTGGACTCTATTAACTATGATAACGAGAAACGAAGAATGTGTGTCTTATAATGCTTGGCCCAGGTTTTGGTGATGGTGGCAGGAATGTAAATGAGACAACCCCAAGGGAAGGGCAAGACCCCAAGGGACGAAACTGGGGCTACTTGCACTGATGAGCCCTCCCCACAAGGATGTCCTCCTTCCAGAACAACTCTCTGCTAAAAAAAATATATATATATATCAGAAGGTTCTAGTTTTGTTTACCAAGGAAGATTGTACTCATTTATTCTGGCATCAGAAGTTGAACAAATACTTATTAAATGGTTAGTAGGCCCTGGGAATACTGAGCAAAACAAAACATGTTCCCTCCCCTAAACTCACAGTTAGAAGATCATGGTAAGAAAACCACAAAAATGCAGACTTTCTTAGCATAATTGGGAATAAAGCCTAAACTGTAAATCTTAGTCTTTCATTGGAGATTAGAGGACTCTTAAGTATCTTCGACTCAAACCCAGGGGAAACACAGCATTGGGCCAACACTGTTGCTTGTCTAGTTCTGAGTTTGGAGCTTAGTTATGGTCAATAGGCTTTTGGCAGTTCCTAAGAGGCAGTCTTATCTTTTCAGGTAAGTCCATGTGTTTAACCCACCTCTCAGTACCCCAGTGCCTCCGAGAATTGTGGGCAATTCCTGCTCTGAAATCTCAGCCCTGTGACAAGATTCTTAATGGAAAAAAAATCTTTCTTTTTGCCTGGTACCCATTTGGACCCTAGAATACTGACTGTTCCAATCTTCCTATATGAGTGCTCTTGTTACTTCTTGCTTTATCTGAAGGCTTTATTTCTCTGTGCTTCTTAACCTTTGCTTTCTTCAAGGGTCTAATTAGAGCCAACTTCCTCTATGATTATTTCCATGACAACCTTAATCCTCTTTCGTAATGTTCCATTTCCAAATGGAACTCATAGTCAGCATGAGATAATTTTTCATGAACCATCTCATGTTACCTACCATTGGTTGTATTTATGTGTGTTTTGATTTGCCCAAATCATTTGCATGGATCTTGGGAGCTGAGATCATGATGCAAGTTTTCTCTCTCTTCCACAATTCGAGCCCAAAATGGGGTCTATTTTAGCAGCGTATTGAATGCTTGCTTAAAGTACTGCTGATTCTGAACTACATAAGACAAATATAAGGACAGGTTTAAAGAAGAATGGCAGAGAGCAACATTTATTTCTCAGAAGTTCACTGAGCCAAATTGAATATGTGTTATACTAAGAATATATTCAATTCCTAAATGCGCGTATTATAAAAAAAATATTCATAGTATATGATGTGTTGTCTAAAGCTCATCAAATCTTGAAGGAGTTCTAACATATCTTCATCAATTGATGAAAGTATTTTATTTCAGCACCCATAAAAGAACATCCATCTAAAATTTCTAAAGAGGCTTGACAAATAAATGTGTTGCATGTTTCTGTATTGAATACCAAACTAGATGAAAACAAAACAATGTTTTAATTTTTATTATTTCTCTCCCTCTTCATCTAAAGGACATTATTGAGACAACTGGTGAACTTTGAATAAGGTCTGTGAATAAAATAATGTAGTGATGTGAATATTCTGATTTTGGCAACTAGACTGTGTGAGAAAATATCCTTATTTTAGGAAATAAAACAAAGTATTTATTCTTTGCTAAAAGAAAAGAGTTTTAGGAAGTACAGTGAACTATTTATCCTTTCCTGAAAGAAGGACATTATCTCACATGACTGCAGTCTAATTATCAAAATTAGGAAATTAATATTGAAACATTACATTTACCTAATTATATAGCAAGTGAGAAAGAATGATAAAGCAAATGTCTTAAAAATTTGTCAGCTGGGGAATATGGATGAAAGGTATACAGGAATTCTTTGTACTATTCTTACAACTTTGTAAGCTGGAAATATTTCAAAATAAGAACATTAGATTTGTCATTCAAACCGGTAAAATATTTAAAGTATTATTTATGCTGGACATGCTGTCTTAGTCTGTTTGGACTGCTATAACAAAATACCATCGACAGGCTTACAAACAACAGAAATGTATTTCTCACAATTCTGGAGTCCAGAACACCCAAGATCAAGACACCAGCAGATTCAGTGTCTGGTGAGAGCCTGCTTCCTGGCTCACTGCCAGCCATCTTCTTGCTGTGTCCTTACTTGGTGGAAGAGGTGAGGGAGCAACCTGGGGCCTCTTTCATGAGGGCACTAACCCCATTCACGAGGCCTCCACTCCTCCACTCTCATGACCTAATCCCCTCTCAGAGGCCTCACCTCCAAATACTGTCACATTGGCAATTAGGTTTCAACCTATGAATTTTGGAGGGACACAAACATTCAGTCTACAGTTTACGCTCGTGTAATACATGTCTCCTACCTCTCAAGTCAGTTAACATTCCTATTTTACCTCTTGAGGCATGTTTTGTTCCAAATTTTGATGTGTAGTTCAGGCATGCCAGATCCTTCCTCCCAACCATGCTTCCTCTCCTTCCATTTCCAAAACTCAGAAGCTTGAAATACTGAACTACAACGGCCTGTACAAAGTGAGTGATCATGTAACACATATGTGTTAATTAAAGAATGAAGAGAAAGTGCTTTTCTAGAGTATCATTCTGATTCTAAATAAACAATCGAAAGGATGTTCATATACTAGCATTAATTTTATCGAAATGACATTTTACATTTAAGAAAATAGCATAAAGTCTAATACACATATGAGAAAATTTGTTTGACTTAAAGAACATCAAAAAAAAGTCAAGAGAATGGAGTTGGGCACCCCCCTGAGGAGTTGCGGCAAAACTCAGATGAGTAAATAGAGGACCCCAAAGGAAAAGTGATTTCTCCAACGTCACGTGGCTGATTGGGACCAAGGCTGCCACTGAGACCTGAACCTCCAGAATTCCCATCTGTGCTTTGGGCTCCCTTACAACAGTCATAAGTTATAAGATCTGGAAAGTCAGCCTCTACCTGTCAGGTGAACAGAGTGGGAGCTAACGCATTTGAGCTATTGCTTTTGAATTCTACCCAAGAGGATGCACACGGCAGGGAGGAAAACCCAGAAAGTGGCTACAGGGGATGCCGTTAGGGCCGGAGTTGAGTGGCGAGGTTGGAATCCTGAAACTGGACATCAGTATCCCACAGCAGGGAACTGTTCTCTGTGGAGACCTGCAGCTTCTTCAGAGAGCTCACACATGTGTCCCACGAGAGATCCAGGCCTTGGACGCCTGCCTACACAAGGCCTCTGTCATCACTCAACGTCACTAAGTAAAAATCAGCAACCCGGAGAGAATTCCAATGGATCCCAGTGAAGCAAAAAGACATTTGCTCCAAAAAGGAAGAAAACAATTCCACTCCTAATAGCATCAAGAAGAATAAAATACTTAGGAATAGATCTAACAGAAGAAGTAGAAAATTTGTACAATGAACGTTGTTGAAAGAAATTAAGGAAGACCTAAATAAATGGAGGGACGTCGTGTGTTCATGGACCAAAAGGCTTCATACTTTCAAGGGACTTTCTGAATTGATCCACAGATTTAATGCCTTGTGGGTGAGGGCCACGGCCAGGGCTTGCCTGAAGACTGCCCCGTTGGCAGCCCGAAAGGACAGCTCCCAGAAGGCAGAGTCTGGGTCGGAGAAACCAGTGAGAACCGGAAAATATCGGGCAGCAACCAGGGACGGGCAGTGGGACGGTCACTGCTGGGGGAGGGTCAGAGGGCTGGTGCTGGGGGGACGGCCCTGCCCTTGAGCTGGGAGGAGACACGCTCTCATTACACAGTCCTCTGTATTGAGTGGGTTTTGAAACTCTGTGTGTTGGGGGCTTCCCTGGGGGTCCAGTGGTTGAGATTCCATGCTCCCGGTGCAGGGGGTCCAGATTTGATCCCTGGTTGGGGAATTAAGGTCCTGCATGCCGAGATGTGCAGCCAATAAATAAATAAAAATAAATAAATAAATAAAATGGGTGATTAAAAAAAAAGAAACACTTTGGAAAACTTAAAAAAAAAATTCTGTTTGTTGGGCCTTCCCTGGTGGCGCAGTGGTTGAGAATCTGCCTGCCAATGCAGGGGACACGGGTTCAAGCCCTGGTCTGGGAAGATCCCACATGCCACGGAGCAACTAGGCCCGTGAGCCACAACTACTGAGCCTGCGTGTCTGGAGCCTGTGCTCCGCAACAAGAGAAGCCGCGGTAGTGAGAGGCCCGTGCACCGCGATGAAGAGTGGCCCCCGCTCGCCGCAACTAGAGAAAGCCCTCGCACAGAAACGAAGACCCAACACAGCCAAAAAAAAAAAAAAATTCTGTGTGTTAATTTCCTTTCCAAAAACCCTTAAAAAAATAGACCAAGGAAGGAATCCCCTGGCCGTCTGGTAGTTGGGGCTTGGCGCTTTCAGTGTGGGGGGCCGGGTTCAGTCCCTGGTCGGGAAGCTGGGATTCTGTGGGCCGCGCTGTGTGGCCAAAAGAGAAAAAAAAAGAAAAAAAGACCAATGATTGGATTTTTTTCAGTGTGGTATATCCATACCATGAAACATTATTCAGCCTTAAAAAGGGAGGGAAATCCTGACACAGGCTACAACCTGGATGAACTTTGAGGACATTATGCTCAGTGGAATAAACCAGTCACAAAATGACAAGTACTGTGTGATTCCACCTGCATAAGGTACTTAGAATAGTCACATTCATAGAGACAGAAAGTATAAGGGTGGGTGCTGTGGCTGGGAGGAGGGGAAGGGGGAGTTAGTGTTTAATGGGGACAGAGTTTCAGCTGGAGAAGACAGGAAGTTCTGGAGATGGACCATCAGAGCACCACAATGTGAATGTACACAATGTCACTGAACTGTACATTTAATAGTGGTTAAAATGGTAAATTTCATGTTACATATATTTTGCCACAAAAGGAAAACACGGACTAATGAAAGATGGACGAGACAACTGCTTTGTCATTCTCTCTGAGTGACTAAGAGAACAATGATGCTGTTGACTGAGACAGGAAGTGGGGGGGAAGGAGCAGGTTTGCGGGAAGATGCAGTCAGCTCTGAGCATCCCTTAGGATATGTCCGCTGTGTGCGCGTGTGGGCAGGGCTTTGCACCCGCTGTCACCCACCCTCACAAGGTGGGTGTTCTTGTGTTAGCTTCTTCACAGGGAGCTAACAGGCCTGGGGCCAGGAGGTGAACCCAGGCCTGCCCCTCCCCCGTGCTGTGCTGGGGCTAGGGTGCCAGTGAACCACCTCTGGGGAGGTGGCAAGCAGAAAGGGGGGTGATGTGGAGCTTGCAGGATGCAAGACAGAGGATCCAAATTTCCTGAGCTGAGAGCCTGGGAAAGCCACGGGCATGGCTAGGCCCCAAGGAGGGGTGGGAAGAGGAGGAGAAGGACAGAGGCAGCTCTGAAGGAAGACCTACGTTACGACACTCCCCCTGCACGGAAGCTGCTGGCATAGCATCCCCCAGGTCCCCAGGTTGAGGTCTGGGCCTCGCTTAGCACCTAGCCAACAGCTGCCTTGGGGCCTTCACCAGCTGCAGGAGAGGAGCCGGCTCAAAGTGACCTTATTCTAAATCAGGCCGGCTCTACTGCTGGCAGTTGGATCCCTGTCAGCACTCGGGCCTGCACTGGGCTGTGAAGAGCCAGCCTGGAGGAGAGGTACAGGCTGCACTGCTCTGCGGAGAGCAGGCCATCTCGGCGGAAGCAAAGACCCCAGCAGGCTGAGCCAGCTCGGGAAGACGGACTAGAGGGTGAGGCCTCCTGGTCGACTGGATTTGTTGGGCTGGGGGCTGGGGGGTCGAGGCGCTGTGCAATTCCCAAGTCACGTGAAAAACTATACGCATTTCAAGGAGGAGGCCACTTCCCAGCTCTAAATAATAGAAGCATCCAGAGGGGAGGAACCAGAGGCTTCTGCCAATTGATCTGGAGGCTGGGAAAAGGTCCCACAGTTATTAATAACCCCTGTGCTCTGGGAACTGATTTCATGCACCAGACAAAGGGATTAAAAAATTGCTCTTGAAGGCAAAGTGGTTTCGGCCAAAGCTCCACTTTCTGTTCTCCCAAGGAATAAGCATTTTTCTCCCCGGGGCATGCTGAGAGCTGATTGGCCTCATGATAAATCTGGTGGGCTGCGAGCTGTGCCACTGACTGGCATTGGTATACTTGTATAACCTCTGTCTTCCTAGTGTTTCTCTGGGGGCGACCCCCATCTCAGTTTGCTCAGGTAGTGGTGGGGGGGAGGCGCGAAACAGGTGCTTGGGTGGCTTCTGGGAACCAGAGCTGAGGATGTACGCACTCAGGGCTGGAATCCTAGAAGATAGAGACTATGTTAATTCATCCTTGCAAAGTGAGTGCAGTGAACTTCACCTTGTGCAACAGGGATGTTGCAGGGATGTTCACTCCAGGGCTGTCCTTGGGCATGTCTGGGCCCACTCAGCAAGGGGTTACAAATAAATACATGAGAGGCCTGAGGAAACACTGTTAGAAATGATGGTCAGCTCCCTTCACTCACTCACTAACCTGTGTGCAAGCAAGTTTTTTTTTTTTTTTTTGGCCGCACCAAGCGGCTTGCGGGATCTCGGTTCCCTGGCCAGGGATCGGGCCTGGGGCCCTGGTGGTGGGAGTGCCGAGTCCTGGCTGCTGGACCGCCAGGGAATTCCCCTAACTGTGAGGAACTGGACAGGAAGTCTGTGCTCCCAGACAGGACGCAGTGCCCGTCAAGTTCAGCCACTTTGAAAATGAATATTGAATGAATCGAACGCTGTTGGAATTAATTTTACAGACAACTAACCACTACTTATAACTCCCTTCCTGTGAGGATTTACTTCATCATCTCAGCTAAGGACAAAAGAACTACCTCTTTACCTTGCCCCTGCCCTTCTACCGCTGGGGTCCCCAGTCCCCAAGGCAGGGTCAGGAGCAGGTATCCACAGGACAGTCATTTCCTCTGGCCCTGCCACTCGCTCCCTGTTCAATGCTGGTCAGGTCCATGTTTCCTCTGTGAAATCAGTGTGCCTGGTACATTCAAAGGTAAATTCTTCTTTACAATTCCTTTCCTGCAGCCCCTCTGTCTGCTGATGAGAAAGTAGACCGTAGGTTTTCTAATTCTCTCAGAGCCTCCCACCTAGGCTCCCGCAAGAGCCACCCAGTGGGTCTTTTGTCCCTTCAAACTCATTTTCCTTCCTGCCGGAAGAGTGATTTTATTAAAACACAATCTGAAACAGGTAAAATTAAAAAGACTGATGTCAGAGAAAGACAAATATCATATGATATCACTTATATGTGGAATCGAAAATATGATACAAATGAACTTATCCACAAAACAGAAACAGACTCACAGACATAGAGAACAAACTTACGGTTACTGGTGGGGATAGCGAGGGTGGGGAGGGATGGATTGGGAGTTTGGGATTAACATACACACACATGTGGAATGGATAACCAACAGGGACCTGCTGTGTAGCACAGGGAACTATATTCAACATCTTGTAATAACTTATAATGGAAAAGAATCTGAAAAAGTATAACTGAATCACTTTACTGTGCACTTGAAACAGCAAAACACTGTAAATCAACTATAATTCAATAAAAATTAAAAAAAAAAATGACTGACAGGGCTTCCCTGGTGGCACAGTGGTTGAGAGTCCGCCTGCCGATGCAGGGGACACGGGTTCGTGCCCCGGTCCGGGAAGATCCCACATGTCGCGGAGCGGCTGGGCCCGTGAGCCATGGCTGCTGAGCCTGCGCATCCGGAGCCTGTGCTCTGCAACGGGAGAGGCCCGTGTACCGCAAAAAAAAAAAAAAAAATGACTGACAGACCAAGAGTTGACATGGACGTGGAGGAACTGGAACGCTCACACACTTTAGGTGGGACACAAAATGACCACTTTGGAAAGGAGTTGGGCCGTTTCTTACAAAGTTAAACATACATTTACCATGTGACCTGGCGATCTCTCTCCTGGGTATTTACTGAAGACAAATGAAAACACATTCCTACAAAAACTCATACGATTTTTTAATAGAATTTTTATCTGTAATAGACAAACATTGGAAACAACCCACACGTCCATCCACTGGTGAACAACCATGGTCATCCACACAATGGAATATGAATTAGCAACTAAAAGGAATGAACTACTGATATGCACATCAAAATGATGAATCTCAAAGGCATTATACAAATGAAAGAACTTAGACATGGAAGACCACATACTGTATAATTTCATTTATATGAAATTATAGAAAAGGCAAAACTATTGTTTCAGAAAACTGATTAGTGGTTGCCCAGGGCTGGGAATGGGGAAGAGGATTGACTGCAAAGGGCACAAAATAACTTTTTTGGGTGATGGTGGTTTTAAAACTGTATACATTTGTCAAAATTCATTGAAATTTCTTACTTAAAGTTGGTAAAATTTGTTGTATATAAATTGCACCTGAAGAAAGCTGATTTTTAAAATACAGGCATAAAACTACTATATATAAAGCAGATAATGGGGTCCTGCTGGATGGCATGGGGAGCTGTGTTCAATGTCCTGTGATGGATCATGATGGAAAAGAGCGTGAAAAAGAATATATATGTGTATATATATGTATATATGTATATGTATAACTGAATCACTTTGCTGAGCACCTGAGGCTGGCACAGCATCGTAAGTCAACTATACATCAATTTAAAAAACAATAGTAATAAATGAAGGCATATAATAATAAAAAAAAACCCCACAGTCTGCAAAAAAATTGAAGAAGTGATAGAGGATTGCACAATGTGGAGACTTCACGCAAGATCTGTTAGGAGGCAAGTTCCATCCGGTGAGGCCTGGTGTGGGAAACAGAGCCTCATGCAGTACTCTTCTAAGGCCGTGGTTCTCAGGGCGTCAGGAGAGCTTGGAGAACTTGGCAAAAACACAAAGTCCCAGGCCCTCCCCTACGGTAATGAGCTTGGTCCCCTGTGCTGCTTATGAGGCTCTAGGCTTATCGGACTTCACTTGTTTCATCAAGGTCACCCTGCTTGCCCCCTCAGAGCTTGGCACACATTCTTTCCTTTCCTGGAATGCTTGAGCAACTTTCTGATTCCCGAGATTGGGTTAAGTCCACCTGCTATGCCCATGGATTACTGTACTTGCCTTTCATCAGGTATACCACTTTTTAAAAATTTATTTTATTGAGGTATAGTTGATATGCAGTGTTGTGTTGGTTTCTGCTGTGCAGGGGTGATTTGGTTTTACATAAATATGCATTATATTTCCTGTTCTTTTCCATTGTGGTTTATCACAGGATATTATTTATTTGTTTACATTTTGTTTTTGACTGTGTTGGGTCTTCGTTGTGGTAAGCGGGGGCTGCTCTTCGTTGTGGTGTGCAGCCTTCTCATTGCGGTGGCTTCTGTTGTTGCAGAGCACAGGCTTTAGGTGTGCGGGCTTCAGTAGTTGTGGCACGTGGGCTTCAGTAGTTGTGGCTCCTGGGCTGTGAAGCACAGGCTCAGTAGTTGTGGAGCACGGGCTTAGTTGCTTCATGGCATGTGGGATCTTCCCGGACCAGGGATCGAACCCGTGTCCCCTGCCTTGGCAGGCAGATTCTTGGTCACTGCGCCACCAGGGAAGTCCCTCTCCATGTGTGTTTTTTTTTTAATTTAAGTATAGTTGATTTACAATGTTGTGTTAATTAGCACAATGTTATGCTAATCCCAAACTCCCATGTACCTTAAAATTTTGCAAATAAAATTTTATTTTATGTAAATTATATCTCAATAAACCTGAGTTTTGAAAATGATGGAAAAAAAAGTCAAAGTATTACTTTTCAATTATGTCCTTCCATACCTGCCCACTTTAAATAAAAGATGGCCCACCAAAGTCACCAATGCTTGATTAACCTCCAAAACAGTGCTGGTTTGTGCAGTGGAAGTGTGACACAAGCTGAAATTCAGGAGAACTGATGGCAAGAAACCACCATGGAGTAGAAGAGAAGAGATGACAGTGTAATTGGCAAATAACAAGGTGGAGAGTGAGTGTGGGCAAGTCTTTCAAGAAATGTGACCTGAAGAGGGAGAGAACTGGAAAGGGGTACAGTCCCTGACATTTGTTTCCTTCCTAGAACTTACTGTTATTTATAATTTTTTAAAATTATTTCTTTTTTTTCTATCCTACCAACAAGCTAGTTGGTAAGATATACAGTAAGTCTTACATGAGGGCAAGAACTAGGTATGTTTCCTATTCACTGTTGCATTCCCAGTAGACTACCTAACAGAGTCAACAAATATGAATGATTGAATGGATGTATGAGACAAGCTTGAATTTTTGTTTTTCACTCAATAGCAAAGCTTCATCCAGCTTACGTATGGAGACATTGGTTCTTGTTTGGTTTCCAGAATGTGGGTTACTTATATGCCCAGCCATTATAATCAGACTATATTTAACCTTTAGGCTAATAAATATACATGTGAGGACAAACTCAGAGTGCCGCATCTGATTTGACACCTGCCTATACATTCTACCTCTAGTTCATCAGAAAGCTTCCTAGGTGCAACAGCAAACATCAAAGCATCTCAGCCTTTAATATGGTTAATGCCTCCATCCCTTCTTCTAAAGAAAGAAGGCACAGGGAGCTCTGGCCAGCAGGGGTGGGGGGAATGTAGGAATAGGATACTCTGAAAACAAGAGCTGGCATTTTGGGACCAGAGCTAATGGGGTGAATTCATATTAGATCTGGGTGATAGCAGCAGTCTGGTACCAGAAAGAAACTGCACATTGATGGGGACTGTCAGAGGCCTCAGCTTGTTTTGGATGAACCCTGCCTGCACTCTTCATCTCCCTTAATTTTGATCAGTGGTTCATGAAATAAACAATGATTCACTTCCAGTTGATAATGGTAAAAGAGTTGCCTTGCAGAGAACATCGGAGTATTAGTCACCAGCAATTCTGGTTTGAAAATCGATCAGTTGTGAGTTTCCAACAGTGACTAATGTACCAAAAAACTGAATTGGTGGCTTGCAGATCTCAGCATTGGATGTGAACCATAGTGAATCATGGGCACTAAACAACCAGCTGTACCTTGGTGACACCGAGATGTTTTTCTCGGCCCATTCAATCTACAAAAAGCTAATGGGAGGGATTTAAATAAAGAATGACAGCTCTTCTGATATGATAATTGTCTCCTGAATAGGAAACCTTAATCCTAATAGGCAGGTTTGACCAAAGCACATAAAAACAAACATGTTTTTAAGGAGGATTTTTATGCTAGCAAAGACATTTTACTCTAAGACATTTGTATTGTGGCCACTTTGTAAATATTTGCAGGATGAAGATAAATACCTCAAAGAATTCTACCAATGGTTACTGGGAGATGTGGGGAAATAGCAAAAGTGAAAATAATATCTGGGCTTTCTAACAGATGGAGTCATAGAAATACTTGGAGTTTTGTTAATATGAAAGATTTGCATTTTTCGTCTATTAGAGATGGTGCGACAGGGGGCACACACTCATGACAAAGAAGGAAAAGACAGGCAGGGTTTCCCACACTGCTGAAATGGATCGAGTCACTAAACTTGGTTAAATGTTGCTTTCTATTCTTCTAGAATTTATTGTTTCTATTTTAATTTTGTGCATTTATACTATTATATATGAACTCAGGGACCTTTGAAAACATGACCTATACTTTAGAAATTTAATAAGTATGACTTAGGTCTCCCAGCTCAGGGGAGTATTCCATTCAACCAATAAATCTAAGACTGAAGAGGAATAACTATGTTCTACCAACAGCTGTTATACAGAAAAACTATGCAGTATCTCCAAGCCTTTATTAAAGGGCATTTTCTTTCAAAGATTCATAAATTGGAGGATTGTTCTTGGACTCAGAGTTGCTATTCCAGGCTTTAGCTATTAGAATGAAGGCCTATAATAGGGAGGTTACTAGTAACTAATGTAACACTGTTTAATTAATCCTTTTTCCTTAAACCTTACTCACCTTTAAGAGATGAGGAAAAGATCCTAAGTTAAAGACCCTCACGGTCAGTGTGGGGCTGACATTGCATCACTGTAGAAACATATCCCACGATTTTTAAATGCACCTTCTAGTTGTAGGTAAGGCACATAATTTGCAACCAAGACGATTTTTTAAAAATACTGAAAATAAATATTTCTAAAAATTTTTCAGAAAAAAATTCATGAGGATTATATATCTTCTTATAAAGCATCAGTTAATCACAAAGTCAAAATACTTTTAATCATCCTTTTATTGTCTTCAGTGAAGTCCTCTATCTAAAGAAATTTTCAAAACTGTCCTAGAGTATTATATATTTGAAAGTCCTCACCAAAGTAGTTAATTCAGCAAGAGTGTATTTAATGCTTACTGTGTGCCAGGCACCATGCTAAGTCCTAGGGACACGATAAGTGAGATGCTATCCTGCTCTCAAGTAATGTGATCTGAGCATAAATATGTAGAGAACTTAGCCACCATTTTGATTTTAATGCATTTCTTTAAATTTTTAAAGGTTTTTAAATTTAAAACCCTATGAACTATTTATTCTCTATCTTTCTACTAAAAAATGAGAATAACAAAGAGTGAAATTTCGCCACAGAATTTAATTTAAGAGCCTTTTATTCAGTACCTGGGCAACAAGTAATTCGAAATGACCTCTATCTCTTGGGAGAAAAATGAATATGCTCTGGACAAGACAAATCAATTAATAGCCAAATCAGTAAATACATTTAAAATTTTCCTGGGGATTATTTATGTTTAAATATAGATATCTCTCCAGCCTTCTCTCTCACCTTCTGAATATCCTCCCTGTTCCTATTTCCTCCTGTCCTAATCGTGGGTTGACCCGGTACAAGTCTAGCATCTATCAGCAACATTCTGCAAAAACATTCTTGCCAAGCTCATCACTGATGGTCCTCTTAGAGTGAAATCCCATAGACACTTTGAATTTTGATATTATTTGATATATTGCTAGCATTTGACTATTGACATTGTTATATCTCTTGATATTCTCTCTTCTCTTGGCATCTATGACACACCTTTTTTGGACTTTTCATTCTTTTTGTCCCCTCTTTCTCTGTCTTCTCTCCAGATGCCTCTTCTGCCTGCTCCCAAATAAAAGAGCTCTGTAGGTTTACTCTAGTAGATCTTTTATTTTCACTGTACACCTGCTCAAACACCCCATACATGTAGATAATGACATCTACAAAAGTATAAAAATGTAAACCAAGAAATAAATGTTAGTTATATTTCTGTCTCAGACCTCACTCCCTCACTCCTCAGCTTCAGATTCCATATAAGGACCCTGCTTACTAGGTATCTCAATTAGTACATCAAGTTCAGCATGCTCAAGCCTGGATTCATTATGCCTCCATTTAAGCCTCAGTTCTCCACCAGGATCTCCTGTCTCAGTGAATAACATAAGCTCCTGTTCAGCTGCTCAAGCCTAACTACTCAATGATACCCTAAACTTCTCTCTCTGCCTCACTCGACATACCTAACCAATCACCATGTTTCTGGCCCCTACTTATCCTGAGATGACACTTCAGCCCTAGCAAAACCATCCTGAGAGCTCACCTTGAACCTACACCTTGGTGGGTATTACCTCCTGCCCCCATATTTCTCACTGGATAGAAAATTATGCTGTCAGAGTCCTTATTTTCTCTCTCAAAGTTGTATTCTCAGCAACATGGAGAGCACCTGGTGCTCATAATACCAGTCATAACATGTCATAATACCAGTTAAAACAACTAACACAATAGTAAGTAGTAAAACCAGGACCGAAAGCCAGGCAACTGGCTTCAGAGTCTGCTTCTAACCACTATTTCATATTGTACTCAGAGCTTAAGTATTTACTTAAATAAGTTAAATGCAAACAAGACTTGCTCTTAATTCAGCAAAATTAAGTCTCGAAGGGCATGGGATTGTGTTAATGCCCAGGCATAAATATACACCTGAGAGTTAAATCCCTCAGGTATAAATACAGAATTTACTTTTTAAATGAAAATCTCTAAATAATATGACAACACATTACTTCAACAAAACAGTAATGCAACATCAATCATCTTTTTAGCCAGAAGTAGGAAACAACATGTAGCAAGAAAACCAGGTGAAGCATATCCTTGGATTCTTCTGCTGAGAAGTAGCCAGATTTAAATGGAGCTTGTTAATTTAGTGCAATGTTTAAAGTTAAGGTGACTGATTCAGTAGGTACATTACATGCTTTGGGCTAAAAATGTTCTGCTTTTCCTCACAGAGGCAGCTTTTAATTAAAGAGACATGTTGAGATAGAAGGAAGGCTAAAGGCAAAAAGACAAAATCCATCCAGAGAGAAGATATGGGCTAATTTATTATTTGGGAAGTGAGGAAAAATGCTGTGCATAATCTAGTTGCCCCTGGAACCTTTCATGAATCATTGTCTAATGTAAAAATTCTGTTCATAATGATGATGGGATTATGGAGCATATTAAAATATAATTAGCATCCTCTCTATTAAAAATCAATATGCAGTACTTTTCTAGTTAAAAATGTCGAGTCACAGAACCTTCAAGTTTGATGAAAATTTTAAGTGATTTACTTTTTTCTCATTCATTGTGAAAATCCTGTATAGCATCCCTGAAAGACTATGTAGCCTTGGCAGGAATACTTCCACTGATGGGGATTTCAGCAGTTCATCAGGCAGGCTCATTCAGCACTCAGACGCTCTCATTATTAGGGAATTCTTTCATACATGTATCCAAAGCTGCTTCCATGTGACTTAACACTCATTGACTCATATCTTAGTCCATTTGGGCTTTTATGACAAAGTATCACACACTGGGTGGCTTATATACAACAGATATTTATTTCTCACAATTCTGGAGGCTGGAAGTCCAAGATAAAGGCACCAGTATGGTTATGTTTGGTAAGCGCCTCCTTCCTAATTCATAGCTGGCACCTTCTCTCTGTGTCCTCACATGGTGGAAAGGGCTAGGGGTCTCTGTGAGGCCTTTTTTATAAACTCACTTATCCCATTTCTGAGGGCTCCACCATCATGACCTAAGCACTTTCCAAAGGCCCCACTGCCTAATACCATCACATAGGGCATTAGGATTTCAACACAGGAATTTTGGAGGGATACAAACATTCAGACTATAGCAGTCCATATTCTGGCCTCCGGAGCAAAGCAGACAGAATTACTCACTCTCCCACACCTTAATCTTACAGTAGAAAATAGCATTGTAGAGCTGAAAAGGACCACAAAAAATAACAAAGCATCCCTTTTACAGAAAAGAAAATGGAAACTCAAAGTAGTCATACAGGTCACACAGTTGGATATTAGTAGAGCTATTACTAAAACCCTTCTAACTGACATTTCCCCTGATTCTCAGGTCATTTTTATTAGTTTATTCCATTTATTATTATTATTATCATGTCACTCTTCCACACATGTATGTTAAGACAATAATTGTTTCTCAAAGTGAAATTAAGGAAACACTCCCATTTACCATTGCAACAAAAAGAATCAAATACCTAGGAAAAAATCTACCTAAGGAGACAAAAGACCTGTATGCAGAAAACTATAAGACACTGATGAAAGAAATTAAAGATGATACAAACAGATGGAGAGATATACCACGATCTTGGATTGGAAGAATCAACATTGTGAAAATGACTATACTACTCAAAGCAATGTACAGATTCAATGCAATCCCTATCAAACTACCAATGGCATTTTTCACAGAACTAGAACAAAAAATTTCACAATTTGTACGGAAACACAAAAGACCCCGAATAGCCAAAGCAATCTTGAGAAAGAAAAATGGAGCTGGAGGAATCAGTCTCCCTGAGTTCGGACTATACTACAAAGCTACGGTAATCAAGACAGTATGGTACTGGCACAAAAACAGAAATATAGATCAATGGAACAGAATAGAAAGCCCAGAGATAAACCCACACACATAGGGTCACCTTACTTTTGATAAAGGAGGCAAGAATATACAATGGAGAAAAGACAGCCTCTTCAATAAGTGGTGCTGGGAAAACTGGATAGCTACATGGAAAAGAATAAAATTAGAACACTCCCTAACACCATACACAAAAATAAGCTCAAAATGGATTAAAGACCTAAATGTAAGGCCTGACACTATAAAACTCATAGAGGAAAATATAGGCAGAACACTCTATGACATAAATCACAGCAAGATCCTTTTTGACCCACCTCCCAGAGAAATGGAAATAAAAATAAACAAATGGGACCCAATGAAACTTAAAAGCTTTTGCACAGCAAAGGAAACCATAAACAAGATGAAAAGAAAACCCTCAGAATGGGAGAAAATATTTGCAAATGAAGCAAATGACAAAGGATTAATCTCCAAAATTTACAAGCAGCTAATGCAGCTCAATATCAAAAAAAACAAACAACCCAATCCAAACATGGGCAGAAGATTTAAATAGACATTTCTCCAAAGAAGATATACAGATTGCCAACAAACAAATGAAAGAATGCTCAACATCATTAATTATTAGAGAAATGCAAATCAAAACTACAATGAGATATCACCTCACACCGGTCAGAATAGCCATCATCAAAATACCTACATACAATAAACGCTGGAGAGGGTGTGGAGAAAAGGCAACCCTCCTGCACTATTGGTGGGAATGTAAATTGATATAGCCACTATGCAGAACAGTATGGAGGTTCCTTAAAAAACTACAAAGAGAACTAACATATGACCCAGCAATCCCACTACTGGACATATACCCTGAGAAAACCATAATTCAAAAAGAGTCATGTACCACAATGTTCATTGCAGCTCTATTTACAATAGCCAGGACATGGAAACAACCTTAGTGTCCATCGACAGATGAATGGATAAAGAAGATGTGGCACATATATATAATGGAATATTACTCAGCCATAAAAAGAAACAAAATTGAGTTATTTGTAGTGAGGTGGATGGACTTAGAGTCTGTCATACAGAGTGAAGTCAGAAAGAGAAAAACAAATACCGTATGCTAACACATATATATGGAATCTAAAAAAAAAAAATGGTAATGAAGAACCTAGGGGAAGGATGGGAATAAAGACTCAGACCTACTAGAGAATGTACTTGAGGACACAGGGAGGGGGAAGGGTAAGCTGGGACAAAGCTAGAGAGTGGCATGGACATATATACACCACCAAATGTAAAATAGGTAGCTAGTGGGAAGCAGCCGCATAGCACAGGGAGATCAGCTCGGTGCTTTGTGACCACCTAGAGGAGTGGGATAGGGAGTGTGAGAGGGAGGGAGATGCGAGAGGGAAGAGATATGGAGATATATGTATATGTATAGCTGGTTCACTTTGTTCTAAAGCAGAAACTAAAACACCATTTTAAAGTAATTATACTCCAATAAAGATGTTAAAAAATAAAAATAAAAAAAATAAAGAAGTTTCCCCATTAAAAAAAAAAAGACAATAATTGTTTCTTGATTAGCTCTTGAATGGTCAAAGTTAAACAACCTTGTTAGACTTGAATAATAACCATGAAACTCAAAGCAGGAAAACCAGCAGCAGCTCATTTGTTTCTCAGTCAAGAATAAAGTTAATCATGATCTAAAGATGCCCACCCAAACCATGAGAGCACTAGATAAAGTACTTTTAAAAAATATAAATATGCTAATCATATAAATATGCTAATCATCATAATTTTCTCTGTGCAACAGAGTGGAATTGAAGTGGACAGTTGTACACAGATGCACACAGCAATGCTCTATGTTTTCCAATTTCCAGGCATCTAAGTAATCGCAGACCACAGTTTTTACCAAATGCTTTGCCACTGTAATACCTGTATTACTATCTTTCCAGCCTTCACTAGTTTTCTTGCCATTTGCTGTCCAGCCCTCAAGACTAAAATTTCTGCTTTTTGCTGTGACAGCACTCCATTTCCAGGGATCAGTGACTGGATACATCAGGATAGGCTGGTTTATGTTGCAGTATCAAATAATCCCCCAATCTCAATGGCTTACCATTTGCAGAGGTATATTCCTTGCTCACACTACATGTGTTGTAAAGGATGCTGGGCTTATCCAGGTCATTCAGGGAACCTGAATGACAAGTGTTCCAGCTAGACACAGACTTCCACAACGGCTACCTAGAAAGGAGCCCCTTTCAGTGCTTCTCGCTGGCAATTAAATGCTTCTACCTAGAGGTAGACACAAGCCTCTTTCACTCACATTTTAATTGGTCTAAGCAAGTCATGTGATCAGAGGGGGCAGAAAGGTACAAATCTCTTGTGTGTCTCCAAGGCAAGGAATTGAATTATCCAGGAAGCCCTAATGACCATGAGCTCTCCCAACTCCTTCCTCCACCAATTCCCCGACTAATCACAGAAGAGTGTCTTCCTTATTTTTTAAATAGTTGAGCCTTTGGGAAATATCCCAAGATGCTTCCCCTCAAAAGCATATAAATTGTGTCTCTAGAGAGTAAATAAAGTGGGGAGATAGAAGCTAATATAAATATCATACTACTTATTTTTTTTATGTCTATGTTTATGTATACATTTACTTCAGACACAGGTGAGTGAAAAGGGATATTGGTAGCCCCTCTGGAAAATAGAACAGTATATGGCATTAACCTAGGATTTTGATTTTAAATTTTTATTCTTTTTAATTAACAAAAGGGCTGGGAATGGGGCTTTGGAAGGGAAGTTCTATAAATAGTCTGCCCTTTCCCATTTAGTGTTTTCAAATCAACCACAATTTAGTCTCCTCCCAGGCATAAAGGCCCATGTGTTATAGCAGACTCATCTTTGCACAATTACAGAAAGAAATAGGAACCATTCTTTCCAATGTAGAGACATCTATCACTAAGAATCAGGAAGAACTTAGACACACAGTTGCAAACGAAATAGTTTCTGACAGGCATTTGTGAGTTAAAGCAGCTACACTTAGGTAAAGGTAAGTTTACTACAACAAAATTGCATGTTGTACTGTTTAAACTCATAATCACATTGCAATGTATAAAAGCTTTCCTTTGCAAAATTTCTTCACCACAGATTTATTACACGAATATGTCTCTCCTTAACTAGGGTAAAACCAAAAGAAAATACCTCTTTTTGAGTGGGTGACACATAGTATGTAAATACTATCTTTTATTTCATTTAAAACCTTGCCAATGATTTCTGTATTTTTATCTCCTAGAGCTAAAAAAACAAATGCCCTTTACACTTGCTAAATCCCTTTTATCTGAAAAGTATGAACAAAAAGGGAGATTTTTTGCTTCCTACATAATTTCCATGTTCAATATTTTGCATCAGATTTTTCTCTTTTAAAACCATGAATACTGTTGTCAAGATAATCTAACGGTATATAATGGATAAAATAGGAAAAAATATGTTCAAAGCGGCATTTAAATCTTCCTCCAGTTGTTTTATGCTCTCCATGATTTGAAATATTACTTCTGAAACATAACAATAAAAATCATCTCTCAAATATATTACCTAATAATCAATAATTTTACAGAAACAATGACTACAAGAATAAGTGTGAATTTTAGTTTGCTCTCCATTTAAGAATATTATCTATTTGTCAGTGACTAATTAAATTATTTTACAACATTCAAAATATGCTTTAGATTATCCATTGGGACTGTGTTATCACATATGTCAAAAATAAACACACTTGTATAAACAGAGATTGGTAATACATAGATTTGAGTAATAACGTTCAAGGAAAATGTACTAAGATGATTAAGGAGAAATCTAGTATGGATTCCTCTCCTCTGAAACAACAATTGCAACTAAGAGTAGCTAATGACAACAATAATAGAGGCATTCAGATATGCATGGCTCATCTTTGCAAATGATATACGTGTGACCTTGGTAACTGGCCACATTGAACAATAATCAACGGGCTGCCTTCGAAGATACATTAAATGATACAAAATATCTGTAAACATAGTAAGTAGATATTTTAAAAGAGAGATAGTCTATAAAGACTTTTAATATTAGAGTTTATTTCCTTTTAAATTATGATTCTTAAAACCCCTGCACAGAATTCTATAGGGTAGAATGATTTCCCAGAATCTCACGTTCTTGTTTAGCACCATTATCTAAACAAGGATTAAGGATAATCATTTGGAATTTGCACACCGATGTATCCTTTGTTTTTCTAGAGACAGTCTAATATAATGCTTAGTAACTGGGGCCCTGAATTCAGAGACCTATGCTTATAATAATAGCACTTACTTACAGGGTTATCAGGATTAAATGAGTAAGTTCTTAGCATAGTGCCTGGAGCAAAACATATCTTCAATGAATACTTGCTAAAATTATAATATTACATATTATTTAGTCAAGCTACATGGGGAACTTACAAACAGGAAACAATACGAAGTAAATGTGTCATAAAATAGGCCACACTTGACTCTGAGGCAAGTTGTGAATAAACATCTACAAAATCATATTCATTTTTACAACATTATTGAAAAATCTACTTTTTGTTTACTTGCTGTTAATTGAGTTCAAAATGCCATACATCTGAAGCAATATTTAGTAATAGTGCTAAAGCACAAAGATAGCTTAGAGTGTATATTTTCCTCCAAGTACTTAGTGACCATGACTTTTGTAGCTTGTACATGAAAAAAAATCAACCCTCAGAGTTAGATCCAAGAATAAACAGACTTTTTTTTTTTTTTCATTTTGAAAGGCAGGTGAACAGAATGCAATTTAGGAAGCACAAGTCATCATCAATTACAAGGCTTCTGGGTGTTAATGTAGATAACTTTTCATACATCGGGTTGAATCACTGTCACACGGCCTGGTGGAAGTGCCCTTCTTGCTGTCTCTATATTCCTACCATTTCTGTCTAAGCTTCTTCAGATATACATAATGTTGACTCCACAAAAGACAAAGTTCCATAAGACATGGATTGTTTTTTAATTGCAATGATTGGGCTGGAGAGCTAAAGGAAATTATTGGTACAAAAAGAAGTGCCAAAGAGCCAGATGTGGTCTGTAAAGAGGTTCCTTCACTGTATGATTTCTTCAAAGCAAAATTATATCCTGTCAAATACACTGGAAATTCAGTACTCACTGGGGACATTTTTATACCCGATTCCATTGATGAAACTTATAGCTTATTTTTGCTGACTCAAATACCTACTTACCTCAGGTAAAATCTTATTCGCTTTACTATATTAGTAAATGTATCTCTTATAAATGTGTATTTGCAACAATGTGTAAGCAGAAATTAATTGATAAATAGGATAATGGTTTTCATCATTTTAATGGAGCACAGTGCCCACTAGAAGTGCCTCTCTAGATAGAATTTTATATATCTAAAGAAAACGAAATCCACCGCAAGTCCTTGTGAATGAGGCAAGACATATGCCAATAAATGAAACAATCTCTTACCAGAATAAAATAATCCTAACATTTCCTTTCTTCCAGAAAGCTCTTGCAGATTTTCCCCAATCAGGATAGGGCTTGTCCTGAAGCATCATATCAGTGACCTGAAGCAATGAAAGAAACTTATTTAGCACTTTCAGAAATCTTCCATTCAGGTTTAAATATGTATATAATTCACATTTTGTTAAGAATAAAATATGTATGTATTTTAACATTAGAATATATGCAGAGATGAAAATTAGAAGAATATACTTCAGTTAAAAGTTTTAACAGTTCATTTGACTTCACATAATGAATGAGCATGTTTAAGGCTGTTCAACGTATCAAATAGTGATTTTTTTTAAAAAGATTACCTTATCCAAGGAGGCATCTTTAAGATACTATTAACTTCTCCATAGAAACAAAAACATAATAAATAAAATGTCATAATCTTTTTAAGTTTGTCTAAATCAGAAACTCCAAAATTCAAACATTTCCTGATGTGTCTAGATTTTTACCTATATCACTAGTCAAAATATTACCTTCCTTTCTCTCCCTTTTTCCCTTCAATGATGTGTGAGATATAAGACATGAACCCTTTTTATGGCATATTATTCTAATTACCCAGTATTGTTCCAAAAATGTTCCACCTCTTTTTCTCAGGTGCACAAATCCTGCCTGTCTTGGGTAAAGTCACATCACCACTGTGATGTTTTCACCATTCCCTCCAACTGTGGGAGCCTGATTCCTCCAGCTCCATTTTTCTTTCTCAAGATTGCTTTGGCTATTCAGGGTCTTTTGTGTTTCTATACAAACTGTGAAATTTTTTGTTCTAGTTCTGTGAAAAATGCCATTGGTAGTTTGATAGGGATTGCACTGAATCTGTAGATTGCTTTGGGTAGTACAGTCATTTTCACAATGTTGATTCTTCCAATCCAAGAACATGGCATATCTCTCCATCTGTTTGTATCATCTTTAATTTCTTTCATCAGTGTCTTATAGTTTTCTGCATACAGGTCTTTTGTCTCCTTAGGTAGGTTTATTCCTAGGTATTTTATTCTTTTTGTTGCAGTGGTATATAGGAGTGTTGCCTTAATTTCTCTTTCAGATTTTTCATCATTAGTGTATAGGAATGCAAGAGATTTCTGTGCATTAATTTTGTATCCTGCTACTTTACCAAATTCATTGATTAGCTCTAGTAGTTTTCTGGTAGCATCTTTAGGATTCTCTATGTATAGTATCATGTCATCTGCAAACAGTGACAGCTTTACTTCTTCTTTTCCTATTTGGATTCTTTTTATTTCTTTTTCTCCTCTGCTTGCTGTGGCTAAAACTTCCAAAACTATGTTGAATAATAGTGGTGAGAGTGGGCAACCTTGTCTTGTTCCTGATCTTAGTGGAAATGGTTTCAGTTTTTCACCATTGAGAGCAATGTTGGCTGTGGGTTTGTCATATATGGCCTTTATTATGTTGAGGTAAGTTGCCTCTATGCTTACTTTCTGGAGGGTTTTTATCATAAATGGGTGTTAAATTTTGTCAAAAGCTTTTTCTCCATCTATTGATATGATCATATGGTTTTTCTCCTTCAATTTGTTAATATGGTGTATCACATTGATTGATTTGTGTATATGGAAGAATCCTTGCATTCCTGGGATAAACCCCACTTGATCACAGTGTATAATCCTTTTAATGTGCTGTTGGATTCTGTTTGCTAGTATTTTGTTGAGGTTTTTGGCATCTATGTTCATCAGTGATATTGGCCTCTAGTTTTTTTTGTGTGTGTCATCTTTGTCTGGTTTTGGTATCAGGGTGATGGTGTCCTTGTAGAATGAGTTTGGGAGTGTTCCTCCTTCTGCTATATTTTGGAAGAGTTTGAGAAGGATAGGTGTTAGCTCTTCTAAATGTTTGATAGAATTTGCCTGAGAAGCCATCTGGTCCTGGGCTTTTGTTTGCTGGAAGATTTTTAATCACAGTTTCAATTTCAGTGCTTGTGATTAGTCTGTTTATATTTTCTATTTCTTCCTGGTTCTGTCTCGGAAGGTTGTGCTTTTCTAAGAATGTGTCCATTTCTTCCAGGTTGTCCATTTTATTGGCATATAGTTGTTTGTAGTAATCTCTCCCGATCCTTTGAATTTCTGGGAAATACTTATCATATTTTTTAGAAGGAAGCAATCCGCTGCTATATGACCAATTATCACAGCAGCATGTTTTGGAAAAATGACATTCAAGGACAAAGGATTTTCTTAGGAAAATAGCAAGATGAGGCAAAAAACATTTTTTCTGATGCCAGACAGCTGGTCTTTTTCACTCCCAGCTACAACTCTTTAAGTCGTATCATCAGATCAATGTCAGGTCACTTGCAGCTAAATTGGCAGGAGCAGAGACAGTCATTAAAGGGATGCATTCAATAAAGAAAAATCCAATTACCTTCTGCATTAGAGAAATCAAATTCATTTCTGGTGTTGGTCAAGGACAGTCTTTGTGGGAATACATGCAGGAAAGGGGGGACTGAGGACAATGCAAAAATATTGCTGTGTAGCATAAATACAATGTGAAACTTGTTGATGCTTCACTCCAGGGAAGATTATTAGAATTTGAAATTGCTGGTCTTTCTTTCTAAGCTGGGAGATATTTGCCTAACTCTTTGAGTCTCACAATCCTTCCCTTTGCCCTTCCTCTCTACTAGGTCTTTGCACAAAACTCAGAACTTCATTACGCCCCTTATCACATTATACCTTGTTGGCAGTCTTTCTCAGTAGAATATAAGCTTATCTTGGGGCTTGAGTATAGTACAATCTGAGCAGGAACATGCATGTTGAGATTTAAAAGTCAGTAAATGATCATAAAAGCAAGTGATCTCTACAGCAATCTAAGTGAAGACTTTGCTTCTCTGTGAGTTTAGCCTCTATGACATGGTGGTAACAAGGGCAGCAAGAAGATACAATGGCATCGGTAATATCTTGCATTTGCTAGAGAGCTTCATGGATTACAAAGCTCTTAGATGTATTCTTCTTAAGAATTGTTGTAGCAACTTTATAAAATAAGTCATTATATCCTGCCTTTCGCCCATGGAGAAAGAGAAGTTAGTGAGCAGGGTCACACTTCGAATGTACTGTTATGTGCACCAGCTCTGGGGCCAGCCTCCCTGGCTTCTAATCCAAGTTTTGTCTCTTACTATTTTTTGATTTGGGGCAAAGTAATCAACCACTGTGTCTCAGTTTCTTATTCATCATCTATAGGCACACAATACATGTTAGCAGGTGTTATAATAATTATAGATGTTTATTGTTGATGTCTATCATTCTGCTTCCTGTGACTGTGTTGAATAACTGGATTTGGAGTCAAAGGGATTGACAATCAGTCTCATCTCTTCCATAAAGACAAAACTATCATATATTGAACCGTTAGAAAGTGACAAAGATACAGTACAATGTTAAAATACATTACAGATTAAATTGCTGTGAAAAATCAAAGGGAAGGGAGGTCAGTAGCCCAACTGTACATGTAGGTACTCACACGTAGGTACTACATATAGTTTTATGTTAAGCATGTGATATTAATAAAAAATACTGATTTATTAGGATACAAGGTCATAACATAATAACAATAACAGTAGCTACATAGTGCCTCTCTTGAGATAGCTATTATGCAGTGGAGTATCATTTAAGAGAAATAAGTGCTATGCCATTAATACACGAGCATATACATTAAGGATATTAATGAACAAACATACACATACAATTTTGCAATGCTCTTTTACAACTTTTCTCTATTTAACAATATATCTTGAACATTATTATATTTACATCAGTACCTGTAAATTTATTTAAATAGTTTCTTCTTTGTTTCATCTTCTATCCTACATTCTTATGTGCATTTTACTGTAATATAAAAGGTTTCTATTATTTCTGATTATTATCTTTATAATTAAACTTCATTTAATAGATGTATTTTATTATTTCTGTTGATTTTATTTATTCCCTAGTATGAGCATTGACAAAATTATTTTTCTGCTTCTTCTCCCTCTGCCTTCTCCCCCTCCATCACCCTATTGTACTTATTATATTATTTTTCCTATTAACTTTTTGACTCTTTGAATATATTAAGTCCCTATTTTATTTATCATCTTTAAATGATACCTTTTCCCCTCATCTATAAAAGATGTGAACTTTAGAATATTATACTTTTTTACACCATATATCATTTCTATGTTGTTATGGTTTGGGAATACCTCTATATTCTGGTCTATAATCAGAAGCCATGCATTTCTTTTGACCTTAGTTCAAATTGCCTCAACAATCTTTTCCAGTACTACTGCTGGAGTTTTTCCACTACTTCCAATGCCTGAACTTTTCTCTATAACATTCTTCCGGAAGATTTGTGAAAACAATGCAGCCTACAACCAAATTGTTTATTTTCTTTACACGTGACCAATAATTAGGCTGAGTATAAAGTTACTGAATCACAACTGTTTTCCTTAGAATTGAAGGCATTGTTTTACTTTCTTAACACTGTTGAGTGATGCCAAGGAGCAGTATCAGAAAACTGGAACCAGAAAAATTTTTTCCATCTTTACAGGTGAATTGATTTTTTTTTTTTTTTTTTTTTTTTTGCTGTACGCGGGCCTCTCACTGCTATGGCCTCTCCCGTTGCGGAGCACAGGCTCCGGACGCGCAGGCTCAGCGGCCATGGCTCACGGGCCCAGCCGCTCCACGGCATGTGGGATCTTCCCGGACCGGGGAATGAACCCATGTCCCCTGCATTGGCAGGCGGACTCTCAACCACTGCGCCACCAGGGAAGCCCCGTGAATTGATTTTTTAATCGCGTGGATGCCCACAGTATTCTCTCTCTCTCTTTTTTTTTTAGTGTAATAATTTTGCTAAGTTTATTGATTGCTGTCACTTTTCTAGGCACAATTTGCCCTTTAAGTCTAAAGATTCTCATGTTTCTTTATTCTATTAAGTCTTTTGGGAATACTTAACCATTACTTTACTTATCCATTTTTTTAGTTCTATTTTTTAGAGACACAATTATGCAGATTCTGGGTTTTTTTCTATCTTCTATGTCTACACCTCTTTTTAACTTTTAATTTCACTCACTCAGTCATCCCTTACTATGATTTTGGGTGTGTTGACTAATGTTTGTGGAGATTCCAATTTGACCTTTTTTTCTCTACATTTTTCTCTTCTGCATTCCTTTCCTGAGCCTACCATCTCTTGTTTCATCTTCTACTGTCTCACACCATCCTCTCTACATTCTTGTATCTTTGCTTTGAAACCTTATTTTATAAAGACAATGATTTCACTAATTTTTTTAATTCACTGGGATATTTTAATCAAAATTTTCCTCTGGCTTGTGGTATCATTTTTCTGGTGGAGGGTTCTTCACCTGTTATTGGATTTTCTTGTTATTTTCTTCCTCTTTTATTCTTAATGACAAAATTCTCATACTGGTCCCTTTGGAATGGATCGCCTTCTGAATGATGTGAGGTTTTCCCTGGACTAGCATTCTGCAAGAGGCTCATGTTGAGGGGTGACAGGGCCCACTCCCAATCAGAACACCCCATCCCCATTATTCCAGGCCTCTCAGGGAGGGCCATCTACTTTGGAGAACTGTTCTTTGGCAACTTGGCCTGAGATCTGTAGTCACCATATGTCCTCTTAGCATTGTCATGAAACATACTTGACAGTCACTACATTTGGCAACCCTCCATCATGGAACATGCTTCTGATTTAGAGATGTGATTTAGTTAGAATCAGATAAAGTTAAAGATAAAGTTAGAATCTCTGACACTTATACTCCACACTCTTTTTGTTCATTGCCCAAATCTTCCTATTTTAAAATGGAAATTCTGTATTGTTATTTAAAATGATTATTAAAAGCCTTTTCATGATGACAGGTATTTTGGGCAATTTTGAGGCCATACCATCAAAAATAATTACTACATCTGTGATATACTTGTCTCCTTGTTTTAATGGTACTCATTAGATGACCCAAATAGCATTCAAAGTTAGTTTTTATTTAACGCTGTTTTAGATTAATGCCTTCCCCAAATACAACTTTATTCAAAATAAAATAATGAAACGTAATATGAGATTTTGTAGGTATTTGAACATAAGGTAATTTCAGATTTTCTGAGAGATTATTCTGAAGAAAAGCTTTGCTTCATATTCAGCATATATGTAATATAAAAATGTAATTAGGTTATCTGGCTACCTATATTTATTATATAAGTGAATTTTGAAAAAGTGTTTAGTTAATGGAATGATAAGTATTCTGTAAGAGCATTTATAATTTTCATCTCTTAAAGATAATAGTGCTAGGGGCTTCCCTGGTAGCGCAGTTGTTGAGAGACTGCCTGCCGATGCAGGGAACACGGGTTTGTTCCCTGGTCCAGGAGGATCCAACATGCCGCAGAGCGGCTGGGCCCGTGAGCCATGGCCGCTGGGCCTGCGCGTCCGGAGCCTGTGCTCCGCAACGGGAGAGGCCACAACAGTGAGAGGCCCACATACCGCAAAAAAAAAAAAAAAGATAATAGTGCTAATAGTTTCCCAATTTAATAGTGTCTTCCATCTCATGAAAATTAGATCAAAATATGCCATCAGCAATGGATGATTTTCATGGATTTCTGCAATTACTTTTTAAACACTTGGATACAGGTCCTTATATAATTGTTACTATGACCAAGATTTGGTTTTTGTTTTTGTTTTTAGTTCCTTGTCCAGTTAAGAAAGTAAATTGAGATTATTAGTAATGTACTGCCCCACAGCTGCAATATTCTTTTCCTGACTTTATTGATGCCACTTTTATTTAGATTTCATTGAGGCATATCACAGGTACACATTAACTGTACAGAATTCTTTAGATGGAATTATAAGCCAGTAATTGGCACTTATGAAGAATGAATAGGCAATTAATGCCAAATTTTCAACACCAAGCAAACCCATATTTTGGCAGGTGTTTTGAAGTTCCCTATAGTGTTCATTCAGGGACAGGATGGGAAGTTACAAAGTTCCTTTAATTTGTAATAGCAAACTTTACTTTTGAGGGCTTTAGCTGCCCAAAGAATTATGGTTCAGGACACAGTGATTTACCAATAGCCAAAGCCAATACCAAAATGAGTGAATCTTCACATACCCAGGCCAAGAGGAGAGACTGTTTATCATTATGAATAACATGAGCATGACAGTGAGTAATAAGTCATTGGTCACAAACCAGGAAATGTCAGCACTTAAGCTGGAGAGGAAGAAAAGATGGTGAGCAGGGCTCCAGTATTTCTTTAAATTGTTCATTTTACTTCTATGCTTCTAAGCAGATTGATGGAAAGTCCTTGTTCATGCTGCAGCCATATATCCCCAAATTCTTCCCAATGTCATCAAAATTATAGTAAGAAGTCTGACTCCATTTTTTTTTTTTTTTTTATATTTGACTGCTGACTACTTTTAAGCTTCACCATCCACTCTTCTCCTTTTGCTCCACATCTGGGTAAGTTGATGAGAAAACCCTAGTACTCCTTCCCTTGGCATCATAAGTTGATGAGAAAACCCTAGTACTCCTTCCCTTGGCATCAGCAGGAAGTCCAAACCACGAGCAGGAATTCTCACTCCAGACCCACCCCAGATCCACCATAAAAATCCCATGTCAGTCTCATTTTCTGACTCCTTCAAGCCATTTTTGGCCCTGTTTGGGAGCCGCCATGCTCTCTGAGAACCTTCATTATGGGAGGAATAAACCTTTTCATACTCTGTTGGTGCAAGTGTGGCATCATCACTGTCAACACTTGAACAAATTTGAGATGGGGTCCATCCTACTTCTACGGAACGGTGACAACAATAGCAAACTTGACATCATCATGACAAATAGAGAGTTCTTTGTGATTTTTTTCTCAGGTCTACTTTGAGATCCTAACTTTTTGTTATGGAGTCTTGGCATCTTCTGATACAAACGTATTCTCGTCACCAAACAGCAGTGCAAAAGTCTTCAAATGAACTGAGATACTCCTAAGAGATTGTCAAGGAAACGTCAATGTATTCTTGAAACTTTAGTTCCATGCATCAAAGGCTAATATTATGTAAAGACAAAATCTACCTAAGTGACTAAAATGAAAAACAGTAACAACACCGAATGAAGATGAGGGTGTGGAGAAATTGTGGGAGACTATCTCCCATATATTCCAGGGAAGTGAAATGTTACAGAAACTCTGGAAAACAGTTTGGCAGTTTGTTATGAAACTATACATCAATTTCAACACAGTCCAACAGTTGCACCCTTGGGCATTTTTCCTACACAAAAATAAATGTATGATAACACCAACATCTGTACATAAATGTTCATGTCAGCTTCATTAAAAATAGCCCCAAACTGGAAACAATCTAGATATCCTTCAGTTGGTGGATAAATACATGGTTATACATCTGTGTCATGGAATAGTACTTAGCAATGAAAAAGAGCAAACTACTGACACATACAACAATTTGTATGAATTTCCAGAGAATTATGGTGAGTGAAAAAAAAATCAATCCAAAAGGTCACGTACTTTTCAAATCTATTTAGATTACATTTTGAAAAGACAAAATTTTTGAACTGGAGAACAGATTAGAGGTTGCCAGGGGTTAGGAAATAAGGTGTGGCAAAGGTCAGGGGGTGAATATGGTTGTATAAGGCAGAATGAGGGATCCCTGTGGTGATGGAATTGTTCTGTATCCTAACTGTGGTGATGGATACACAAACATACGTATGTGATAAAATGGTATAAAACTAAAAACACACATACAACACACATACAAATAAGTACTAGTAAAACTTGAGAAATCTGGTGGATTGCTCCAATGTCAATATCTTAGCTGTGATACCGTAGTATGAAGTAACAGTGGGGGAATCTGGATAATGGGTGTATGGGATTTCTCTGTAGTATTTCTTACAATAGCACATGACTCAGTTATCTCAAAATAAAAGTGTTAATTGAAATTTTTTATAAAAAGCTGATGTGGTGTAAACCCTTGATACAAAATAGGGAGGAAGTAAAAGCTCCCAGCTCTAGCAACAATATCCTGACTGTAAAGGGAGACTCTATAAAATGCAAAAGATTTAAAGTGGTTGAATTAACCCTGCAAACCTACTCATTATCAGAATATAAGCTCCATGATTGCAGAGATTTTGTATATTTTGCTCACACTCTGTCCCCATCCTCTAGCATTCTATCTAGTATACTATAGGGTCTCAGTAAACATTTATTGAATGAATGAATGAAAGGATAACTGGATGAATGAGTAAACAAAGGGAATCAAGAGGAGCATGGAATGCAGAACAGACCAGTGGGGAAAGCTAGGATAAATAGTATTAGTCCAAAGAGCTCTTTCAGAATTCTCTGTTTAGTGGTGATGATGGTGCTAATAGCGGCAGTAGCAGTAGTGGTGTTAGGAGTGTAGTACATGGATGGTAGAATATTCCTTTTCCTCCCAACCCCGCCCCTTCACCTCTTGGAAAGGTAGGAAGACACAGGAGGTATACAGTTAAGATTCCAAAGGAGGTAGAAGTGGTCTTTATCAATGTCTGGAAAAATAAAGAAATCAAATACAATTTCAAACAAGGATATTAAGTCTAAGATGCATGCTACTCACATTATCCATGTACATAATATATTTGCTTTATTATGAATTTATTTATAGATGAACTAAATAAGGACATATAGCAATCCCCTATTTTAAAGACTGAACAGTAGTACACTTTCATATGCTTTTTTTGTGGTGTTGATACATTGTATAACTCTGGGGGGTAGTGTGTGGTGGCCTCTGGACTTGGACAGTACCCAGCCTGTGCATCTTTATGTAGTGGTCCTGTTTTATTGGTATCTCTGCATTCCTTGTAGCATAGCATTATTTTCTTATCCTCCCTCTTAGGTTACTCTACATGGAAACAAAGTCTAAATGCACTTCTTTGACACTAAGGAAATACTGTACTGTACAGGACAACGCATGTAGTTTTTCTCCTATCACTGCCACCTGACCCCCACTACACACACCATACCACATACATGGACACACACAGTCAGTCAGTCTTACAGAACAGCACTTCCTGCTGAGTCAAAGAAAGAGCCAATGGTCAACCAGAAAGGATTATGCATACTCACTGAGGTACACTAGCTGAGCATACAATTAAGTAAATGGAAAATACAGACGAAATTTTCCTAAATTACCTAGGGATGCCTTGAATGAATTGCTACAAGAAATATCTGAAAATCACTGGCAAACATCTACTGGTGAACATTAAACTTGGAATGTATTCTACAGCTTTTTAGAAGCACAACCAGGATTTCATAAGGCATGAATATTAATGCACCTGCTTATTATCTCCATTGATAGCCTACACTGCTTTTGTGATATGTTGCACCTTATTGCTGGATCCCTACTGATTTACAAAGAGTCATGGACTGTTTTAGTATTAAGTAAGGAGATTGGGCATGTTTCAGTATATAGAAGCACTTAGAAAAAGATACCTGACTTACCTGAATACAGAAATATACACAATCTAAAAGTATCTTCCCAGGCAAGGTCTGCAGAGTTTCAAATAGTGTGTTAACAGATGCAGAATAAATACAATGTGCCCTAGTACAATTTGCTGTCTAGCACTTTGAATTATAATATAGAGTAAATGGAAAGAACTAGAATTATTACTGATTTTGCTGAACAAGAAGCCAGCAGAAAAATATTTAGACTATCTTCTGCCATGTTATTCCTTATGAGTGGCTAAATTATCAAATGATAGTAGCTTAATATTACATGGTTAAGCATTTATTTTTGTTTTGTGGCTCGAAGGAATAAGCAGTTTTCAGCATCTATACTTTCCTTATTTTGTTAACATAGATAAGAGATTGCTACTAGAGAAATTAATTATACAAAATAGGCCATAATATGGTAGCTTTGTGACTGTACATATGAATGGAGGGCCAATACAAAGACATATAAAAGATGCTTTCAGAAATGTGATTAGAAGAACCATTATTCACCAAGCAGCCTTAGAACACAGAAAGGGCAAACATCTCCTTAAAGGGAAAATAAATCTCATTTTAAAGATCTCAGCATTCCAGTTTCTGAGTGAAATGCTTAAAACATGCTAGCTCTAATGACAGGACCAATGGAGTTGGCTCAGTCTCCCAGACCCAGCACCACTATGTAACCTGCCATATTGCTTGCATGATATTTATTAAAATGTTTTAGTCAACTCTGAAAGGTGACAAATCCAAACCTATAGGCCAGTGGGTTGAAAAGCATTGGCTTGTCATTCCTACTGCTAGTAAAAAGCAAGTTCAAGAAAAGGCTGATAAATCAACCATCTGACATAACCACCTTTGCTCTGTTTTCAAAATTTGAGAGATTATCAAGTAAGGCAACCACCAAGTAACATATCTTATAAATTTAAGCATTATTTCTATGTTATATTGGTGTCTGATATAATTATAACACTATGGACTAAATGTTTGGGTGACATAATGGCAAGCTCAGAATTCAAAAGCAGTATCCTAAATATGTATCTTCGCAGTGGGATTATTATTTCAGCATTCAGTGTCTAAAACTAAATATTTTCGTGTCAAATACAAGTAAAATATTGGTTTTAGAGCATATTTTAAAAATTAAACCTAGGAAGTTGCTTTAATCAATATGTTTTCTGTCGTTTTGTTAATATTTCACAGACATCTACATATTCAAGATGTTTTGGGCTTCCCTGGTGGCGCAATGGTTGAGAGTCCGCCTACCAATGCAGGGGACACAGGTTCGTGCCCAGGTCCAGGAAGATCCCACGTGCCGTGGAGCGGCTAAGCCCGTGAGCCATGGCCGCTGAGCCTGCGCGTCCGGAGCCTGTGCTCCGCAACAGGAGAGGCCACAGCAGTGAGAGGCCCGCGTACCGCAAAAAAAAAAAAAAAAAAAAAAAAGTTTTAATTAAAGTTATTAAAATTTTACCTATATCAAAGTGCATATAATGTATATTAAGGCATAAAGAATACAAATAAATAGTACAGCATCTTCCACTATGTACCTTGAAAAAAATAGAATAAAAACAAAAACTTTTAAGCCCTCTGTGTACTTATCCCCAGTCAAATTACCTTGGGGTAACCACAATTCTAAATCTTGTATTTTATAATTCCCATTTTCTTGTTTTTCTTTGTGGCTTTATGTCATCTGGATGTAACCACAAATATAATACAATATTATTTAGTTATATATATTTTGTGTATTTGTAGTTAAACAGAATAATTCAGTGTGATTTTCCTGCATCTGGCTTCTTTCACTCATTATTTTTCTGAGATTTATCTAGAATGAAGCATTTAGTTATACCTTTGATCTCCACTGCAACTCTATTGATAATTTCTTTTTCATTTTTTATATGGTTTATTTGTACCTTTTTTCTTTTAATTTTGATTACTCTTGTAAAGATTTGTCAATTTTATTAGGCTTTCAAAATTTCCTTGGTTATTTTCATTTCTCTATAGTACCTTTATTTTTATTATATTAATCTCTGCTCATATTTATTCCTTCCTTCTGTTTTTTAACTGATTCTCCTGTTTTTATTCACCCTAAGATCTTAATGCTGTATACTTAATTTATTCATTTTCAGTGTTTCTTTTTCTTATTGTAAGTATTATGATGGTGGAGTTATCAATTATTAAATTCTGTCAATTTATCCTTTATAAATTTTGAAGGTATGTTATAGGGTACATATTAGTTTAAAATTGTTACACCTTCCTGGTGAATTCATTTTAACCAGTGGTTAACTCTCTTTAACCCTAAAAAGGCTTTATTTTCCCTCCCAAAGGTCTATTTTGCTTGCTATCAATGTAACTACATCAATTTTATTTTGGATACTCTTCCCCTAGTACCTATTTTCCATTTCTTTACTTTCAAAATTTCTTTTTCTTTATATTTGGGGCATGAGTCTTGAAAACAGCATGTGGCAGGCAGAATTCGAAGAATGATCCCAAATGACCCTTGCCTAATTGATCCAGTGAATTCTGCCAACAAGCTGAATGAGCTTGGAAGGGGATTCTTCCCCAGACCCTCCAGGTAAGAGGCCAGGATGGTCAAAACTTTGATTTCAGACTTGTGAGATCTGAAACAGAGAACCCAGTGGAGCTCATGCAGATTTCTGACCTACAGAACTGTAAGCTAATGAATGGGTTTTGTGTTAAGCTGCTAAATTTATGATAACTTGTTATGTAGCAACAGAAAATTAATATACAGCATATAGTTTAAAATTGCTTTAAGCTAATCTGTCCATCTTTGTCTTTTAAGAAAGTTACATTAGCTGTGCTTACTAATATAATTTATTTCTACCACTTCATTTTTTACCTCTATTGCTTCAACTTTTCTTTTTTTCCTTCATTTTTGCCTTCTTTCAGATTGATTGAGTTTTTATTTGCATTTAATTTCTTTCTTTCTTCTGTATTGATTTCAATGCTATAGTATTTATTTCTATTTACTAGGAATTTGTCCTAGAAATTTTACTCAGTATACATAAATTACTAAAATCTAGTTAATCAGTATCACTACTCTACTCCCAAACAATTCAAAGAACTTATAGTGATTGAATTCTGATCACCCGTTCCCAACTTACATGCAAATTTGTCTAGAATTTTAGTTCCATCTGGCTTTTATTACCACCTGCTTATTTTTAACAAATAAGTCATTATAGTTAATTTTTCACAGTCATTTTTTGCTTATATTTAAAAGCATATTAAACATTTTTTGTCCACAAATCTCTTCTAGCATCTCAGAGTGCCTTTTTAGAATCATTATTCTTATATCTTCATTGTAATGTTGCCTTGAGAAGCTTCTTTAGTGAGTTTGTAAAGATAAAGTTTGTTTTACTTTTTTCTGAAAATTTCTACTTGGCTGGTATTGTTACACAAGAGTTTTTATGGGCTTTACTGTTCTAAGAAAATTTTCTTTTAACATATGGAAGATATTCTCCTGGCCTCTTTTGTTGCTGATTAGAAATCGTCAATCTTTCATTTCTTTATAGGTAACTTGTTTTGTTTTCTTGTTACTTTTAAGGTTATTTTTCCTTTGATGATATGTAGTTTCACTCTCACTTGTCTAGGGGTGGAATTTTTTTCCTATTTTGAATTTGTTGTGATTCTGGAAGCTGAAAAATTGTAAAATCTAAGCTTTTTTTTTTTCCTTCAAATATTGCTTCACCCCATCCTATTTCCACCTTCTGGAATTTTGATTAGATGCACATAAGAACTTGTCACTTCATGTCTCTTACCTTCTTTTAAATATTTTCTATTTCTCTGTACATCACTATGGAAAAATATATTTCAGATGTATTTTATACTTTAATAATTATCTATCTTTGTCTAATATGTTCTTTAACCCCCAAATAATTTTTCATTTCAATCATTATGTATTTTTATTCCTAAAAGTTCTGTTTGGGTCATTTTCAAATTACCCAGTCTTCCATTCCTTAGTTACATTTTCAATTCCTTCTTTATTCATTTGAATATATTATTTGAAAATACATTTTTATGTGCTATATAGAACATTCTAAAAACTAAAATCTGTGTGGGTCTGTTTCTGCTAGTTGTATTTACTGCTGTTACTTATGATACTTATTGTGTCTTTTGTAATTTTTGATTATACAGTCATGTTTATTGGCATTTTATTTATGCAGATATTTTAAGGACAGGTTTGTTAACATGTTCCCTCAGAGAGAATTCATGCTTGGTTCTGTGAAGGGCCTAAGAAAACTTCCAACCTGGGATCACTTTAAAATAAATTCTTAGTGTAAAGTTTATGAACCCGCAGGAGGTGGGAATTTGGGCCATCCACCCACTTGGGGGACAGTTTATGGTTATAAATTCTCAGGGAGACTTCATTTTCTCCTCTCTTCAGAACCCATGACAAGGCAGCCAAGTTTCTAAGGTGTTTCCTTATTTAGGGCAAATTTTTACCAGTCAACTTTCTCACTGAGAGTGAAGTTTTTCCAGGTTCCTGGCTTTTTGTTGACTGTTTCTAATTTGACAGTACATCTCGTCTGGACCCTCAGTTTTGTCTTCTTTTCCTCACATGAGTGTAAAAAAAAAGAGCTCTAAGTCACTAACAATGGGCAGATACCCTCAGGCCAGTCACTGTCCCTCTCCTTAACTATCTGGGTTTGATTCATATTTTACTTTCGGTCTGTAAGGATATCCTTTATTTTCCAAAAAGAAAAAGACCATGGTTTTGAAAAGATTGCTATTTTTATTTTCTATTTGTTTTATTTAAAAATATGAATATAGTCAAGGTATTTGTTATTGGAAGGTGGTTGACTTTGTTATTGTTTTTGCTTTTCCCCAGTTATCTAGTTCACCATATTCCCAGTAACAGTTCAATTTTTCCACACCCTTTCTATCACGCTCACTTTAGCAGTGTACAGAACATGATGTTTTAACAAAGATACCAAGTTTTCATCATTAATCCTAGAAAGGCTAGATTCATGTCTAGAAATAATTAATTCTAGAATGAATAAAGATATTCAATAATTTTCAAAGGTGCCTAGCCAAATAAACTCATAGGTTCTCTGTTTTGTTTTCCAGTCTACAAGTACAAAGCTGGGTGCACTTGAGAAATGCCTCCCCTCCCCTCACATAACTCATTTCTACCTTAATCTGAAGCAGAGTAGATGCTAATCAAGTTTTCACTTTATATCTTTGGGAGTTTAACACATGTTTATTGACAGCAAATTCACATGCATTTTCTCCATGATCTAGGCATTACTGTGTTCCCAGTTTTGGGAGCAGAGGAGGCTTGATAACTGGTCCAAGGACAGAGTGTGACAGAACCAACATGCAGAATAAATGCCAGTATGCCCGATTCCAAAGTCCAAGCTGTGAGCCAGTGTGCTCTGTGTCTACTTCATTAATATTATCGATGTTTTATTCCAACAAATAATTTATCATCAATTGAAAATCTTCATTTAACAAATGGTGAAGCAGACACAGAGGAGTTTCATGACATGCACAGAACAATTTAGCATTTACAGCCAAAGTAGGCCATCTTGTTCTTAATCCTCTTCCCTCACTGACACTTACATTTGGAATATGACAACCCCATTTAGAAAAGTCTGAAAACACTGAGCATCCAGTATGTCCTAAGAGACAGAGCAGGAAGCCAAGGGCCAAGCTTCAGATGCAGAGGACCTTGGATGCTATGCGTGGCCCCCTGACTCTGCTACTGAAGACTCTTCTGCGGGAGTGGGAATGAGGTTGACATGAGATTATCCTTTACAGTTTTATCCCAAACTCACTTCCCCTACTACTGGTCTACTCCGCTAAGATTGAAATTATTATTTGAGGCAATGGTATACAAAGGGGTGTGATTACTGCATTAAACCTGAAAAATTAGAAAGAAACATCTTAGAGCCACAATTTAGTGTCAATCTTACCCTTACATCTTGCTCTTTATGTGTAAAGCTTATTCTGATCATAAATATACAAATAAAATGTCCTTTATGTTTTATCACACGATTTGGAAAATGTTTACATATTTTATAAGTATTTATTAAATATTTTTTTAAAGGTTTTTGAACCACCACACACTAAATTACTTCTTTACTTATGGGAAAAAAATAAGTTGCTACTTCAACTCAATTTAAAGCGATGGTCAATTTACTAAATACTCACTGACCACAAAACTTGTGACCTCCACTAAGCACTATGATAGTTCATTGACTTGTTTCAGGTTGTTCATCCTTATAATGGGGATGATAAGCCCCGTGTCCCTCACGAGATTGTTGTGGGCTTTGTGGTGGTTAATTTTATGTTACATTGATTGGGCTAAGGGATGCCCAGATACTTGATGAAACATTATTTATGAGTGTGTCTGTGAGCGTGCTTCCAGACGAGATTAATATTTGAATTGGTAGACTGAGTAAAGAAGATAGCCTTTGGACTTAGGGGCATCATCCAATCCATGGAGACCCTGAATAGACCAAAAGGTGGAGGAAAGGTGAATTTGTTCTTTTTGCTCCTGCTGGGACATCCATCTTCCCCTATCCTTGGACATCAGCGCTCCTGGTTCTTGGGCCTTCAGGACTCGGACTGGGACTTATAGCATTGGATTCCATGTTCTCAAAGTCCTTTGGACTTGGACTTATATCAATGAACCCCTACTCTTAGGCCCTTGGACTCAGACTGAATTATACTGGCTTTCCTGGCTCTCCAGCTCGCAGATGGCAGATTATGGGATTTCTTGGCCTCCAAAATCCCAGGAACCAATTCCTATAATAAATATCCTCATATATATATACATATATCTATATCTAATCTATATCTATATCTAAATCTATATCTATATCTATCTATATCTCCTGTTGGTTCTGTTTTTCTGGTGAACCTTGACTAATATAGGCCTGGAGCAGAAAATACTATTAAATGATCCAATATGTAAGGTCATTATTGAACAAAGCAAGCATATCAGAGTCCCTGCCTTCAAGGAGTTTAGAACCAGTTAGTAGAAAATCTCAAATCAGTTCGATGCAGAACAAAACAAAATGTCAGTTGAAGCCATTACAAGTCTACCAACTCTTATCTAAAATTTACTGGGGCCAGATACATTTTAGGATTTAGAATTCTTCAGATTCTAGAAGGGGAACATAGTAGACATAAGTTTAGGAGGTAACACTTCCACAATAAAACATATTCATATTTCTGTAACAAAACACGTGAGTCTTCACACTTGTCAGGGTAAATAAAGAGCACAAAGGGCCTTGTGTCAGTTCAGATCTGGTTTTGCCAAAAATGAAGGCAGGGTAGGTTTTGCCATGAAGTGAGTTGTAAAATCTTTTTTTTTTTTTTTTTTTTGGCTTTCAAAGCTTTTGAGATTTTGGAATTGTGGATAAAGAGTTATAAATCTCAGACATATGTAACTGAAACAATTATTTATCATCGGGTTCTTACTCAATCTGTTCCTTTCATTTATCCACGGATTTATCTAGTAAATGAATTCTGTTTCTGGTAGAAGCCACAACAGGCAGCAGAATCACCTAAGTAACACTCCTGTCACTTAGTTGCTGAGTCTTACCCCAGGGCAATCGGATCCCATTTGTCTGAATCCAGATCTCAGTATTTTTTCCAAAGTCCTACAAATGATTTTCTATACATCCTTTTTTTGAGAACCACGATTTTAAGAGACAATATCTTTGCTCTATATCTGGTTTAATAGCTCAAGAAAATCAACAAACAAGAATGTTTCATGTTAAATTAAATTTCATGATATTAGAATATCATGAAAGTGGGTTGTCTATTTCATTAAATTCTGTATTTTGAGTGGCCATTTTCATTATTATTACTTTCCCTAGCTGGACACTTCTACAGTTCACACGGTGTGTACAGCTGGTGTGGATCAATCCTTGGTCTAGAGCTGGTCCTGTTTGTCATCTCTAGTCCTTTAATTGAGCAATTTAATCAGGCATAGGCATAGGTCTCTGAAGCTTATTTTGGCGTAGGTCTATGAAGCTCTGTCAGAAAACCATGCTCGGTTGCTATTCATTTAAAAACAGGTAACCTCAGAATTTCACACATTTTCAGCCATCTCATCTAGCACATAGCTCCAAGAATTTAGAAGAAATGATTTAAACTCTGGATTTTTATTCATAAAATAAATTTAATTTTTCTAAAATCACTTCTACATCCCCTTATAGTGATGCAGAGAAGTTAATTTTGATACCACTTCTAAGTTCTTTCCTTTAAGTTTGAAGAAGAGCAACACATTACTGCTTTTCTTTGCCTATTTAAAGTTTCTGAAACTTTCCCTTTTACAAAAGAGATGTTTAAGCATTGCAGGTTGCTGATTTTTTTTGTTGTTCTGAGGAGTAACAAGACAATATATTATTTTTTCTTTCAGGTATAGCATGCTGTCATATCCTTTTGTATATTACAGACAAGTTAATAAATTCATGCTTATGATAACATGAGCCTAAGGTAAATACCTTTATGTCTCAGAATATACTATTGTACAGAAGAAAATCTAACATTCTTTTAGTGTCTCTAGCTTATCAAAACCATTCTCACAAACCTTTATATATTTTTCACAGCAATAAGTAATCCTTTCATACAATACAGAGGAATACCATTTTCTGCAATAGCACTTGACTGAAAGAAAGATTCCCAGCAAACAGATATTTGAAATAAGTATTAAGAATGCAAAACAAATCCATTCCTAATTATGGCAACGAATTGGACATGGGAATCACTCACTCACTTATTCTATTATGAATTCTTAATTCATTAAGAATTATCAATGTGCTAAAGCACTATTTTAGATTCTTGAACTACATCAATGAAAACAAACAAAAATCATGGTATTAATATTGTAGAAGGAGAAACAAAATTTAAACAATAAACATAAATATGTTACATAGTATATTATAAGGCAATAAGTGACATGGAAAAGAGAAAAACATGAGCATGGTAAGACAGATGGGCATGCCAGGGGAAAGCAGTAGCAGAAGATGGGGATGATTGCAAATGTACTTGGGCTTCGTTGAGAAGGTGGCATTTCAGCAAAATGGACAGCGGGTGGAAGATGCTAACCACAGAGAAGCAGGAGCAAGGAGACTTGTCATTCAAGGCTGCTGGCCTCCTTTTTTATCCAATGACCTCTGAAGACAAGAGTCAAGAAGTGACTGGTACCTGATGAGTTCTTTGGCCCTCTGGTCACTAGGAATGGCACAATTAGGGCTGAGTTGCTCTAGAAACCATGATAATCTGCCATTACTCTCAGATTCTCTTTACCAAGTTAAGGGGTCCTTGAATGGGTTAAGCATTAAGATGTAGTAAGACGGAAAACCAGTACCAGAAAAACAATAAAGAAAAATGAATCAGGATTAGCAGCAAAGGGTCAGCAGAGAAGTAAAGCCAAAGTCGTTTATTAGATGCTCAAACGGAAGATGACTCAAGTTACTGAAAAAGAAAACAGAACCACAGGCCTAAAAGAGGAGCCCAAATCAGGAAGTAAAATCAGATATGGAGGTGTAAGTAGTTCACATTGTCCAAGTAATTTAATGTGATCTTTGAGGCCTGGATGTATGCCTTCCTGCTTCATGAGGTGCCCCTAACTATTGTACTGTATTTTACATCCCTCTTTCAAATTTGTTCCGAAAGAGGCACTATGTGCAAGTTCTTCCCCCAAACACCAGGTTGGATTCTTTGACTTCATCTCTTAAACCATTCTCAGAGCCACCTAAAAGCAAGGATTTAATTTCATCAGCTGCCTGTTGAAATAGAAAGCTGGTTATATTGATTCTTCCTTAAACCTAGTGGATAGATCAATACTAAGTAAATCATTGGTTAGAGCTCCATATGAGTCAGTTAGGATCTTAAAAAGCATCTCTCTGCTCAATATGTGTATACTTGCACCCCTTACATAAAGCAGCTCTCTCAAAAAGCAAATACTGATGGTCAAATGGGATTAGTTAAGGGCAGTAGATGATTGATCTTCAGACATTAGGACATAGTACTTTGCCTGAGAAGCTACCCACTTCTTTGGTTTAATTCTATTTATGACTCAAGACCCAGCACAAATACATTAGACTGTGAGCACGTCTAGGTTACAGATCCCAATGTATTCAACCTGAATGCCCCGCACTTTCTTTGGCACATTATATTATTTCAGAAAACATTACTGAGGGCCAAACATTAAAAATATATGGGCTTTGCTCTTCAGGGACTTTCAAATATTTGATAAATGATTAAATGAAAAACGAAATATTAGGTTAACAGCATTCGCTCTAAAGGGCATAATAGGAGAAACTACACATAGTCAAAATTCCTCTTCTAGCATATAACACAAAATAATATACTTTTGAAAAATAGAAAAATTAGAAGTTTGCTTTGACAAACATATAAATCATAGGAATCAGAGAAAATATTCAAGATCATAATGATCTTGATATTTTTTCCTATTTACTTCTGTCCATCTGGATTAAACTGATATGGGGAAAATAAATATGCAAATATAAAAGTCTGGATACAATTAAAAAACACATATACATTAAATAGTTTTAAGAAGCCTCCCTAGTGAGAGTCCATCTGTGCAGGAAACTAATATGTACTAGAAAACTTGACTGCCTTCAGAATTAAATAAGGAGGATGCTTAAATATAAAATTACTGCTGGTTTACTGTAAGATTATTTTCTACATAATCCCAGGTTCTCTCCATTCAAATCGCTCCTGAAGAGAACATTAGGCATGTTTAAAGATAGGGTACACAGGGAGTGGGAAGGTAAGCTGAGACGAAGTGAGAGAGTGGCGTGGACATATATACACTACCAAAGGTAAAATAGATAGTTAGTGGGAAGCAGCTGCAAAGCACAGGGAGATCAGCTCAGTGCTTTGTGAACACGTAGAGGGGTGGGATAGGGAGAGTGGGAGGGAGATGCAAGAAGGAGGATATATGGGGATATATGTACAGCTGATTCACTTTGTTATAAAGCAGAAACTGACACACCACTGTAAAGCAATTATACTCCAATAAAGATGTTAAATAAATAAAATAAAGATAGGGTAATTCCTTCAGCCTACAAGAGAACCACTACTGAGTCTTACTCTCATGAATTGAAATTTTAATGTGTTCCAAAGAACTGAGCACAGAGTAGCAGTTATTTGGCAGATTGGCGATGAAATTACTTTTGCTTGCCTAGTGTAAAAGTATCTATCTTTTTTTTTTTTTTACAAATTCATAACCTTTTTCCTCTTGGTTTTCTACCACAAAGTTGTTATAAAATGAGGGATGCTAAGGTAGTCCTTCTATTAGGGACAGTAAAATTAATCTTCCTAGATATACAACGTGGCTACTCGAAATTATGTTAAACGGAACAGAGTTCTGAATATTACTAGGGTTTTAAAACATAAGTTTCTTATAGGCTATTATGATAGTAAATCATTCTCCTTGTCACCTACCCTGTTCCACAGGAAAACTGCGTAAGTATGACACAACATATGGGGAGGTTTGACGGTAAGCAATTCACACATGCACGCCTCTCTCTCTGCATCTTTTCATGTGCCTTTAACAGCTCAGAGAGAATTTGCTAAGTTGGCTATCAATTAAACAAACAAGTTGTAAAGTGAAGGATACTGCTCTCACTGGACCAACTTTTCTTGGTTTGCCAACCCTAGGTCTCTGTAGGAGAAAATGTTCTGATTGTTCTCATTGAGGCGTAAGGTTCAGCGGGAAGGCAAGTCAACAGGGGTTGCTTGACTCAGCTGTCAGTGCTGGTATTGGAAGGGCTGGGGCTTCCCATGATATCTGAAAGAGCAGATGTCAGAATCCTAACCACACCTCATTATCACGACTCCCAAAAGCCCTTTTCACACAGTGGGGTTTTGGCAGAGATTCCAGGCAAATCATCTGCTGATCGTTCTGCATTCCTCCTGCCAAAATGCCCTTAGAAGTTCCTACTGGACATATATCACGCTCTGCTCATATTGCTACAGAACATTCTGGTGACCTGTTTTTAAATTGCTGCTTTGTGTTAGAACAGGTGGTAGGTGGCATGTAAAAAAAAGACACCAATAATAACACTGTAAGAAATCAGGAGCTTATATGTATATATTAGGTAGGTCTGAGAATGAACAAGAGATCTAATAAACTGCTTAATCTCAAACATCAGCCAGATTCTTTTTTCCTGTGCATCATGTTACACAGAAGTGGGAAAACCATTAAATAAATGACCCCAAAACCGTTATTTCACACAGCAGACACCCTCTGCCTGATTCAGGGACTAGAGTGCAATACAGTGGCACATGCAACAACAGCTATGTGGACATGCATCCAATAATAGGGGATGCCTGAATGAACAATGACATATTTATACTAACCAAATAATGTAATATAACAATTAACAACAATTCTCTTATATGAGTGGGCAAAATATTATAAATACACCAAAATTTAAACTGTTACTATCTCTACCTGAGGATTATTGGCAATGTTTTGCTTTTTTCATTATGTATTTCTGAGTACACTAAATCCTAGAATCCTATATATAAAAAAATAACAACACAATTAATGGTTAAAAATAGTTATAATTATGTCCACAGGAGTATTTTAATACACTAAAATACAAAAAAAAAAAGTAAGGGTATATAATAAGATAGGGAAGGCAACTAATAGATGTAGAAAGTTATTTTAAATTAAAAATTCCCACCTAGAGGGAATGCTGAGGTTTAATGTATCAATAAATGAATTGGATGATATACAGTTCTGTGCTTCAAACCAGTGGCTGACAGGGAACTGGCAGAATAAGTAGACTAGATTAGAAAAAAAGATCAAAGTATATATTAAAGGAATGCAGAAATGGCCTGAATCTTACAAGTTAAAATTAAATAAGGTTAAATATCATTTCTATCATCATAGCTAATAAACAAATTAGACAGAATGGGAGAGGAATGGCTTAACAGTAGCCTATGTGACAAAGTATAGTTGTCAGTACATTCAATATGAAAGAATAAATTGATGGGATTATCAAAAACAAATGTAATCTTGGGCTAAATTACTAGTATATCTAAAACATTAGAGATGATAGTATAGTTCTTTTCTGGGTTGGCTGGGCCATAGCTGGAGTAATGAATTATATTGCATAATCCACATTTTAAGAGAAATATTGATAAAGTAGTGACTGGGATATTGAGGCATCTTGAAGTCAAGTCAATTGAGAAATGACTTAAGTTGTAGATGCCTGCCCTGAGAAGAAAATATGTAGGTGAATTATGTCATGTATCTTTAAATATATCATAGGAAAATTTGGTATGTCTGCAACAGTTGGAACAACAATCCCAAAATATAAGCTCAAGAGAAGTGATTTCAGGTCAGTGTAAGGTAAAGCTTTCAAATAGTCAGACTTGTCAAGAGCTAGAAGAGGTTTCCTGTGAGGTAATGAGATCTTTGTCACTGGAGGCATCCAAGTCTATTCTAGACAATTCATTGGCAAAGTTGTAGGTTACAATCCAGTGATAATTGACATTAATAAAATAATCATTACATTCTCTTTCAAAACAGAAAAACTATAATTAAATGGATAATTTGTAACTGTATATTTTAATCAACTCATACCCCAATCAGTCCTCACTTTATAAGTTGTGAATACTGAATTATTAATAACTTTCCCGAGGCATGGTGAATCAGGTGAGGCAAAGATCTAAGAAAAAGAAGTGTGAGGGGTTTCAACCTGAGTATACCCAGCTCATGACCTTTAATGAAATTTGCAACAATCCGTTTCACAGTACCTGCAGAATCATAGCCACAGGCAAATGTAGAATAAAAATAAGTTATAAATAAATAAATATTTCAATTACTGTCCAGGTTTTTGATTATACATGTGGAAAGAGTAGATTGTTTTAAGATTTAGGTGATGGGACGGCCAAGAGAGTGTTCATTTGGCATTGAGCTTTAAATGAGCTATAACAGTAAATCTTTTGTGAAAAGAGGGAAAGGAAGACAGACATTCAACATTTTGCCCAGTATATTTTTGCCCAAAATAGTTGTGTATTGACCATTTTGCCCAAAATAGTTGGGTATATTTCTGTTCTAAAGCATTATTTCCCTCCTGAAATGGTCTGTACTGCATTGTAAACAGAATGTTCTTTCCCACAAGAAACCAGCAAGGAATGGGGTTTTTGCTGGAAACGCTACTTGTATCTCTTTAATGGTTTGTAACTCAATTTTTTAAATCTGAGAAATGCAGCTGGGATAACAGGTTGCCAACATGCGTTACCTATGGGCCTTAGTCACATATAACTTTATCCCTTTCCTTTCTGAGTTGGTCCTCCGTTATACTGTACCAGCCCTCATAGCTATTTTTTTTTTTTATATTCTTAACTTGGTCACTCTCTTCCTATAAAATTCTTTGAGGGCAGCTTTTTAATTATGTTAAGACCATTACATAACATTCTCTCCATCACCAGCTAGAATTCCAGCTCTGGGGCAATGAAGAAAGTGAAATGGCCATAGTCAAGTGAAGACCACCTGATTTTAATCTTCCTACAGAATATTTCAAAAGGGAAAATACTTGCTTTTGGCTTAGTAAACCAAAGCTTAAAAAGCTGAAAACAAGTTCTCTGTTCAATAGCCCTTGGAGTCTAGGTTATTAATCGAACTCTCTTCCTTCCCCCACATATGTAAGGCAGAAATTTAGTCATTCTGAACAAACATGTTTAAGGCCTGTTAGGTGCTAAAATATGTACAAGATGAGGAGATCCATAGATTAACAAATCATAGCTCTTTCCACCGAGGAGTTCACAGTTTAACAGGGATCTCTATGCATGCGATTACTGGTTAACAAAGACTTCCACACTTAAGCACTAATGAGTTACCACTTACACATCTCAATTTAACAAGGATATATGGTTCACTCATTCATTCATTCCACAGGTGAATTTACTGAGCACCTACTATGTGACAAACAGTGTTCTAGGTGCTAGGTATACAGCAAAGAACAAAAAAGATCTTTTTAAAAATAATCCCAGCTCTAGGTGTGGAGAAAAGGGAACCCTCTTGCACTGTTGGTGGGAATGTAAATTGATACAGCCACTATGGAGAACAGTATGGAGGTTCCTTAAAAAACTATAAATAGAACTAACATACGACCCAGCAATCCCACTACTGGGCATATATCCTGGGAAAACCATAATTCAAAAAGAGACATGTACCACAATGCTCATTGCAGCTCTATTTACAATAGTCAGGACATGGAAGCAACCTAAGTGTCTATCAACTGATGAATAGATAAAGAAGATGTGGCACGTATATACAATGGAATATTACTCAGCCATAAAAAGAAACGAAGTTGAGTTATTTGTAGTGAGGTGGATGGACCTAGAGTCTGTCATACAGAGTGAAGTAAGTCAGAAAGAGAAAAACAAATATCGTATGTTACACATATATATGGAATCTAAAAAAAAAAAAAAGGTTCTGAAGAACCTAGGGGCAGGACAGAAATAAAGACGTAGATGTAGAGAATGGACTTGAGGACACGGGGAGGGGGAAGGGTAAGCTGGGACAAAGTGAGAGAGTGGCATGGACATATATACACTACCAAATGTAAAACAGATAGCTAGTGGGAAGCAGCTGCATAGCACAGGGAGATCAGCTCGGTGCTTTGTGACCACCTAGAGGGGTGAGATAGGGAGGGTGGGAGGGAGATGCAAGAGGGAGAGGATATGGGGATATATGTATACGTATAGCTGATTCACTTTGTTATACAGCAGAAACTAACACAATATTGTAAAGCAATTATACTCCAATAAAGATGTTAAAAAAAAAAATCCCTGCTCTAGCAGAGCTTAAATTCTATTATTCTAGTTAGCCCTAAGTGAGGCAAGCACTTTCACATGCCAATGGTGGAAGCACAAATTAGTAATAATGTTCAAGAAGAACTCTGGAAATATGTATAAGATTAAGCTTCTTTCTTAAAAATCAAACAAATAGACAAAAAAAACCTTCCTTAGCTCTACCTCACCCTTGAGCTTCCATGTTATGTCTCTTCTTTCACAAACTTCTTAATAAATCATTTATACTTGCTGTTCCTTACCATCGCCTCCCACTTAATCCAACAATCTCCAAGTCATTTCTACATCACAACTCGACTGAACTAATTTCATACACATCACTAAAGACCATCCATTTCAATAAAACCAGTAATCCCTTTTCCAGTATTTTGCTGGCATGATTCTCAGCAACATTTGTCACTGTTGGTCACTCCGTTCTTTAAAAACTGTCTGTCCTTTGATTTATGATATCATTATTCTGATTTACTCCCATCTGTTGTCAGCCTTTATTATTCTACCTTCTATAGCTCTACCTCCTTTATCTAACCAAAAATGGTGATGTTCCTTGGGCCTTTATCCTTGGCTATCATGTTCACCTCACTTTATACTCAGGTAAGCCCACCAACTCCCATGACATCTATAATCACCTGTCAGCCACAGATGTCAGAATATGTATCTCCAACATTATACTCTTCCTGAGTAATGGGCCTTCAGGAGTCTTTCAGCCATCTCAACCTCATCATCATAATCTCCATCCCCGCTCCTAAGAAACTCCTCTTTCTCCAATGCTCTTTGTCTCACTGAATGACATGAAAGTCTTCCCAGTTTCATAAGCCAGAAACCAGGGTCATCCTTGGTTTCTCCCTATTCTCAATGCCTACCACTAGTTACCACAAAATCTTGTCAACCCAACCTCCAAAATATCCCTCAAATAATGTTCCCTTCTTTCTATCTTCACCATAACCACCATCTTCTCCGGCCTGAACTCCTAACTGATATTTCTGCATTGACTCTTCATTTTCTCCAAAACAGTCTCCATTTTCCAGCTAACGTAGTGAGCAAATCTGCTTTAGTAGTTTCTTAAACACTTATGATCCAAGATAATTACCATGGCCTTAAAAAAGCTTTTGAAACCTGCTCCTTCAATCTCTCCAGCTCTATTCCCCCCTTACTCCTGCTGCTTCAGCCAGAATCCTGAGACTTCGAGGTCCTTATACTTCTCTGAATCTCTCTTTGGATTTTTTCATTGTGTTGCTTCTCCCTGAGATTCCATATTCCTGCTGTCAATGCCACTCTTCCACCTGAAGACTGATTTTCATTCTTCACATGCCACCACTTAAAAAAAAAAAAAAGTGGCCTGACCTCCTCAGTTTAAGCCAGGATTTTCTGACGTGTGATAATCTCATTAAATAAGTTCTGTATAATGCTTATCAAAATGCTTGTCTAAATGTTCAACATGTTTTAATATATATGTTTTTGTTAAATTGTAAACTCTATGAAGGAACAAATCATATGTATCTTGTTTGTAAGTGTATCCCCAGAAACTAATACAGCATTAGTTATAAAATACATATTTAATATATTTTGTTGAATGAAGGAAAGGATAAACAAATAACTATATTAAAGGTATTCAAAATTCTGGCCTAAGAAAACTCAAGGTAAAGAAAAATATAATAGGCAAAATTTCATTGCCATGTTATATATTAAGTCAAAAGAAGTAAACTACTTAAATTATAAAACTCAAAGAATAATAAAGTATATTAGAGAAAAGTTTACAAACTTTTTCTGTAGAGGGTTGGATAGGAAATATTTAGGATTTTTGGTCTATACAGTCTCTGTCACAACTCCTTAACTCTGCCAATGTAGCATAAAAGCAGCCACACACAATATGTAAACAAACGAGTGTGGCTGTATTCCAATAAAACTTTATTTACAAAAACCAACAGTAGGTTGGATTTGGCCCATGGGCCATAGTGCTCTGACCCCTTTATTAAATTATCTGTATGATGGTACATTTGGCAATCTTTAAAAATATTTACAAAGTATGTTCAATAACATGCTGTGATCATAATGTCAAGAAAATTGAGACTCTGCAGATTGTACACAGAGATTTAATTAATATGGTTAAAATATTTGCATGGAAAAAAGCCTGAAAATAAATAAACCAAATAATAAAAGCAGTTACCAGTGAGCCATAGAGGTATGGGAAACTGTTTTCCCTTCAAACCTTTCTGAATTTTCTTAAACATTAACCACTTATTTTACATTTATAAATAGATATGAAGTGCATCATTTTAATAATTAGGAAAAAGAAGCATTAAAGCTCTTTAAATGTAAAGAAAATTCACCCATAAAAACTAGAAGATCAAAAAAAACACACAAAAAACTAGAAGATCAAATGGGGAGAATATTTATCTGACTTCTTAATAAATTTTCTGTGCTCAAGATGTATAAAAGAAATTTCAAAGAAAAAAACTGAAACACATAAAAAACTCTAAACTAAATATTTTATAAAAATAAATACTTAAAGTACCAAAAACAAATTGGGATGTTTTGTACAGAAACTTAACAGATGAAACATTAATATAATTTCCATATTAAGTACTTATAGATGATAGCAAGAAAAATTTTAGTGTTCTAAGTGATCAAAGGATAAAAGTCAAAACAGACAATTCATGAAATTACACATATCCCACAAATGTATGGAAAAATGAACATTCTAACTCAAAAGAAGGCAATCAACTAGACATCAGGGAAAATGGCTCCCAACTATAAAATTCCAATGCAAAAACAATTCTAATTTATAGCCTAAGCAAAATACATGAAGTTATTACATTAGTAAAACAAGAACAGGCTACTTAAATGGGGGACAATTTGACAACAGGGAAGATTTTGAAAATTACCAAAACCTACCATATAGGTGGGTGCGCAAAAGTAAAAGAAAAAAATACAGGCAGTGTTATGGATTGAATTGTGTCTCCCTAAAAGATATGTTGAAATCCCTCCCCCTAGTACCTTATTTAGAATGCGACCTTATTTGGAAATAGGGTCTTTGCAGATGTAATTGGTTAAGATGTCCGACTGGAATAGGGTGGGCTCTTAATCCAATATGACTGGTGTCTTTCATTAGAAGAGGAGAGAGACAGAGGGAGACAGAGAAGGGCCACTATATAAAGATACAGAGATGCACGGGGGGAAGTCAACCATGTGGAGATGGAGGCACAGATGTCGCCACAAGCCAAAGAATGCCTGGAGCCACCAGAAGCGGGGAAGAGGCAAGAAAAAATTCTCTCCTAGGGTCTTCAAAAGAAGCATGGTACTACTAAAACCTTGATTTTGGCCTTTTAGCCTCCAAACTTGTGTGAGAATAAATATCTCTTTTTTTAATCCTGCTATTTTGTAGTACTTTGTTATAGCAGCCCTAGGAAACAAATTCAGACGTAAATAACAGAACTGACAACGTTGAAACTACCTATGAAAATTGTCCTCCAGTGGCTTCCACTGTCCCTACCATAAAAGCCATCCTTCTTAACAAAGTCTTCAAGACTCTGTCGGATGTGGCCACTGCTTACCACCCAACTTCATCTCCTAAGCATCTCTGCCTTGCCCACTATGCTCCAGCCACACTAGCCTTCCTTGAGTTTCCTGAGTACACCAATGACTTAGCTGTCTCAGGGCTGTACACACACTGTTTCTTCTGCTTGGAACACTCTTACCTCCATTTTCTCTCTGCCTGACTCCTTCTCATACTTCTGGTCTCAGCAAAAATCTTACTGTCTCTGACCATCCCCTTTAAGTTACTGTCCCCTGATATTCTCTCTCATGGTGCTCAGTTTATAAAATAGAGAATATTAGAGTTGGGGGGAGTCTAACATAGGATAATCAGAGAGAGCCTTTTGAGAAGGTGATATGTTGACCCACTGACTGAGCAAAACATTTTTATTATAATATTAAATACTATTGCTAAGAAGCATAACTCAGGAGAAATCTCTTAGGAATCAATTTGGCTAACTGTATTAAGAGGCTTAAAAATATGCTCTAAATAAATAAATGGGGAAGAAGGGATAGTTCTTCCTTTCAAAAGAAGTCCAATCAATGAATGTAGAAGGAATGAGGGAAATACAAAATCACCACTAGGCAAACACCACAGTAATAATTGTTTCAGGAAAAATTCACTAATGGATGCTAAAGTTAGTGGCAAAAGTCTGAGGAGAAATAGAACATTTGTGTCATCTCAAAGGTATATCTCCAAAGGTTTTTTTGTCAATTACAAAGAGAAAATGTGGAATTCTGTATCAGATCCTGGAACAGAAAAAGACATTGGCAGAGAAACTGATTAAATTCAAATAAGATCTGTATTTACTTAATAGTGTTGCACCAATGCCAATTTTCTCTTTCATATAATTAAATTATGGTTATATAAGACATTAATATTAGGGGAAGTAGGTTGGAGGATACAAAGTTACACTCTGTATTTTTGCAAAGGTTTTTTCAGTCTAAAATTATTTCCCCCAAAAAAGTTTAAAATAAAAAAAAATTAAGTCACAGGGAAAAGAGTGCATCGATCTATCAGGATGTAAAATTTACTGGTTCTCCCTCCAGAAGGTAGAAAGAAACTTGCTTGGTTCTTTGGCCTAAAATGAACATGCTTATTTCTAAATAGAAACTTCAGTTTTATAAAAAGTTCATCTTAAAAAGAAAAATAGAGTTGGAGGTCTTACATTTCCTGATTTCAAAAATTACTACAAAACTATAGTAATTAAAACAATATGGTACTGGCATAAAGAGAGACATACAGACCAATGGAATAGAATAGAGAGTTCAGAAATAAACCCTTGCATATATGGCCAAGTGATTTTTGACAAGGGAGCCAAGACCACTCAACAGTAAAAGGACAGTCTTTTCAACAAAATAGTGTGGATAAAACTGGATATCCACATGCAGAAGAATGAAGTCACATCCTTTCCTTATACCACATACAAAAATTAACTCAAAATAAATCAAAGACCTAAACATAAAGAGCTAAAATTATTAAATTTTTAGAGGAAAAAATAAGAGAAAAGTTTCATGACATTGGATTTGGCAATGATTTCTTGGATGTGACACCTAAAGCACACACAACAAAATGAAAAATAGATAAACTGGACTTCATCCAACTAAATTTAAAACTTTGTGCATCAAAGGACACTATCAACAGTGAAAAGGAAACTCGTGGAATGGGAGAAAATATTTGCAAATCATATATCTGATAGGGGGTTAATATCTGGGATATATAAAGAACTATGACTAAATAACAGAAAACAAACAACCTGATTAAAAATGGTCAAAGGACTTAAATAGACATTTCGCCAAAGAAGATATACATATAGCCAATAAGCAGATGAAAAGATGCTCAACATCACCAATCATTAGGGAAATTCCAATAAAAACCACAGTAAAATACCTTTTCACATTCAATAGGATGACTATTACTTAAAAAACAAAACAAAACTACACAGAACAAAGCAAAACGGAAAATAACAGCTGTTGGTGAGAATGGAACCCTTGTGCATTGCTGTGTGTGAAATACTATGGTCACTGCTGCAGAAAACAGTATGGTGGTTCTTCAAAAAATTTAACACAGAGTTACAATATGATACAGCAATTCCACTTCTGGAGAGACAACTGAAAGCAGGGACTTCAGGAGATATCTGTACACCAATATTCATAGCCAGATATTAGCCAAAAGGTGGAAACAACCCAAATATCCTTCATTGGATGAATGAACACACAAAAGGTAGTATATGCATGCAGTGGAATAGTATTCAGCCTTAAAAATGAAGGAAATTCTGCTAGATGCTACAACATGGATGAATCTTGAGGACATTATGCTAGGTAAAATAAGCTAGTCACAAAAAGACAAATATTATATGATCCCACTTATATAAGGTACTCAGAGTAGTCAAATTCATAGATACAGCAGGTAGAATGTTTCTTGCCAGGAGCTGGGTGAAGGAGAGAATGGAAGTTATCATTTAATGGATATAGAGTTTCAGTTTGGAAAGATGAAAAAGTGGTGGAGATTAATGGTGATGATGGTTCCACAGGAATGAGAATTAATGCCACTGAACTGTATAATTAAAAATAGTTAACTTTTAATAGTTTAGCATATATGCTTCTAGACATTTTCCATCATGGAAAACTTTCCATGAAGGCATATGTATCCCTAATTCATTTTTTTAAATGGTTGCATTATATTCTCAAATCTGAGCTTATCATAATTTAACTCTTTGACTACTGAGATACACTTGGGTTATTTCCCTCTTTTTGCCCTTATAATCAACATAGTAGTGAAAATCTTGGTATATACACTTTTTTGGCAATGTGCAAGTATTTTCTGTTGCCTAGATTCCTAGGAGTGGAATTGCTGAATTAAAAGATAGTTCACTTAAAATTTTGGTGTGGGATAGTTTCTTTCTTAAAAGCTTGTAGAAATGCTGAACAATGCCCAACAATGTATGAAAATGACCATTTCCACATGTCTTTGCCAACATTAGATTTTATGACTCTTTGCCCTTGTGGCAGTCTGATGGTATCTCAGTGAAAAAAAAAAGGTTAAAATGGTAAATTTTATGTTATGTTTATATTACCACAATAAAAATTATGTACATATTTGGGGGTTCAAAAGTTCTAATTTGGGGAATCTCTAACAAGAAAATAACAAGACAAAATTGAAAAAGCTTCATGCACAACATGCATCATTATTTAGAATAGCACAATACTAGAAAAAGCCTAAATCCGTAACAATGAAAAATCCTAATTGAACTAGGTTACAATCATACAGAGCTATGATGCAGTCATTGCAAGGATTTTGATAACACTGAGTAAATGCTCATGTTAGTGTGCTAAATGATAGAATTTAGAATATAACATTGAAATGTAATTATAATAATTTACAAAGGCATAAACATTTTTAAAGAAAATAAAATATTAACCATGGTTTTCTCAGGTGGTTGGAATGAGTGATTATTTTTTTCTTTTTTCTTTTCCATTGCTTCAGTAACACCCATATATTTCTTGTACAAATAAAATGTTTTGGGAGGATAATCACCACAGCAGCAGGTTCTACAAGGTGGCCCATCAATCCTGCAGATCCAAGATTTTTTTACCTGACTTAAAAATATAGGAACTTAGAAAATAAAAGGACAGTTTGGAATTTTCAAGAGGAGACTAAATAACTTTTCTTTTAGCTCTGACTGTGCAGGGCTCTGAACTACTCACCTGTATTATGCATACTATGACCTATATTATGTAATGCAACCTCAGAACTGTGTGTCTGTACACATCACTTTCTTTACTCTCCTGGGAAAGAAACTAGGATTCAACAAGGCTATGTAACTTACTCAGTGTCCCACAGATTGGAAGTGGCAGAACTGAAGCCAGAACCCCAAACATCTGATCCCACAGTTTCTATTTTTTCTACACTATAAATCTCAAATACAATAGGGGCAAGAAGAGTGTGCCTAGGCATCCAAAAAAACTGTATTAGTCTCTAGGGGGGAGGAGAATTTAATATAAGACAAACTCTATAATCCAACAAGACTACAGTGTATTCAGTATTGTTATGCTGCATGATTTGACAGTAGAATCATCCATGGAGATATTTCCTGTGATATACAAATTCATGTTTAGTATAACAAGGTACATTTTACTGCATATGATTTTAGATAAAAATCCATTAAGGAAATAAATACTCTAGGAGCTATCCTAGTGTATCCCAAACTTCTGGGAAACTCAAGTAGAAGAAAGATATAAAAATCCTACAAGAGGTGTGGCAATTTTTATAAGAAGAGTGTTCATTCAACACACATTTATCAATCAACTACAGGGGGCTAGACACAATACTAGTATGGAATGAAAAATTATAGGCTTTAAGATTTGACAGGCTCTGGGAATATTTTAAGCTATTTCTGTGTTTGATAAGAAGCTTTGTAAATCTGGGTAAGGAGGCTAATTTCAGAGACAAAGTACTTGGAGAATTCTGTGCAGAAGTTGCTCTTAACCATTCAATAAGGAAGATTTCACAGAATGCTTAAATATCAGTGAACATAACAGTCTGACTAGAGGGCTAATAAATATAATCTTTTAACTGCAAGGCTTGTAGCAGCATGACCACTTAAGTAGTAAAATATGTTTATTTTAGAACATTTGATTTGTCCATTTAGAAACAGACCAGTCTTGTGTAATTCACCCCATAAAGACACCTCCCCTAAATGCAAGCGTTTTCAATGCTTAGGCTGGCTCTCCCTGGAAGACTCTTCTTAGTAAGAAGATTCAAGTTGACTCTGGTCCAAACACAACGTGAAACTTCATTTCTTCCACAAAATTACTGGTAATACCTCCCGCAAATGTTCATTTTTATAGATTCACTTGAAAAGAAAGTCCAACTGAAGGACTTAGTGCTACTAACCATGAATGTGGTTAAAATGTACCATCCAGACCTTAGTTTAAGCAATTCTCAGAATATTGACAGGGTCACTGTATTCATATCTGCTGCTCCAACTGCCCACCCGACCACAGCTAAGATTGCTAGGCCCTTAATTCAGAAATCCCCTTACTAGGTTCTAGAGCTTAAGGAATCTTCCTAGGTTATTCTCTCCATTTCAAAACTCTTGTTCTATATTCCCATCCTGTTGTCTTTGACCAGGGTTTTTGTCCAGCCCCTCAGAGTGGTATGGTGCTGTGTCTCTGGTCTCCCTCATTCCACTGTGTATTCCATGGGCGATGGAGAAGACATTATGCCCAAAACCACCCTAGCTCCTGCCCATGCCCCCAGGAGTCTTGGGAGCCAGTTCAATTAACTTGGGATCTCTCATGTTTGGGAAGAAAGAAAACAACAGGTTGCTGCAATCTAGGGCTTCAATGCTAAATGAAAACAAGAAAATACTTCAGAAAAAATCCAGTTGACCTGGTATATTATGATGAGTGGCTTTAATAATCCTAAATGCCATTAAAAGATTAGATATGCTTGTCTTAAAGCATAAAAAGTAATCAGGATGCTACCTAGAATGTTACCTTTTAGAGCTCCCATTTCTGAATACTAGCAAATCAATGGCAATCCAACAATGCTTGAAATTAGTAGGGTTTGGTGACGCTCACCATTTCCTTCTCAGAGGAGTCAGTGAAATAGTTTTTCCAATCATCACTCTAGCTTAAGTAAAATAAATCCAGTTTTTCTCTTTTCATGTTCAATGCTATAAATTCTCACAAATAAAACTGATGACTATCAAAAATCTTTATCACCGTGCTTTCAAAAGTGTCACACATTTATCTATTGCTTCTAACGCAAAGCATGCAAAGGTAAGAATTTATCTACTGACTGATTCTCTTATCTTCTTGTAACTTCAGTGAAAGATCATTTCAGAAATGCAGACTTAGCTAAAGATAGAAAATTCTATACTATTACTAGATAAATATAGAGCTCATCCTGAAAAAAAATTGGTTTTAGAGCATTTTTAAGCTCCCCATATCCCTAGATGTTACGTTATGGAATCATCTTGTGGACAGAAGTTATTAAGAATGTTTGAAAAGCTTTGGTGAGCAATTTAAAAATGATGCACATACTGCTGAAGAATTTTAATCTTATTTCTTAAGTGTGCTGGTATCTAGACTTCTGTTTAAATGTAGACGTTATAGATTTACTAAATTGTTCTCTTTCTTCCCAAGAAGAAAATGTAAACTTTGCAGGAAGCCATATCTAAAGTATTTTAGCTGACTTCTTCAAATGGCAATGTCTTCTGTAAGACATGTAAGTGAGCCAGAAAAGAGGGCTGAGGCTGGCCGGGAGGTGTCTTTGATCCACAAGCTGGCATAGCAGAAATTAGCCGCATGTATTTACCCAATGCTGCTGACCAGTCAAAATACACAGATAGCATCACTGAAGATTTTTCTAGGGTACAAAAATAACTTGGAAAAGGCTGTTTGTTTGTATTTTAAAATCTATGATTCAATAATTAATTTTGAGAAAGGCAAGTGTATAATACCCATGGAGATGACCACACAACTAAATGCACATTAGTCTTCTTTTATGAAACAGAGGCAAGATGACAGCAGAGATGTTTTCAATGGAACGAGTACACGGGCCTCTGTGTGATCAGTATTCATTCGATCTGACAACTACCATAACCTCATCCATGCATTCAACCATTCCATCTTAATGCTACAGTAAACAGATAGAAGTGGAAGAAAGGAAGAAAAAAAAGAAGAGATAATAGCGATTTGTGAAAGCAGTAATGTTTTGGCAACAAAAGCTTCTGGACCAGGGCAGCTCAAGCAGCCAGTTAATGGCTATGCATTAGGTCAGATCCTGAGGACCTAAGAGATACAGAGAGTGACAGATGATGGAGTAGTTCTAACAGGAAAGATCAGGCTCAAATTCTTTTGTCCAACACCATTCAGCTCTGGGGAGGGAGAAAAAATGCACTGTGAGGGCAGAGCGTCAACTGCCGTTCCTGGAGAGATATCAGATGGCTTCATGCAGGGACACTTAGGAAGTGGGGAGAGTGGGACCAGGCAGTAGCAGCCACCCCAAAGTTTGTATGAAGGCCTAAACAAGGGGCACTGTGTCAACTGTCATAGAAGAACTGAATAGGCATTTGAAGGTCAGGGTGGACTGCGAACGCTCTGCTCACACACAGTGCCCAAAGTTGCTATGGTTCTCTTCTTATGTCTCTGACTATTCACTCTGTTTTATTTTTACTTATTTTTATATGTATCAATTGTTGTCTAGAATGTCTATGTTCTCTGGAGCTCCAATACAGCATAACTCCTTTTCTTATTCTTTAAATTCTCTTTCATGGTTTCAAATAATAGAAAAATTTTGATGATTGCCAAATGACAGTCTAGAGCCCAATTTAATTTCTATATCCAGTTGCTGACTCTGCTTCTGTACCCAGATGTCCCATAGATGCCTCAAACCCACATATAGCTGATCTCACCACCTTCCTCACTACATAATTCTCTCCTTCCTGAATTATGGACCTTGGTGATGAGGACCTAACAAATCACCTGGCACAACGAAGCATTCAATAAAAATTAATGAATTAATTAACCTACCATAACCATAAATCAACAAGAATAGGGAATAAATATAAAAGGACAACAAACTGAAGGATGAAAACTAAATGATACCATAGTAATAGCAATAACTAACATGCAATCAGTCTTCCTATGTGCCAGGCATTTTTCTAAGTGCTTCATCTGCATTAACCCATTTAATCTAGATGCTTATTGAATTTTAACTACTAAGCATTGTGCTAGGGTATATCACACACACATACACATTTAGAAATGACAGCATATACAATTCTACTGATTTACTTCACAAAACCCCTGTAAAGTGAGCATTATATATACTTTCCTTTTAAGGAAATGGAAGTAATAAAAATAATAACAGCTAGCATTTATGACAGCCTACTGAGACCCAAGTTCCACACTAAGTGATTTACAAGGATGTAGGTATCAGTACATTTCACTAATACTGAAACTAAGGCCCCAGTCATGTAACACCTAAGAAATAGGATTGAAATCTGAACCCAGACCTAGGCAAATTCAACATTCTTTCCACTATAAATAAAAAGGGTTAACTTATCTTTATCATTTTTTGTTTATTAAGATAGGGACACATACAACAAACTTCAGCAACATTTTCATCAAAACACAATTACAATCACAAACCTCCAGGGATTAAGTTGCATTTAGATTAAATATTAAGTGGAAAAAAAAAACATTTTTGGTGTCACATAAATGAGCTGTTACTCAGTATCTGTTAATAAACCCATTGCCCGAGGCTCACGAAACCTCTTGGTTATAATCACTTAATAATTGTGTAATCTTTGGCGTACAAAGCCTCTATTTCTTCAACTGTAAAATGGGAGTAATAATAAATATATCTAATAGGACTGGGTCTAAATAATTCAAATGATTTAAAACATTTAGAATGGTTCCTGGCACATGGGCTCAATGAATTTTATATGTGATTGTTGTTACTATGGCAACTACAATAATTCCATTAGAATCACCAATCTGAAACCGGGCACGGACAGAATAGCTTTTTAAACAGTAACATGAAATCCAATACTATTCAATAGTAGTATTCCTGAAAAATTATGTACAATTCATTTTTTAAAAAATAAATAGCATTTTTTTCTTAAAATAAGCTTCATTGATGGATTATTTTGCACTGTAACCAATCATTCCTTTCATCATTTATTTTCTAAAATAAAAATTTTAAAAGGTAAGGAAAAATGGAGAAACTTAGATTTTTTAATATATTGACTTTCCACCAGATGAATCATATATATATATATGTATATATGTACCTGTATATGGATATATATATATATATATATATACACGTATATATGAGGAAAAAGTACATGACTAAAGTAATTTAGATGCTCACTAAAATGACAACCGATTTGGTGATTTAAGAGTTACCGCTGATTACAAATTCATGAGCCTTATTCCAGGGAGTAGCTTGGGTATTTACACATTCTCAGTCTTTATTTTGATCCTCAGAACAGCTCGGGAAATGTCATGTTGTTTTCCAGGTTAGTGACGGGGTCCTGCTAATTTACAATCTGCCGCTTCTCTCTCAGCCTTCGTTTGGCCAGGGTTTTTGTGCTTCCTTCCACTCTCTGACTTGAAACTCGGAGCCTGAGTGGAGAGGCACAGTACTGTAAACTGCCTACATTTGTTTCTTTGCCTTCTCTGTCATTTCCACATCAGCACTTTGTTTCTCACCAGGTAATCTGGTAGCTTGGATTCTTTTTCTGAGTCCCTTTTAGTACCTCAAGAACCATCCCACTTAGGTTTATTCTGTTTATGATTTCAACAGAGTCACAAAGTAATTAATAATGACTTTGTCAGCGTTTTTACTTTTAGTGGTATGTTTAGGGAGAACAGGAAATGTATTTGAGGTTATCAAGTGCTAACTCATAGGCGTGCAGAAATTATATGCCTCACAGTTTGACACCAAGTCTTGTGATTATCTGGCTGCACATAATACTCATGAATTTCAAGGATGAATGGGCAAAGCCCATTAAAAATTATGGGCCCACTGTTTAGGAAAAAAAAAAATGCTAACCTGAAAAGTGGGGCTGGCATTCGGCAAGCTTGCAAAAGCACAGCTCTGCAATTGTTTCAGCTTCATTAAGCATTCACACCTTTGCATTCGTTTCAGAAAACTAAACCATCTGACTTTAGTTTTGTTTCTTTAAAAAAAAAAAGAAAGGTTTTTAAAGAGTAAGTAATGTGGTTGGACGCTGCAGTCTGCTGTTCCTGCAGGAAAAGAGAATAAGAGCTCAAGTCCAACAGGCTGGCAAATGTTTCTCAAAGGGAAGGAAAAGCGAAGAAGGCAGAGCTTTTAAGGTGGTAACAGACATTATATCTAAGAGGAGCACTTAGCATTTTGAGGCACGACATGTACCAGCCTTCCACTTCCCATAGCTGTAGTATTTGATGATTAGCAATCATTGCCGCTCACTGCCCCCACTGCTGAAAGGTTATTCCAAGACCTACACAATTCCCTCCACTTCTCTCTCCACTAAATATTTTTCGTTGAACGCCCCCGACTCCCAATCATCCCAATCACCACAGAATTTTCCTGCAGATCCCTGCCCCTCACCAGCGCCGGCCATCACACATGCATCAGCCCAGTCTCTCAGGCCTCTGGCATCTTGTATCCTGCAACCCTCACCACCTTTCTTCTCCGCTTGCCCATTAGCCACAATCTGTCAGCCAGCTGTACCACTGCAAGGAAGCCAGAGAGCAGGGCAGTCACGGACAGCTATTGACAACACAGTCAATAATCACTTTTCCTATTGTGTAGAATCTCTGTAATTGTTTTCAGGCCTTGCTCATTTTTTGTGTGTGTTGAAATGCAATTTAATTTTTACAATAACATTTTTTTTTTTTTTTTGTGGTACGTGGGCCTGTCACTGCTGTGACCTCTCCCGTTGTGGAGCACAGGCTCCGGACGCGCAGGCTCAGCGGCCATGGCTCATGGGCCCAGCCGCTCTGCGGCATGTGGGATCCTCCCGGACCGGGGCACGAACCCGTGTCCCCTGCATCGGCAGGCGGACTCTCAACCACTGCGCCACCAGGGAAGCCCTACAATAACATTTTTAAAGTTTGTTATTTTCCATCTATACTCAAACACCCTATACCTAACATTTAAAACTCAACAATATAAAATTAAATTTTTTAAGACGCCATGGCAACCAAAGATGAAATCTGAATTTGAATAAAAGAACTCAGCCTCCCTTAAAATTCTTCTCTTAGCTGGAAAGAATGCTCATATAATTTTATGTGGAGTCTTGTCAAGTGCATTCAAGAAATGTCAAACTATATTTTTAGACGTGGAGTTTGCTTAATCCCATAAGACTCTATCTCGCCTTTATGTTGACAAATGAACAGGACTGAAATATCAGGGATCTGAGCTTCTGTCAAGATCCACTGTGCATCAAAAATTGTTGTTCTTGTGCAGCTGTTTTCTCAAAACTTCCGAATTAAAATCTACACTTATCTTACAATCCCCTGGGTTTTCTATTGAATTCCTTTGTTGTCACACCTTAATAGACTCCAAGCTTTACTTTTATAGACAAGTCAATGAACTGTCGTGGAAACATAACGTGGCAGGAAATCAGATGAGAGCCTCCTGATAATTGTCATTGACTGGGAAAATGTCATCTTTACGCATCTGCTTCTCAAGTTTGCTTCTTGAATGGCATATTTGGCCCAAACCCCCTCCCTTCATATTTTTCTGCATGTAATCCATTTTAGAGACTATAAAATTAGTATTTTAATAAAACCTGTACTTGGACCCTACTAAAATAAGCAGGACTAAAAATAAATGGCAAGAAACCTTTTTAAATGAGTGTATTTTTTTGCCTCTAATCTTAGTAGAGGAATTCCAATACTATTTGGAACTCAGAGCCCATCAGGAGAGAAAATTATGAGATAAAGTTTCATGGCAGTTAAGAGTTTAAATATCTACTTTGTGTCAAGATTATATTTTAAAATTCAGCATTTTTCAATACTACTTTTTAATCTCTTATTTTAGTAAATGGGAACTATGATTTATTTACTCAAGATTGTCTTGTCAACCTTTGGAAAGCATAGCTGAGATATAAGCATTTGTTGAAGAATATAAACTTTTCATTGGGAGTTTTCGTCACTAAATATAAACCATATAATTCATGTCTTAATTCCTATAAACAGAGGAGATTCTGGCAAATGACATAACATTAACATCATGTATATTTATAATTCAGAGGGATCTACTTAAAGCTGACTTCATTTTAAAAAAGCATGTCAAATGGTGACTATACAATCTTGATGTTAGTTCAGTTTGGCTGAGCTGTGGGAAGGACAGTATAGTAAAAATTAAAAGATGTTAAAATGAGTAAAAAGTCTTCATTCAGAAAATGCATATTGCAGACTGTATTTTAAGATGTTCTCATTTATGAAACACTACAATTTTTTAAATTAAGTAACACTAACAATAGTAACAATCATAATTCCACATGCTTTATCTTTATCTCACAGCAGTTCAGAGCCATATTCTCTAAGTAATAATTATTAAAAGTAACCCACCCTCTGAGTGAATGGCACCAATACTTAGTAACATTCAGTGAGAATTAAAGAATCAAATTAAAGCACACGGAGAATTGGGAGAATGGGTCATTTGCTGGTAGGGGTGGATTGAAAGGAAGTTTACGTAGATGATACTCTATTAGAATAGGCAAAATGATGGCATGACTATTCTTCTCCATCTTATGAGCTGGAAGGAGGTGGGGGGGTGCCTGTCCTGCTATCTGGAGAGGCAGTCTTCTTGAATAATTTGAGCCAAAGCCAAGGCAGATGGTATTGGTCAGCTTTTCAGCAAGGCTGGTATATATTCAGAGGAGTCTGCTGTGAGTATCAGAAGGAAGCCAAGGCCAAAGTTGCTCTGTAAGAAGCCCAAATCAAGTTCTAGACATACCACTGGAGGCCGGGGAAAACTTACAGAGCACTTACATCACCCTGTGGCAAGGTGTGTGAGACCAGCCCTCTTCTCACCCATTTTGCCTTCATGCCTGCTTCTCTGTTGTATAGTCTCCCAGCAACACAAGATTCCTTCCTTTGATTTCCCATCAGCCTTAATATCAGATGGTTATGACCCCATAGCATATGTCAAAATACTCTCACACCAAACTTCCTGGAATCACCTAAGAGAAATGGCCCCAAACTTGTCTGCATATTAAAACTCTGGAAACATTTTAAAAATTCCAACACCTAGGTTACAGTCCAGATAATTTAAGTCCCTATCCCTGGGAGTGGGACATAGGCATCAGTGGTCTTTGAAGCTCCCCAGGAGATTCCAATGTAAAGACAAATTTGCAAACCACTGCCTTATGGAATGCAGATAAAAAAATTGATTGGGGCTACCAACTAAACAATAAGCTTGGTTCATTGTACCTGTTTAGAAACTGCCTCAGAGCTTTATAAATGTTGAAACCTTAATGATAGTTGCATTCACTTTAAGAACTGCACAATGCATAGTCATTAGGTACCCACCTGCACACCGTTTCCCTATGATGAACCAAAACTAGTCAGTCAACAAATTTGGCATGAGCTCTAGGTCTCTCTGCACCCATGCTGGTAATGGTTAGCTTGACCTCAGTAACAAGCATTTCATTAACACTTCAGAAAGTGTTACTGTGAAAATGTTCTTTGCCCACTTGAGCCTTCACTGTTTGGGTGAGATGAGCACTAAGTGGTACAAGGACTCCGGGTGTTCTCATCAGCTGTGATTAGAGCACAGGGAGTTCTTGTTCCCCTGCATGTCAGTGGCCGTAACCAAGAGGTGTGATTGAGATGTTCCGAAATGGCACCTGCCCAAAGTTCACTCATCACGCCCATCTCTCCACATTCACGTCCTGTGTCAGTCTGCAGCTTAATGAAAGCATGAAGCAGGTGGACAGGGGTCAGAATCTGTACTGAAATTATAGCCTACATCTCATTCCTGGTATTTTTGCACAAAACTGAATTTTTGTTGCCTCTTTGTGGGAATATGCTCTCTGGTCCAACACAGCTACCCCCGACTGCACATCGTTTTATCTCATACCGATGTCTCACAATGTACTAGAGTGGGCTGGCCCTCAGGGCATTGGAATTTGCAACTCCAGTATTTATTATTTATGCAAGTTTAACACAGAAAGCCACCGTCACTCATTAAAACCTCACCACAAATTGACGACTGAGGATACTCAAAGAAGGTGGGGAAGATCTAAATAGACCCAAAGATGGTGTAGGACAACAATTCCCACACAGCCTGAACACTCGCCAACCCAGCCAGTCTTGTGAAGGGCTGGCTAGGGCAAGGCACTTAGGAGACTCCTTTAAAAAGAGGAAATTAACGTTAAACGCAATGATATTAGAACTCCATTTTTACCATATTTAATATATGCTAATGTTTACTGCATCACTCATTTGTTATTTTCCTGTAGGTGTTTAGTGTGTATTTATTAAGTGAATAGATTAATGAATAAGGGAAGGAGACCCTCAGAATTGTCTTGGGCTGCTAAAGGTCTGTAACTTCGCAGCATCAAAACTTGGTAAAATATTTTAAAATGACACAGAGAAAACTTATTTGATGAGTTGTATCATGTAAAAATATTTGTGAAAACAAGGTAGTTTGAATGGAAGCAAAAATATGATATCCGCAGAAATATTGGGGCTAAAATACTACTAAAAATAAATTTGCACAATCATCCATTTAGTAGAATACACTGTTTCACAGGGCTTTTGACACTAGAGAACATATTTTCTCAAAAGTATTATGGTCTATATCATCATTTGGAGGTGTCAACAACTTCAGAAAGATACCAATGACACTACCATAGAGACTTTTAGGACTAGGAAAGTAAAGTACATGAACTGGTACCAAGAATAATTATTCTGCTTCTTTATTTGTGTTCATATAATCAAAATAAAGGATTTGTAAAATATATATTTGCTTTACTACACATGGGTATATGTTATTTTTGTACTTTAGAAAAAAAAATGAATTTTTAAATGGTCTTTGAAAAGACATTTTATATCTCTACCAATATAGTAAATCCAATTTGTTGGTCAATAAATATTTCAACAATTTTATAATTTTAATTATACTTAGTCCCCTTTAATACTGAAAAGCATTGTATAATAAGGTTGTAGAGTAAAGTATAAGGTTACTATATAAATAAATACTCATTTAATGAATAAATGAGTTGAGATATCTAGCATATGGTTACACAGAAAGTTGATTCATTTTGCTAATTTTTTTATTGAAGTGAAATAAGATGCATTGCTTTTTTTTTTTAATCTGCACTTGGATTTGTCAAAAATCTTTCATTGATTCTGTCACCTCTAGTTGAAATTGAAAATGTCAAATAGAAATTAGGATAATTATAAGATAAGTCAAGGGAAAAAGTACTCAGATCTTGAAAATTATTAGCTTTCATTTTTCTTCCAAAGCTACAGGTTCACAGTATTTTTCATGATATACTTTAAAACCTTTATGAGAGGTGCTATTCTTTTCAGTGAAAACAGATGGCATCTCTCCAGGTTTCCTGTTTCATCTCAAGCACTTGACTCATTTAGGCAATACTTCTCAAATATATTCTCTGCTTAGCAGTCAAGAACAATCTGGAATTTTTAAGTTGGCACGTGTGGTGTCCTAACTTTCTTTCTGTGAGCCCTGGTCTGTTGCATTAAAGAAACTATTGATGTGAACTTAATCATCTGTTCTATTTGATATCTTCAGAAATGTCAAAGGTCATTTATTTGATATTATACTTAATTAATAAGTTCCATTAGTATTGTATGCACAATTTACTCCTTTCCTTGTGCAATAGTATGTTCACAAAGCTACATAAGATGTTTCACTGAGCAACTTGGTAGACTAGTAAAGACCTGGAGTCAAGCTCAGGTCTGGGATAAACCTTAGCATATTTTGTCAGTCAAGGCAAACGGAAGTTCTTTATTTCCAAATCAGCCTTCAGATATATAAGAACAGAGAAGAATATATGCCAAACATAGTTTTACTTAATCATTCATTATCAAAATATTCCTTCTGTTCACTCAAATATTTCAGTCTCTTGACTGAATGTAATCATTTTTATAAAGCAACAAAAATAAAACATAAGTACTAGCACTCATGTTATAAATTTCATTTTGATGTTTATAGAACATTTAACTACAAATGCAATGTACACAGTGAATATAAAAATCTTTCCTGGGCCAAACAACTGCTAAAGGATAGCAATTTTATATAAACAAAAAAATTAACACTAAAAAAATCAGGAATTGAAGTATCTATCTTAAAAAGATTATATATTAAAAAAAAGATTATATAAAGCTAGTTTTTACATTCTTCCAGTCCCAGAAATAAGAGGCTTTCAACCACTTATATTTGTCAAAAGGGAACAGGAAAAAATATCTGAGTTTTCTAAACTTTAAAAGTAATAGTTTGGCAAAGATGTGATGTACTATCATTTAGTACCTAAAAAGATATGCAACTCCCCTCTCCCAACTAATGACAAAATTCGACAAATTTTATTGACACACTGGCAGAAAAAAAGTATCAAACCAACTTCTACAGCTATCTTCCATGTCTTGTTAATATCTATGATTAAATATTTCCAAGAAAATTATTTAGCTTGGCAAAATAGCATAGTAGTTGAAAGCACTGAAAATTCTGAAAACTAATTAAAATTTTACACACATACACAACACACACACCACACACACATGCCACACACACACACACCACACACACACACCACACACAACACACACACACAACACACACAAAAACATAAAATAGGGCTTGGCCCACAGGAATAGGCACTAAATAAAACATTTAAAAAAATGTATAAGGGGAATAATCCAACTACTTCTAAAATGACTACAAAAAGAAGCACATAGCTTCTTTTTTGAGGTTCTGAGCTAATATTAACAACTGGTACTCATTTCATTATATTATTGACTTTCAGAGGAAAGAAATATCAATGTCCCCCCACTTTTATTTAAACTTCAGGCAAATGACTGATAAATGGTGCTTTAAAAGGTGTGGAACATCATGTTAGAAAAATCATAACAAATGTGTGGACCAAAAGGAAACCTGCCTTGAGGAAGTATAAATCAGGTAACAGAATAAAGTGTAATGGAATTGAAAAATGCTAAAACTAAGCTGGGGATGGAAAAGACGAAAAGTGAGCATCTCCTGCCTCTAGTAGGGCTGTCTTTCTATAAGAGATGTGCTTAGTGTCCTTCACATCTTAATGTAGTTCAATCCAATACATAGTTCAATCCAATACACTTCCCTGGTACCTTTCATACACTTAGAATAATATATTGCATAAATTTTTAATAAATGAATATAAATTATATACAATATACCTATAACATACTATGGAATTTCTGATAGAGATTGAGTTTAAGAGAGTTATAGCAGAGACAGAATTTGTGCTTCTATTCCTAAATATCTATATTCTATACTATAATCTATTTTACTCAGAAATCCTTTTTTTCATATTATATTCTGTTAGGACTTTAAAACTCCAAGATTCCTAAAAATTAAAAGACTCCTGATCACCATTTTTGATGCTATCAGAAAACAGGAGGTTAGACTCTCCTGTCTTATCAATTTTTTAGTAAGAACTTATTATTTTGAAGGAACATGAAACACAATGCTAAAATATTTATAGATACATTAAAATATTTATAGACACAGAAGCAAAATGACCACATTTGGTTCCCTCAAATTTTCTAATGCATAAAAAAGAAATGTAAAAAAATTTCCTCTCTTACGTTCTCTGTTTCAATCAAATAATCAAACGAACTGACAATGTTTTCTGGCAATTATGAATGCCACTCAATCTAATGTCCTTGGGTTTCTCAATGTGGTAATCAAGGTTGGTGATGTTGGTGTCCCACCCAGATCCCCTTCACTTACTGGTACACTCCACTCTCCAAGAACATAACACCTGCCCAGTGGGTCAAGCCAAGGATAGACTACCTGAGACCATATGACTACATCTTTGCTCTCTTCCTTCCCCATCTCTCTCTTGTTTCTCTCCTCTCCTTACAGATTTCCCAGAAGAGCATTTCCTCAATAAACCATGTGCCCCCAAATCTCTGAGACATTCTTTTTTTCTATGGTATCTCACTTAAGAGAGAATCTTTATGGAAAGATAGTTTATTACTTATTAAAATGCTTGATCCAGTTTCCAACTTCACTGTATAAAATAGGAAAATGCAACATAAATTTACCAAACATGGGGTTAACTAATCAGAAAGCAGACTGCAACCACGAAATAGCTTCAATGAACAGGCAGAGAAAGAGAGCAAAAGAGAACATCTCAAATTAATGCTGGGCTCTTGGGTCCAGCTCACATGGTTTAATATCTGATTTGCCCCTTCCACTTGTCATATATACTTGTTCGATGTGTTTGCTAACTATGATCCTTCTATTCAACATTTCACAGTTTAAGTGCTCTTTTATTATGAACTTCAGTAAAGCTATTATTGCTACTTTATTTCAGATATTAAATCAACTCAATTATGCTCTTTATTCTGTCATTTTGAAATATCAGTGGAAAAGAAATAATTAGAAAACTGGCATTCGTCATAATATGAATTGAAAAACTCAATTCCAGACAGAATAACAAACTAGATATGATGCCAGTTATATCCCAGGTTATTGTTCACTGACAAACTTAGCATGTGCAGAACAGTCCACAAAATGGTGACATGTATAACAGAAAACTTTAAACTAAATAAACTATTACTAATTTGGTGAAATGAAAATAGCACAGATAATCACACTCCTTCCTTAGTAAGTGTGAAATAAACATGGGACAATAGAAAAACTCACCAAATTTTAGGTATGTATTTATAATTACAAAATGTATTTCATATTTTCTATATTTAAGCTAGAAGGAATACTTTACTCTTGAATGCTGCAGAAATAGTTCCTCTCTCTATTCTGTTCTAGATTTGTAAATAAATACTAACCCAGAGTATAAATTATTCTCATGTATACACCATTCTTTAATCCTCTCTGCCTCTGTCCACTGAAGTTTAACCAATTTTTGTCTTACATAGTACAGTAAAAGCTCTCTGCTTAAGTGGCTAAAGGGATATATCTCAACCTAGTTTCCTTCTGTTGCCCGCAGGAGCAGAACTATGCTCCTGAAAGCAACAGTGACCACTCAAGGAATCAGCTGCGGGGATCTGAGAGTCTCAATCTTTATTTTGCCAAAGAATGCAAAATTGTACAAAAGGTTACATCACCATTTAGGAGAATTACATCAACAAAAATGATACAAATGAATGTATTTACAAGACAGAAACAGACTCACAGACATAAAAAACAAACTTTTACAGTTATCAAAGGGGAAAGGACGGGGAGGGATAAATTAGGAGTTTTGGATTAACATACACACACTCCTATTCATAAAAAAAAAGGATAACCAACAAGGCCCTACTGTATAGCACAGGGTATTATATTCAATATCTTATAATAACTTATAATGGAAAAGAATCTAAAAAAGAATATATATGTCATACTAAGTCAGTCAGACAGAGAAAGACAAATATCATGATATCACTTATATGTGGAATCTAAAAAAAGGGTACCAATGAACTTATCTACAAAACAGAAATAGAGTTACAGATTTAGAAAACAAACTTGTGATTACCAAGGGCATAAGGGGCAGGGGGAGGAATAAATTGGGAGATTGGGATTGCTATATGCACACTACTATATGTAAAATAGATAATTAATAAGGACCTTCTGTATAGCACAGGGAACTCTACTGAATACTCTGTAATGGCCTATATGGGAAAGAATCTAAAAAAGAGTGGAGCGCTATATATATATATATATATATATATACACACACACATATATAACTGAATCACTTTGCTGTAAGAGAAAGCCACCAGAGCAGGAGGAATCAGGAGATGGAGAAAGGGGATGATGATTAGGTATACATATACAGGAAGTGATTTTTCCCTCTGGTATTAAGTGAGGGGCAGAAGCAAGGGTCATCATGATGTCCTCAAGGTCCCCTGCCACCTTAGACCTCAGCAGAGGCCATGACCTCTGTCTTCCACATGGGGGAGGTGGTCAAGCTGGAGCCATGTGCTGTGGAACAGCTGACCCTCCTTGGCTCTTTGCTTAATGGCGCAGAGCATGGGCAAACATGGGGCTACATGGCAATGGTGTCGCATGAGACACCCAGCGTTTTTGCTTTCTGCGTGTCCTCGTGATAGAGCTCGTCTCTGCAACTCTTAACATAAAGGGGCAGCTCAATGATGAATTACCTCACTGGTCATTTTATGTATTTCTTTTATACTAATTTTTAAAAAGTCTATTTGACAAAAAAATTAGTAACTTGAACCCTGACATATACTTATATCCTTCCGTACAAGGCATACCACAGAGCCCGAAAAAGTCAGGACTGCCAGGGAACTGAACCTAGCAGAGCTCGACACTCGGTAATGTGAGGGTCAAAGATTTTTGTCAGATTGGTTGATATCAGCCTTGCCTGTGGATCACATCAGTCCTGATGTGCCTTTTAAAACCAAGGAAAAGTTCTGAATTATTTCCACCAAAGAAAAAGCCTCTATTTCTGAACTGCATTGAAAGGCACGCTTTTATCGGAAATGCAAATAGTCCGTTGGTTTTCCACAACGGTCACCTTCATGATGAAAATCCTATGGAGAAATGAAGGTCAAAGCTTTCTTAGACTCCTCTCATGAGGAAAACTATTATTTTTTTTAAATGTTATCAATGACACATATGTAGACATATAAATATTTATATGGGAACGTACCGCCTAGTCAGTGAATAGAAATGGGAATAGAAATGATGTGCTCTGGGAATCCTCCCTGGGTGACTGTACTTTCAAATCAGGAGAGAACTGTTTCTTTTGCCATTTCTATCCCTGTGGCTAATGGGGAAAGGTCAGTTTTTCAGATTACATAAGCAGAAAGGGATTTTGATTCTTCTTCAGTTTGCGGAAAGGAACAGATGAGAGGCCCCAGAAGGTTTGCTGGGTTAAACCTATAACATAGTTTTCTTGACCCTCAATCTAGTCCTACTTCTGGGTATTGGAAGTATTGATTGGAGCAGTAATCTATGGTATAGGAAAAGGTAAAAAGTTATCAGGTTAGTTAGTAGAAATAGAAGGCATTAAAGTAGTAAATTTAGGAGAAACTCTGAAGGTAAGAGAGGTGATGGAGAGAGAGAAAGACTACAGATTGAACTGTGGAATTATTGGTACTCCCCTAAACCATAAGAGTAGGGCAGAAGAGTGCATGGTAAAAATCCAACCAGGAAGGGTTAAAGGTCTTTGGTCAAAGCTGTACTATGCATTTGCCTCTCAATGCTGCCTAGGCATTGGACCCCACCTTATAGTTCAAAAGAAAAATAGCCTAATTAAAAATAATAATAATATAACCAATAAATAGGGGCAGAGCTATATATGGCCTAGGAAACACTGTTTTGTGGGAAAGTCTGGGGAGAAGTTGGGTGGAATTGGGTTACAAATAAATAATTATGTCATCATGGGAAATAAAGTGATTTATGCATCAAATGGCTAACTTGAGCCCGAAAACTCCAGAGCAGCTCTTAGGTTTTGTTGGTCTGTTGCTTCTCCCCTGACTTTGGTCAGGATCAGTATCAGGCAGAAGTTAGGAAGCAAAGTACTATACTGGTTTAGTCTGCTCTAGCATGGGCAATAGGAAGGAAACTCCAGATGCTCTGAACCCCATGCCTGGGATAAGGTGGGATTCTCATGCTCCTGGAGCTTCACAGAAGAGACAGGAAGTCTGGGAAGCCTAAGGTTTGGATCAATGACCTGCCTTTGCCATTACTTCAAGGAACTGGGCCCAGTCAAGAGGATGGGGGTCCAAAAACATGAACAATAACAATAAAGCACTTATACCTCCCTTACATGTCAGCATTTTAAGTCCTGCTCTAGGACCACACGTTTAATCATCACAAAAAACCTGTAGCACCAGTAGGAACTATTAATCCCTTTTAAGAAATGTACAGACTGAGGCTCAAAGGATTGTACATTATTTGTGGAAGGTCAAACCATAGGTGGCAACAGAGAATCCAAATTTCTGAACTCTTGTTCCAGTTCTCTTTTCCATTTTAGTAAGTAGAGCCATCATAAAGTGGAGTCAAAAATCATAATCCACAATTAATGCAGAAATTTCCAAAAGGCATTACCTTAAATTTTAAGGAACTACAAGCTTCAAGTTCATATGTTTCCTTTTAAATAGTTTTTTCCAATGGAAATAGATGAGGCAGCCTGGTCTTAATGTCTGGCTTATTCTCATTGCTATTTCTAATGATTACAAATAAATAACATCTTCAAGTTTCGATTTTAAAGTTAACAAAATGGAATGCATCTGGTAATTTGTTCTGGTAACATTCTAAAATTGAACAGAGGTGGGAGGGAGCTCAAAAAGAGGCTAGACAAACTCTTTTATGGTTACTTGATACTCCTGCAGGATGATGACAGTAGTAGCAGTTAAGATATAACTGCTTCCTGTGCCCTGAAAACACCTGTTCTAGGTAAGAAGCAAAACTATCAATAGAAGTGGCAGTAACTGTTGTGAGAATCTCCCTGCAGTATCAGGAACACATCTGTAGTTGCATGTCCCTGCCAAATCGTGTTTAGTTTGGGCATCATCTTCCTTTTGATAAGTCCTCTCATTTTCAAGTGAATGAATTTGAGTAAAGCTAATTAGGATTAACTACACTTATGAAAGGTGTCAGGATTGGCTACACTTATGAAAGGTGTCAATGAAGGTTAAAGTGTTCCTTTTTTATGAGAGTCATGCTCTTTGCACTCTGAGACTCTCCTGTAAACTTACAGGACCTAGGGCCTTTAAGCTACATACTGTCTTTAATTAACTCAATGGTTAGAAACAGAAGTTACTCTCCTGGCAGATGAACTCAGCATGAAACACGGTTTGTCTAATTGTTGCAGACGTATAGTAATAAAGACTGATAAGGCACAAAAGAGATTAAAACAGACAACTCTCAGAACTCCTTAGTTACCATTAAGTTAGTAGGTTCATTGAGGAAAACAAATGTAGAAAACTATTTTTAAAGTCCTTAAAGAATGTTTCATATGGTCTTTTGAGACAGGCCATACAGTATTTCTTACCTGAAAAGTGTACATGTCGGAAAACAACAAACAATCTTCACAAAATTATTTAGAATTTCACAGGAAAGAATTTTCCACTAATTTTATGAATGTGTATATGTTTGTATGCCACACATATGTGCATATGTATATGTTTTTGTACATACACATATATATGCATTTTATAAATAAATATATCCTGGTGGACAGTCATTAGTATTAAAATTGTATTGACATTTTTACCTGAGGTAAACAGATATTGCATATAATCTCTAAATTTGTCCATATTCATGAATTTGTTCCCCTTGAAACAGAGGTAACTATTTTGCTCTACACCATGAAAAGCAATGCGTATCCAATAAAATCCAATTCACATTAGTTGAGAAAATGAAACTATATCTCTAATCCTTGAGAGGAAAGAGGAATGATATAACAAAACAAAGAGCACGGCTGTGTCAAAAGGGGCTGGAGATCAGGATGCTGGGCTGACAGGCACACGAACAGTTAGAGCTCAGCATTTCCTGTGACTTGTTGCTTGAAAAACCAGGGATACCTGGACTTGGATTATCTAACAAACCAGTTACTGAAATGACTGTACGTTCAAATTTTGTGAAATAAATGAGACTTTCTCATGTTTGAGGGCTCTGCACAAATGTAATAATGCTAACCATGAAAACAAATCCTTTTTTTTTTACTTTGGAATGTTATTTGACATGTAACATGAAATAAAATAATTCATGAAGTTATTTGTTAAAAAAAAAAAGTAGTGTGTATCCAACATTATGAACATGTCTTCCATCTGATGTTTGAAATGGGTGAAGTTAAAATTTCTTACCATCCAAGCTGTGACAAAGTCCCCCATCCAGGTCCCTACTGCAGCTAATTTCATGAAACTTTCATTTCGGATGCCCATATAGTCTGTAATGATATATGCTCTGTGGAAACAAACACACAAGACATTGTCCGGACTCAGAGAGCCATACAGTCAAAGCTTTCTGGTTCAGCAACACGCAAAGGGGCTTTTTCCCCTTTCCACAAGCTTTCTTGCTTTCGTCTCATCATCTATGCTTGCAAATCTGAAAGGCTAGGAGGAGCTCTGAGGATGTCTGGGTCAGTTCCAATTAGATTTGAAGACTGACTGTGACTATACCAGTTACCACGTGCCTTTTGTTTTTGAGCTATAGGACTGACAATAGCTTTTGGAAAATCAAACAGAAATACTCAGCAAAGGCATCATTTCACACTTACTCAAGTATGAGGAGCGCAGAAACAATTCCTGAATTAGAGTAACTTGAAAGGAAGAGAAGAGTTCACTTTCCTTCAGTTCTGTTGAGTCAGAACTATTGAAAAGGTGCTGGGAATAGGCTTTAGGTATAATATATCTGAATAATGTTCAGAAGAATATCAAGATTAGAGAAAATTTTCCACACAGTGATGTAAAAATTGACTCAAATATACGTAGTTTAAATTATTACTTAAATAGCAATAACCAGAAGACTTCATTTCATCACTCTTTTTACATAGCTAATTCTTGTTTTCTTGCTATATAACACCAATTCATATGCCTCACAGCTCAAAGAGAGATTCATAGGTACACCCAATCATTAAATACAAGTAATGTGACCATGCTTATTGTTTATTAAGCATTTTCATTTTCTTGTTTGATAGTCAAGAAAATTCTAAGTATCATTTTTACCATCTTGTAATTTCTCTGAGAAAAACGGGACTCAAAGAGATCACTTAACCTGCTCAATCAATACCACATAACAAATGGATGGTAGCTAGGAACCAAATTTGTCTCTCTCTCTATTTTTAACTCTAAGTTTTTCACTCAAATTTCTTTTACTTTATTATTTTTTTTAATTTATTGGGGTTAGTTGCTAGGTTTCTTTTCCTTTAAATTTTGTTCCTTTTCTTAAACATGATAATACCTGTACAACTTAGAGTTCCAGTTAAACATGACTCTTCTTAGATTAACTTCATTTTTTAACTTTTTATTTCATATTGGAGTATTAACTTTAAAACAATATGCAGTAGAGAATGATATGTTTGTTAGTTATCTATTGAAACTATGAAGAAGCACATTTTTGAAGTCGCTGAGAATTAAACCATTTCCAATTCAGTTATTTTTTTCCAGAGTTATTTCGGATAGTTTTTTATCCATAACATAAACAGGTATTTACATAGTTTTTTAACAACAAAAACAAACTTATGAATTCTCAAAACAATTCTTTTTCCACATGCTTCATTCTTTGGAGGGGCTATGTAAATATCTTGAAGTCTATGGAGGGGCTATGTAAATATCTTAAGGTCTCATCTCAAAATTCTGGGTCTCTAATTCCATGTGCTTCCATAATAGCCAAAAAATTTTTAGCTACCATAAATTGCATGCTAGCAATGTTCTAGAGATTGTTATTAGCACTTTGAAAACTGAATCTCCATCAACTTTCATATCAGAAAAGTGAAATGTATTGTTATTCCTGTTTCACAGATATGGAATTAAGGCTTTAGAGAGTTTTTGCAACTTTCTCAAGGTCAAGCATCTAGTAAATGGACAAGATTTGAATCTAAATTTGATTGACTCCCAAATCCAGGCACTTAACCACTGTGCTATACCTTCTTCCTACAAGTGTTAGTAGAGATATAAAAAACACAAAGAATATCTCTGTTCCCCAGTATTTTAGTAAGACAATGACAATCAAGAATTACTTCCTGTGGGCTTCCCTGGTGGCGCAGTGGTTGGGAGTCCGCCTGCCGATGCAGGGGACGCGGGTTCGTGCCCCGGTCCGGGAGGATCCCACGTGCCGCGGAGCGGCTGGGCCCGTGAGCCATGGCCGCTGGGCCTGCGCGTCCGGAGCCTGTGCTCCGCAACGGGAGAGGCCACAGCAGTGAGAGGCCCGCGTACCACACACACACACACACAAAAAGAATTACTTCCTGTGAAGATAATTCATAATAAGAAGTCAAGAGTCACATCCAGAAGCTACAACTCCCCAGAGCTACCATTAGGTTTTGGACTCCACTTATACTGAGTTCATCCATCTAAGCAGTTCTTGGGCAGTGAGCTCAGTGTACTATGGAGTATTAGCTCTGTTAATTGTCCAGCTTTTTCAATGACATCTATTTTGAAGATTTTGTTCAATGATACATCTCTACATGTCCACTCTGCCAATTAATTCTAGAATACATTGGGCTGGGGTAGAAATTTCTGGCTACATTCTTTGTGGTTGTATAGATGTGTGTAAGAGAAGGCATCATTCTTCTATTTCAGTATCTAAAAATAGGGATGAGATGGTAAGCATGCAACAGACCAATGATCCAGCCAAGAACAACGAAAAGATCTAAACAAAATATAAAAGTCACTCCCAAAATCTCCTTAAAGGCATCTGAGAGCTGATGAAGCAATGAGGACAAGAAAAACCAAGATACCAGATTGGAGAGAATTGTGGAAAAGTTAGCTATACTATATTTTCTCTGGAGACATTAACTGATTCTGTGTGCAAGGCAGGAAGAGGAGGATCTGGGGTTTTCCTGGGCAGAGGGCAGTCTCAGTGGGTTAGAGGGGCAACATTTGAAATTTAAGGAGTCAAGATTCTTGTGAGAAAAGAGAGGCCTAGAAGAGAGCATGATACACAGTTGGTTGTCCTTTCAAGACATTTACCAAATTATGAACTTGAACACTGGGGATGCTGAGAGACGAAGCAGAAAGTCTCTGTAAAGTATAGCAGAGGTTTGGCAAATTCACCATGCTGAGGAAACTATTATAGTTCAGAGCCTGCTAGAGAGAATGGCCCAAGATATACAGGGATGTGGCAGGCTAGAGAAAACCAGAGATGGATGGGTCCTTGATGAAGCTGTAAATCAGTCCTTACTCAGTCCATTCCATGACTGAATTAAAGTGATCAGCTCCTATTCTTTCCAACTAATAGAGGAAAGAGTGAACCTTTTCAGGAAGAATAAAGTATCATCTAGATCCTCTATACATTTTTATGTATAAAATCCATCATTCATTCAAAAATCACTAGGATATTAAGAAAGAGGTTCCCATCACTGAAAACCATGAGAGAAGACAATAGCTAAAACTAGATAATAAGCTCCAGGAGGACTGGGACTTATTTTAGCTAATTTTTTCACTGTTAATTCCCCAGAACCTAGAGCACTGCCTGAAAACAGTAAGTGATCAATAAACATCTGCTTAATGTATGAATTAACAAAGTGACCCAAGTTATTCATATTTATTGATATATTACATAGGTAAACCTATGTATATTAAACCTTAGAAACAGCAATAAAATAAGATTGAATTATGAAGAACTTTACCACAGAGAAAACCATTAAATATGTTTTTTAATTGTTTTGTGTTTTCACTTCTCCAACTACATTTGTATTTCCTTGACTGCAGAATAACTGTCCTGTATTCATCTAGAAAGACATGTCGGCACAAAATAGGGGAATGTCACTCCTCTGTGGCTGTGGGCACATGGTGAGTACTGGGCATGATAATGCAAAGGAGATGGCACAGAGAATTTATGAATTAATTAATATATTTAAAAGTGAAGAGTGATATATATAAAATTTAGTAGTTATTCTAGACATCTCTCCAAAGAAGACATACAGATGACCAACAGGCACATGAAAAGATGTTCAATATCGCTAAATATTAGAGAAATGCAAATCAAAACTACAATGAGGTATCACCTCACACCAGTCAGAATGGCCATCATCAAAAAGTCTACAAATAATAAATGCTGGACGGGGTGTGGAGAAGAGGGAACCCTCCTACACTGTTGGTGGGAATGTAAATTGGTACAGCCACTATGGAGAACAGTATGGAGCTTCCTTAAAAAACTACAAATAGAACTACCATATGACCCAGCAATCCACTCCTGGGCATATATCCAGAGAAAAACATGGTTCGAAAGGATACATACACCGCAATGTTCACTGCAGCGCTGTTTACGATAGCCAAGACATGGAAGCAACTTAATATCCTAAATGGATAAAGATGTATATATATATATATATATATATATATATATACACACAATGGAATACTACTCAACCATTAAAGAGAATGAAATATGCCATTTGCAGCAACATGGATGGACCTGGAGATAATCATGCTAAGTAAGTCAGAGAAAGACAAATATAATAGGACATCGCTTATATGCAGAATCTGAAAAAATTGATACAAATGAACTTATTTACAAAACAGAAACAGACTCACAGACATAGAAAACAAACTTATGGTTACCAAAGGGGAAAGGTGGTGGTGGGAGAGATAAATTGGGAGTTTGGGATTAACATATACACACTACTATATATATATATATATATATATATATATATATTTTTTTTTTTTTTTGCGGTATGCGGGCCTCTCACTGTTGTGGCCTCTCCCGTTGCAGAGCACAGGCTCCGGACGCGCAGGCTCAGCGGCCATGGCTCACGGGCCCAGCCGCTCCGCGGCATGTGGGATCTTCCCGGGCCAGGGCACGAACCCGTGTCCCCTGCATCGGCAGGTGGACTCTCAACCACTGCACCACCAGGGAAGCCCTACACTACTATATTTAAAGTAGATAACCAACAGTACCTACTGTGTAGCACAGGGAACTCTGCTCAATAATCTGTAATAACCTGAATGGGAAAAGAATTTGAAAAGGAAGAGATAAATGTATATGTATAAGTGAATCACTTTGCTGTACACCTGAAACTAACACAATATTGTAAATCAACTACAGTCCCACATAAAATAAAAATGTTTTTTAAAATGATATATTGTACCAAAAAAATTAGTAGTTATTCTTAATTTTGCTGTTTTGGACAAATATAAAGAAGAATTACAAATATGCAGACCTGCCATAAAAACTTTCAACCACTAGTTCACTGATTTGCACATTCATTAACATTTAACAATACTTCCTGCTCAGGTTGTAAAGGACAGAGTGTATATATATTTATATCAGCAATTCTGGCCAGTTTGAATATCACATTAGACTCTGAAAATGTGAAGTTGTGGAGTTTATATACACAACAGTTTAAATTTTATTTGCTAGGAGGCACTGTTAAAGTTTTAGTTTCGTTCAGAGTTTTAGCTAATTATTTCAACTAGTCATACATCTTTTGTTTGTTTTGCTTTGAGCTTTAGCTGGCTTTCTATGCTTAGATCTAGAAAAGCTGGCAGTCTTACCAGCCTTCCAGGTAAGTATTTATTGTTAATATTTTCTTTAAAGATTCTAAACGAATTTCTTTTCAAGCTACAACTTCAGTATTTTTTTCTTGAGATTTCAGGCTTAACTGTCAAATCCATAACACATGTGTGTAAACGTCAACAGGATCTTGGAAAGGTTCATAATTATCATAACAACCTGAAAACATGAGCTACTAAGCCTACTGTGCCTAGTGAAACCTATGTGCTAAATGGCCATAAACTAAACAGACTCTAACATGGGCTAAGTAGTCGATGAAATGATAATATAATGAATTGGCCTTACAGGTGAGAGTCTTGAGTACTAGCAACAGAGGCTCCAGTTTACTTCAGTCTATTACTTATATGTAAGTAGATGCAGTTAATGCCAGGTGATTTAGGAGCTGAATCTCTAAAAGTTTAACAAGAGGCAGTAAACACAGATCACCAAACCAGTATGGATTCATGCTTCACCGAAGACCCATCTGTGGCCAGCTGGATTCATGACGTCACAGCTGTCTCTCTCAGCCGTGTTCGGGCAACATAAACAAGATTGGGGGCTTCATACACAAGTAAATCATGGACAAGAAGTTGACTTACCTGCATTAAACACAATGAAACTCAAGCAAAAACTCTAAATGTTCTTAAGGCTTGAGGTGAAAATCTGTCACTATAAAATGCCAGAAATTAAACCTAGATTTATTATATTAACCTTTCTCAATCTTTTCACTTGTAATGAAATGATTAATAGCCTTTAATCCAGTCACTTGTTCAACTGTTATACAAATAACCGCATTTTAGTATTTCTGCTCAAAATAGCTAGTTCTTGACTATTGAAAGACTTTGATAGAGCTCAATACATGTGTATGGACCTTCCAGGCAAGACCTAGGGTATGAAGTACAGAGCAAGATCCATTGGAAGGTGACAAATGCTGCAGACAATTGTTAGAAGGAGGCTGGAGTGATCAAAATTGCATCCAGACCCAAAAATGCTTACAGATAAAATACCAATGCAAATTCCCCAACTTTAGTCATTCATTCCCTCTAACTTCTATAAAGAAGACATATATAAGACTATAGATGGAGTTTTCATGGGACAAATCCATCCTGATTGTTAACACATACACTTATCAACTCTTCCTTTCATTTTTGTCTTGCTTAAGCCCATTCAGTGAAATTTGTTTGTAGTAGATACAGAAACCTTACTATAACATCAATTCCTCCCTGTCTTTTACTCTCAACATTTGGTTAACCACTGAGGTTACTTCTGAAAGGGCCTCAAATCTATGCAGTTTTTCTGTTATCACCACTACCAATGTCTTAACTCTGTTCATAACCATCTCTAATCTGAATTACACAATAACCTCTTATTTCCCTGTGATTATCTTCACTTCACTATAGATTCTTTATTGCCACTATGGTAACTTCTGGAGAATTAATATGGTGTACTAGAAGAGCAAGAGTCCTGGAACCAGAAAGTATTAGGTTTGCAAACCACCTCCCCACTTTATGACCTGGGACAAATGAATAACTTGATAATCATCCATTCCCTTATCTGTAGAATGGGGATAAAAATAACTTCCCTTCACAGGGTTTCTTGAGGATTACATGAAATAAAGAATATAGAGCTTCTAGCACAACTATTTCATAATAGGTATGAAAAAAAAATGTTAGATCTCTGACATATGGGCTCACATTTCCAAAATAATGTAGTGGTTCCCAAAAAGCAAAGCATGGATAAGAAGATCCTTCACTCTCTCCAAGCTATCTTATTTTTCAGATTCATATTTCATCTCACAGTCTCCTTTTTCAGGCCCTCTTCCCCACCATGAAACCAGTCTCACCAACTATCCCACCATTCTGTGATGTACCTTAGCATCTTTGCATGCAATGCTCCCATTGTCTGGAATGCCATACCTTTTTTCTGGCCTAAGATACTAACTAAGCCTGTCCACTGAGAAATCGACTGCTATTATTCCTATAAGTCACCCCTTCCCCGGCGTTACTGTAACACTTTGAATATACATCTATGTTAAACAAATTTCCCAAAGTCTTCTAATGATTGTCTCACATTGCCCCTTTCTACCACAAGACTTAGTTCATCAAGTGTAAAGAAAATATTTCTTTCATCTAGGCAGCTGAAAATTTTTGTTCGGTGTATAGTATGATTTAGGAATACAAAACTACTTAAATGAATGAAGAAATGAATTAATGAATTAATATAAAAAGATTATTTAGATCATCTGACACCAGGGCCAACTAGGAAGAGAATAAAAGGATAAAGATAAAAACAAGGATTCGCAATATAAGAAAACCACAGATAAATTGTGGGCCATGTAATTAATTATGATGTTCTAACAAAGTTAGAATAGAGTATCACTCTATCATTTTTATACCTCTTCTAGAATAAAAAACTAGAGGGTAGGATATAATCAAATCAAAATAAAGAACCCGTTTTTGACTTTCTGCAATCATACACTGGAAATTTAATTAATTTGAATATAAGTTAGTTGGCTAATAATGAAAAAAGTGAAATATTGTAAAATCTCTGCATGGTATCTACTGAATCTTATTGTTTTAAAACAATCCTTTTAAATGAGGCTAGACATCAATCTATAACTTCATGCACCAATTTACTGGCACAAACAGTGAAAGAGCTATATAGCAAAATACATTTATTTTACCCATGTGAAAAAAGAAAGAAAATTTATTTCATCGCCCTTCAAATGTATACTGGCAAATTACATTTGTCGTTTGTCCTATAAAGTCAATGGTGAAGATAACTGCCAAGGAGCAGGATAAAGAAAAAAGAATGAAAAGAATTGAGGACAGTCTCAGAGACCTCTGGGACAACATGAAATTCACCAACATTCGAATTTAGGGGTCCAGAAGAAGAAGAGAAAGAGAAAGGATTTGAGAAAATATTTGAAGAGATCATAGTTGATGACAAAGGATTAATCTCCAAAATTTATTAGCAGCACATGCAGCTCAATAACAAAAAACAAACAACCCAATCCAAAAATGGGCAGAAGACCTAAACAGACATTTCTCCAAAGAAGATATATCAACTGCCAACAAACACATGAAAGGATGCTCAGCATCATTAATCATTAGAGAAATACAAATCAAAACTACAATGAGATATCATCTCACACCAGTCAGAATGGCCATCATCAAAAAATCTAGAAACAATAAATGCTGGAGAGGGTGTGGAGAAAAGGGAACACTCTTGCACTGCTGGTGGGAATGTGAATTCGTACAGCCACTATGGAGAACAGTACAGAGGTTCCTTAAAAAACTACAAATAGAACTACCATATGATCCAGCAGTCCCACTACTGGGCATATACCCTGAGAAAACCATAATTCAAAAAGAGCCATGTACCAAAATGTTCATTGAAGCTCTATTTACAGTGGCCTGGAGATGGAAACAACCTAAGTGTCCATCAACAGATGAATGTATAAAGAAGATGTGGCACATATATACAATGGAATATTACTCATTCATAGAAAGAAACAAAATTGAGCTATTTGTAATGAGGTGGATGGACCTAGAGTCTGTCATACAGAGTGAAGTAAGTCAGAAAGAAAAGGACAAATACCGTATGCTAACACATATGTATGGAATTTAAGAAAAAAAATGTCATGAAGAACCTAGGGGTAAACCAGGAATAAAGGCACAGACCTACTGGAGAATGGACTTGAGGATATGGGGAGGGGGAAGGGTAAGCTGTGACAAAGCGAGAGAGTGGCATGGACATATATACACTACCAAACATAAAATAGATAGCAAGTGGGAAGCAGCCACATAGCACAGGGAGATCAGCTCGGTTCTTTGTGACCACCTAGAGGAGTGGGATAGGGAGGATGGAAGGGAGGGAGACGCAAGAGGGAAGCAATATGGGAACATATGTATATGTATAACTGATTCACTTTGTTATAAAGCAGAAACTAACACACGATTGTAAAGCAATTATACTCCAATAAAGATGTTAAATAAATAAATAAATAAATAAATTAGTGATGGTAAAAAAAAAAAAAAGAAGAGATCATAGTTGAAAACTTCCCTAACTTCCCTAACATGGGAAAGGAAATATCCACCCAAGTCCAAGAAGCACAGAGAAACCCATACAGGATAAACCCTAGGAGAAGCACACCAAGACAGATATTAATCAAACCAACAAAAATTAAATTCAAACAAAAAATATTAAAAGCAGCAAGGGAAAAGGAACAAATAACATAAAAGGGAATCCCCATTAGGTTATCAGCTGATTTCTCAGCAGAAACTCAGCAGGCCAGAAGGGAGTGGCAGGATATATTTAAAGTGATGAAAGGGAAAAAACTACAACCAAGGTTATTCTACCCAGGAAGGATCTCATTCAGATTCAACAGAGAAATCAAAAGCTTTACAAATAAGCAAAAGCTAAGAGAATTCAGCACCGCCAAACCAGCTTTACAACAAATACTAAATGAACTTCTTTAGGCTGGAAACACTAGAGAAGAAATATATCCACAAAAACAAACCCAAAACAATTAAGAAAATGGTAATAGGAACATATGTATCAATAATTACCTTAAATGTAAATGGATTAAATGCTCCCACCAAAAGACACAGACTGGCTGAATGGGTCCAAAAACAAGACCTGTATATAGGCTGTCTACAAGAGACCCACTTTAGACCTAGGGACACACACAGACTGAAAGTGAGGGGATGGAAAAAGATATTTCATGCAAATGGAAAACAAAAGAAAGCTGGAGTAGTAAAACTCATATCAGATGAAATAGACTTTAAAATAAACACTGTTACAAGAGAAAAGGAAGGACACTACATAATGATCAAGGGATCAATCCAAGAAGAAGATATAACAATTGTAAATATTTATGCACCCAACATAGGAGCACCTCAATACAAAAGGCAAATGTTAACAGCCATGAAAGGGGAAATCGACAGTAACACAATAATAGTGGGGGACTTTAATACCTCACATCAATGGACGGATCATCCAGACAGTAAATTAATAAGGAAACAAGCTTTAAATGACACAATAGACCAGATAGATTTAATTGATATTTATAGGACATTCCATCTGAAAACAGCAGATTACACTTTCTTCTCAAATGTACACGGAACATTCTCCAGGATAGCTCACAACATTCTCCAGGATAGGTCACATCTTGGGTCACAAATCAAGCCTTGGTAAATTTAAGAAAATTGAAATCATATCAAGCATCTTTTCCGACCACAACGCTATGAGATTAGAAATAAATTACAGGGGAAAAAAAGTAAAAAACACTAACACATGGAGGCTAAACAATATGTTACTAAATAACCAAGAGATCACTGAAGAAATCAAAGAGAAAATCAAAAAATACCTAGAGACAAATGACAATGAAAACACGAAAAAGAGGGAATTTTATAGCAATACAATCCTACCCTAAGAAACAAGAAAAATCTCAAAGAAACAATCTATCCTTACACCTAAAGGAACTAGAGAAAGAAGAGCAAACAAAACCCAACGTTAGCCGAAGGAAAGAAATCATAAAGATCAGAGCAGAAATAAACAAAATAGAAACAAAGAAAACAATAGCAAAGAGCAATAAAGACTGGTTCTTTGAGAAGATAAACTAAATTGATAAACTTTTAGCCAGTCTCATCAAGAAACAGAGGGAGAGGACTCAAGTCAATAAAATTAGAAATGAAAAAAGAGAAGGTACAATGGACTCTGCAGAAATACAAAGTATCATAAGAGACTACTACAAGAAACTATATGCCAATAAAATGACAACCTGGAAGAAATGGACAAATTCTTGGAAAGGTACAACTTTCCAAGACTGAACCAGGAAAAACTATATAATATAAACAGACAAATCACAAGTAGTGAAATCGAAACTGTAATTAAAAACCTTCCAACAAACAAAAGTCCAGGACCAGATGGCTTCACAGGCAAATTCTATCAAACGTTTAGAGAAGGGCTAACACCTATCGTTCTCAAACTCTTCCAAAAAAATTGCAGGGGGAGGAACACTCCCAAACTCATTCTATGAGGCCACCATCACCCTGATACCAAAACCAGACAAAGATGTCACAGAGAAAGAAAACTACAGGCCAATATCACTGATGAAAGTATACACAAAAATCCTCAACAAAATACTAGCACACAGAATCCAACAACACATTAAAAGGATCATAAACCATGATCAAGTGGGATTTATCCCAGGGATGCAAGGATTCTTCAATATATGCAAATCAATCAATGTGATTCACCATATTAACAAATTGAATAACGAACACCATATGATCATCTCAACAGATGCAGAAAGAGCTTTTGACAAAATTCCACACCAATTTATGATCAAAACTCTCCAGAGTGGGCATAGAGGGAACCTACCTCAACATAATAAAGGCCGTATATGACAAACCCACAGCAAACATCATTCTCAATGGTGAAAAACTGAAAGCATTTCCTCTAAGATCAGGAACAGACAAGACAAGGATGTCCACTCTTGCCACTCTTATTCAAAATAGTTTTGGAAGGCAATCAGAAAAGGAAAAAAATAAAGGGATTATAGGTTGGAAAAGAAGTAAAACCGTCACTTTTGCAGAGGACATGATACTATACATAGAAAATCCTAAAGATGCTACCAGAAAACTACTAGAGCTAATCAATGAATTTGGTAAAGTTGCAGGATACAAAATTAATGCACAGAAATCTCTTGCATTCCTATGCACTAACAACAAAAGATCAGAAAGAGAAATTAAGGAAACAATCCCATTTACCATCGCAAAAAAAAAAGAATAAATACCTAGGAATAAACTTACCTAAGGAGGCAAAAACTTGTACTCAGAAAACTATAAAACACTGATGAAAGAAATCAAAGATGACACAAATAGATGGAGAAATATACCATGTTCTTGGATTGGAAGAATCAATATTGTGAAAATGACTATACTACCCAAAGCAGTATAAATGTTTTGCAAAGCAGATTGAGAAATAGTGACGGTTTCAACTTTTTCTGTTGTATGAAATTCTTCTGGGGATATTAAGGAAGGAACTAAATTCTGCCTCTGAACCTCAACAATACTCAGGGACTGAAGGCTCAGTATTTCTGGTTGTGAGGGAGAGGAAGGATGGAACTTAAAACAGGAGTTGGAAATCCTGCATGATGAGTAGTTTATGTACTCTCTTCCAGCCAATAAAACCAGAAAATGACTTTTGTCCCACGAGCTAAGATGAGCATTTGCTACCTGGAGAAATTCTAGCAGAGAGTTAGACACCTTAACGAGAAGAAAAGCTATAAAAATACACCTTTTATATTAAACGAGTCCCATTACCTAAATACTGTTTATATGGGTTGAAGACAAGTTTCATCTTAAAGAATACTGACCAGCTCTGCCCTCGCCAAAAAAATCATTAACAATTGAAGATCATCTAGTGAAATAAGCAAATTCCCATTGACCACAATCCCCCTCCATACAAGTCTTACTGGTCACAAGCCTTGTTATGCACAGAGACTTTCCAACCATCTTTTACAGCCCACTATTGAAAATGAACTCACTTCATACACTACCATGTATTTGAGGTAAATTTCTAACAAGAAAAAAAAGCTCAAAACTAAACAAAAATGAGGTACTCACTCAGAGGAAATAAACAATACAGAGAGCAGAGAAAAAAGTGTCCAGAGAGAATAAAGATATTTTTCAGACATGCAAATTCAATTATATGCTGTCTATAAAAAAATACAGCTAAAACTAACACTACATGAGGGTTGAAAACAGAATAGTAAAAAAGGTTTAAAAGATAACATGCAAACAATAACAAGAAGAAATGTGGTATAGCTATAATAATATCAATCAAGGCAAAATGTATTACTATAAAGTGAGAGAACCTTACTAATGACAAAAGATTCAACCCATCAGGAAGATATAAGGTACCACCAAAATACAGGAATTAAAGTAAATTTATGAAGTGTAAGAAAAAATAGACAAATTCACATATAAAATGTATAAGATATCAACATATTTCTCTCAATAACCAATGAAAGAAGCAGACAAAAATATCAGTGAGGAGATAAAGGATTTGAATAAGATGATTAGCAAACTCTCTAATGTGTGTGTGTGTATATATATATAGAGAGAGAGAGAAAGAGAGAGAGACTCATACCATATGTACAGAATACACATTCTTTTCATGCAACAGAGAACATTTAGACATCTTGAAAATAAACAAGGCTATAAAGCAAGTCTCAAAAATTTTTAAATGACTGAATTATATAAAGGATATTCTTTGACCATAATGTAACTAGACTATAAATCAATAATAAAAAGATAACTTGACAATCCCCCCAGATCTTTGGAAATGAAGAAATACACTTAAAGTAACATGTGAGTCAAAACTGAAATTTCAGTGGGACAGAGAAAATATTTTGAATTGGCTAGTAATAAAAATATTGTTAGATATACCTAAAATCATGCTTAAACTTTCAATTTTAAACAAATATATTTTAAAAAGAAAAAATGCTAAAAATTAATGAATTAAGAATCTTTCTCAAGAAATTAAAGAAGTAGCAAAATACACCCAAAAAGACAAAAATAATAAAAAGTTTTAAAAGTAAAATTTAATTAAACAAGTAGCGGGAAAAAATGGAACTATACAATAGAGAGGATGAACAAAGTTGGTTCTGTGAAGACATAAAATTGATGATTCTCTAGCAAGACTGATCAACATATAAAGAGAGAAGGTACAAGTAACAATTTCTGACAAATAACCATGTCAGAAATGAAAAAGGGGAATTGCTGCAGATCCTGCAGAGGTTAAACAAATAATAAGTGTGCATCTGATGAAATTTAGATGAAATCAACACATATCTAGAAAAACATTTACAAATTACCAAAATGTACATAGGAATCAAAAAGAATTTAAAACATAGATCTATTCACAAACTTGAATGTATAATTAGAAACTTCTCCACAGGAAAGTTCCAGGCCCAGATGTGCACATGGGCCAAAGAGAAATGTGCAGGAATGTTTATAGCATCATTATTTGTAATAGCCTGAAAGTGGAAACAGCCAGAATGTCTAGCAACAGAAGAATGGATAGATATATCACGGCACAGCCATACAATGGAGACGATTCAACAACGAAAGTGAACAAATTACTATTATACAAAGCCTGAATGGAGCTCAGAGACTTATATAAAAGAAGCCAGACAAAAATAAAAGAGAACATATTGTATGATTATAAGTATATAAAGCTCAGAAACAGGCAAAACTAAACTACAGTGATTAGGAAAGTATTATAAGCGGTAAAACTACAAAAAAAAGCAAGAAAGCATAGAGCATAAAAGTGAGATAGGGGTTACTTTGGAGAAAGAGAGCTTTATTATAAGGAAAGACAGCCAGAGGGTTTCTGGGATGCTGGCAATGTTTTGTTCGTTTGTTTGTTTAATACAAATGGTAATAACACGGGTAACACGGGTGTTCACTTAAAAATATTTGATAATAATTACTTTGCAATAATTAAGCTGTATATACATGTTCTATGTGCTTTTGTATAGGTATGTTATTTCCATATTTTCAAAAAATTTACCAAAAAGAAAGTACTTATTATTATAGGAAATATTAAGACATGGTAGCTATTACTGTCACCTAATAGGAGAAACACTGGGGTCGCAAAAGACCAACACAGTTTTTGGGAGAAAATTATTTTTAGGTTGGATTGGAGAGTACCACAAAGGGACGTAGAGGAGCAAGAGAGCTTCCTGAAGGGTGAGCAAGCCTGCTGTGCGGGACCAGTACAATTAGTGAAGGATCCTGGCTAAAGCAAGCACAGTATAAAAGAAAAATGAAAGATGAAGCTGAAAACTAATTATGTAGGGAAGGTTACTGAGTACCCACAAGGTAATTTAGCTCCTGTTTCTGAGCCTGTGGACAATTCACATTTGGAATTTAGATTGCTTGAGTTTCTTCCATAAGGCGCTGCATTTTAAACATCTTTCTGCTTTTTTAACTAACCATGTTTCTTGGTATCTCTTAATGGAAAAGAGGTGATATTGCCTTATGAAATGCAAGAACTACCAGTTTGACATCTCTTACGCCTGATAAGGTACAGATTAAATCAAATGCCATTTGAAAGACCCATAAAAATGTATTATCTGCTTCATTGATTTCAAGGGGTGAAGTAGAAAGTCACCTAGAAGCACTTGTTCTCTCGGTTCCTGGAAGAATCACTTGGGTAATTTCCCAGGAGCTCCATGCTGGGGAAGTGGAATAGGCAAGGGTGTATTCAACCTCTGAGACTCTGGCAACGCTCTCCAAGATCCCTGACATGCAGAGACAGTCACAGGGGAGAAAATGGGTCCATCTGCTCCTCAAGAGGGGAGGTACAGAGGCTTGTGGAGGACGTGACTGCAGCCCACTGGCAGGAAAGAATCATGAGGTCTCCTCAAACGAAAGCCGTAAGCAAAGTGGTAGCCAAGCTGCTGACTCAGGGGCAGGGATGGGAGAGCTGTTTTCAGCAACCGTGTGACTGATGGGCACTCTTCTGAACCCAGTCATTCTGAGGTGAGGGATACGCTCATGGCCAAGGTTGGGTCTGGGCCAGGGAGGGCACCAAGGCTGAGTGGACAGGAGTGCGTGTAACTATGCAGGTGCGAACTTCAAAAGTCACACTATATGGCAGCGAGACACATGGACAGTAGGAGAATAATCAATAGCTTCCTCTATGGCTCATAGTTGAAAAAGACCCCAGTGACCCCACATTGGACTAGGTAAGGCACTGAATTTAAGGTCAATTGAGTAGGTCAAACTTCAGAAAGGAGACTCCTTGCTAATGAATGCAGGCAGAGTCTCAAGTCATCAATTAGATAGGCTAAAGTAAATCAGGCCACCAACATATGATGCCAGATATTTCTGCACAATCAGCTTAAATCTGTTTGGTGTATATATCGTCCTCCACAAACACTGAAAGCAGAGGCCTTGGGTAGGAATTAAAGGTTTGTTTGCCTGGAGATTTCTCTTCGGGCACCTCAGATACAAGGGGCATATCCAACCCTAAAAGAATAGCCACTTACGACGCCTCCCAGTCTGCAATTTAACTTGAGAGGGTCACCTATTTATTCATTCTTTCAACAATATTGACTGAACACCTCTCATACGGCTGGAACTGTGCGAGGTGCTGGGAATACCAAGATGAGCAAGATGTAGTCATTAGCATTTAGCAAATGAAAAAAGACATGCAAATAAACCAACAGTGCCCTATGTGGAAAATGCTGTACACCGGGGAGAGGTAGAGATGAGAGACTCCCAGTTCTTTTGACATGAAGGGGAGGGGCCCAGGGAAGAGCAGGCTTCAAGAGGAGGGACAGAGGAAGGAAAATGCGTTTGAAGTAGAACGAAACAGACATACAAACGTAGAGAGGGTTGAAAGCAGCAAGCATGTTAAAGGGAGAAGCAGGGGCAGTTCCGGGCTGCTGTCCAGATGCACAGTGAGACAGGAAGGGAGGCCAGGGAGCCAGGGCTGCATCACTGAAGGCTTTGCAGAGCCTTCACAAAGTCTGTCTTTTTAAATACTCACTGATATGGGAACACTAGAACAATAAGCCCCACTCAACTATCCCAACATCTACCTGAATATTATCGACTTCATGTCTTTAAAATGCTTTCTGGGCTTCCCTGGTGGCGCAGTGGTTGAGAGTCCGTCTGCCGAAGGGGACACGGGCTCGTGCCCCGGTCCAGGAAGATCCCACATGCCGCAGAGTGGCTGGGCCCGTGAGCCGTGGCCGCTGAGCCTGCGCATCCGGAGCCTGTGCTCCGCAATGGGAGAGGCCACAGCTGTGAGAGGCCCACATACCGAAAAAAAAAAAAAAAAAAAGTGCTTTCTATTTAGGAAACTGTTATCAGTCAGGGTACTCCAGAGAAACAGACCAGTAGGAGATAGATAGATAGATAGATAGATAGATAGATAGATAGATAGATAGATAGATAGACAGACAGATAGGTCGATATACAGATAGTTATAGAAAGATGGGCACAAGTACATACACACACACATACATTCACATAAGCAAAAAGATTTCTTTCAAGGAATTAGTTTATGCAGTCGTGGAGCCTGGCAAGCCTGAGATCTGCAGGGCAGGCCAGCAGGTTGGAACTTCTTGGGCAGGAGCTGATGCTGCAATCATCAGGAAGAATTTCTTTTTTCTCTGGGAATCCTGTTTTTGCTCTTAAGGCACTTCTACTGACTGGATGAGGTCCCCCACGTTATGGAGAGTAAGCTCCTTTACTTCAACTCAACTGATTGCAGATGTTCACCATATCTACAAAAGACCTTTACAGCAACACCAAGATTAGTGTTGATTCAACAGCTGGGTACTAGAGCTTAGCTAAGTTGACACAAAAAACAAACCAGCACAGAAGTCATATTCTCAATTTACATTTAAAGACACACTTGTTTTTACATCCAAAAACTACAACTCCCATCAACACCTGCTACAACATTTTTAAATCCCTATGATTGTAATTTTGGAATTTAACACAGAAGTCCTGTAACGTTGCCTCCACTTTCCCCAATACACATACACACAAAATACACAAATAGTACCTCATCAAATAGAGATGATGTTTCACACCAATACTCTGAGAAGTCCATACTCATTGTCACACCTTAATATTTTATCATTCAAACTGTGAAATTTCACAGTATTTCTGAAATTGTAATTCAATTTCCATGAACGCATACCTGCACCTTAATCTGTAATGAGTTATGTTTTGTTGTTTCAGCACAAGACTCTGTAAGCTCTTCTCCTTCTAGCCCCTTTCTGAGGTTCTTACACTAAAATTATTTTTGCTTCAAGCATCAACTTTTTACTCTTCTGTTTGCAGCTACATGGCAACAGGTAAATTATGTACATTCATGTCCAACATAAAAAGCATTCTTTTGAAACCCCAAGGTATTCACTTTTAGTTCCTCTTGAACATAGAGGTTGTGGTTATATTAGTCATTTTTATTACGGCCTATTTTGTTCATCAAAAATAGACTATCCTTTGAACACACTATCCCTTGTATATAATACAAGTAGCACTTTTTAGTAAGCAGTCATCAGCCTGTGAGAAATACCATAGAATGTTTAACAGCATATAAAATCACTGGCAGCCAGAACCTTGAATATCAGAAACTATTTTTGGAATCCTGAGAGTTGCAGGGCATTATATAAACACAAGTAGAAGTATCTAACATAGTATCCAATGCTGCGGATGTTTAGTGAGTGTATGTTAAATTTGAAGAGAAAGGGAGAGAAATTAATCTTCTGGAGAAACACAACCTCTGATGGGTGAGGAAGGCCTGGAAGTTGATATCAAACCAAATTGAGTATTGTATCCATTTATGCTCAGTTATTGAGAGAAAAGCATATATTCATTAAAAATTTGAGGATCACTCATGCTCAAACATATACTTTTAGACATCTTTATAGAATCCTTAAGTGACTCATTCCCTGTGAAATTGTGGGTTACAAGGCAGGAGAGGGCATGGGGACACACCTCTCAACCTCTTAACAATGGTTGCCATGTATGTGTCCCAACTACCAGAAACCAGGACGGGGCCTGAGCGATCGGAGTCTGAACTGGGGTCCCAAATCTAGGCTTAGCAGATAACTAAGGCCTATTTAAAGATGCTCAGACAACTGAAAAAACCAAATCACCAGCTCCAGGGAGCTGATTTAATGGAAACATGGGCACCAAAGTACAAAATCGGACCATGTCTGTAGGCAGGCACAAGGGAAGCTAGTAGCAACTACTGAGCTTAAAAGTAAGCCCTCTGGTATACACATGGTTAGCTTTTTTTTTTCTTTTTTAACCTCTTTTATTGGAGGATAATTGCTTTACAATGGTGTGTTAGTTGCTGCTGTATAACAAAGTGAATCAGCTATATGTACACATATATCCCCATTATCTCCTCCCTCTTGCGTCTCCCTCCCATCCTCCCTATCCCACCCCTCCAGGTGGTCACAGAGCACCGAGCTGATCTCCACATGGTTAGCTTTTTATCCAGCTCCTGGAGCTGGAGCAAGGGCATGGCAGGAGCGCTACCTACCAAGTGAGCAGAAGATCAGGCCCAAGGGATGCCTCCAGATGAGTATCAGTATCAGAGCCTGGTGAAACTTACCTGATTTTTATAGACCATGCATAAACTCCCACATGTAAGGAAAACCAGGAAGATGGCACCGTTTACTTAACATTGCCTTGATAAAATCATCAGTGGCTTTAGTTTGTCTAACAATCCACATGTAAATCAGCTGCCCTCAAAATTGAGAACAGAAGACAGCAACGAGGAAAATTATTACTTCTACTAATTTGAAGTTCTACTAATTTGAAGTATTTGTTGTCTATTTAACTAACTGTCCCTTTCCCCCTGAACTTGTCTCTTCACAATATGGCTTTACCTGACCTGGGCACACACCTTCAAGGACATCAGGTCATGCACGGCAGCTGTTCCAGCCCCCATCGTCTACCCTCTGCTTTGAGTTTTCCCTCTTCGAGCCTTCCAATCAACATTCTCTTGACTTTAAGCCTGACTCTTCCTCTCCACCCAGACTACTGCTACCTTAAAGAGTCTATCTGGATTTCATTTCCTCTCTTTCCAAGACACTGCTTCCCAGACTTCTCAGCTCCCTTCACCATGGTCCACAGGTGAGCTTGCCCTGCCCATCCTTCAGTCTTGATCAATGCTCAGCTCATTCTCAGTCCTGGTTACATCTAGATTCACCTGAGGAACTTTGAAGAACATCATTGCCTGGGCCCCTTCCCAAAAAAGCCTAACTTACGCTGGTGTGGGCTTCAGACATAAGTATTTTTTTTAAATCTCCTGGTGATGCTAACACACAGCCTGACTTGAGAACCACTGCTGTAGCTAAGGCTTCTTTACACTGCTCCTGGTGGTCTGGAAGGCAATTTGGAGCGAGCATCATGGCCACATTGAGCCACAAAGGGTCTCGGGAGTCATTACAAAGGACCATTGTAAAGCAGAATATGCCATAAGGAGCAGAATATAGTCTACGAATCATAAGCACCCTAAGAATGATAAGCACCAAAATGACACATTTAAGTACATTTGGGTAGATCAGGAATGATCAAAGCTGGGACTTATAAAAAGGAAACATTTACAGCCTCCTTACTTCCAACAAAGGACCCTCATTTATTCATTAGACACTGTTCACCAGATTAATAGTCAATCTCATTCAGAAAAACCATGACCATCCAGCCATCAGGAGACATCTAAACTCTGCTCAGCATGCTGAAATTCTTTTAGCTGCCCCAATTCCCGATGCCAGCTCATGAAAAAATGATGGAAATATCAAAAAACAATCTGCTTCAGAATCATTGATTTAAAAGCACATAGCATATGATGACATAATTATATCTTTGATGATTAACAAAACCAGAATCTATTTAAATTAGAGACCTTCTGGTTGAAATGAGCTGCAATCATGAAGGGATGTGCCTGGCACACGCTGCATTCAAAGTGGAGCAACGGAAGTGCTATAACCTCACCCTAACTGCTCTTGTTCACTTTGGAGTCAGTTTCCCCCCAAAAAAACCTATGGGTCATGAATTATGAGTAAAGATGGGCAGTTTAATATTACTTTCGTTTCTTTAGAAATTTGGGGAAAATCTCTTTGCTAATGGCTGAGTTATATTCCCCAATGATGCCTGAGAACAGGAAAAATAAAATGCGAGAATTGTGTTTTAAAACCATAGATGAAAATGAAACTACTTATGACAAAATAAAAATATAGCGAGTTTTGTCCAAAGGGTGTCATACGAATAAACTGTGATGTTTAAAGAAGTGAAAAAGTACTGATACCTGGAAAACGGAGGCTGAAGAAAAAATGCAATGTATATTAATTTTAATAAAATGATATACTGCATAATACTTGAAGAGCTAAGAAAAAAAGAAAAAGTACTTCCTTTCACCAATTCCTACCAAAATTTATGGGTGAACAAAATAACATGGTGAACAATCTTTCTATTCCTCTCCTTCTCATACACATAGTAATCTCCACCCATACTGAGTCCCCCTTGCTTTTCTATGTCTGTGAGATTTTGTGCACTGCTGTTTCCTATGCCTGAAATATCTTCCTTTACCTTTTTCAGCAGTCGACCCTTGCTTATCTTTTGAAATAAAGCTCCAGTATCACTTTCTCTTCCTTGTCCTCTTCCCCTACCTTCTAAAGCTGAGTTAGGTTTTTCTGTCTTCTAAATCACAGTACTTTTTCCCCTGGTTAATCTAGGCACTTAATAAACTTTTGCTGGCTGAAATAAACTTTTGCTGGTTGAATAATTCTTAAAAAGAAACTTGGGTCATTATTCAATGAGAAAGGAACTGGTCTGAATATAAAACGTTATTATTTTTCATGAATATATTGTCCCCTTTATTTTGTTGCTTTTCTTCTTCTTTTTTTTTTTTTTTTTTTTTTTTTTTTTTTTTGCGGTACGCGGGCCTCTCACTGTTGTGGCCTCTCCCGTTGCGGAGCACAGGCTCCGGCTGCGCAGGCTCAACGGCCATGGCTCACGGGCCCAGCCGCTCCGCGGCATGTGGGATCTTCCCGGACCGGGGCACGAACCCGTGTCCCCTGCATCGGCAGGCGGACTCTCAACCACTGTGCCACCAGGGAAACCCTGCTTTTCTTCTTTTAAAAAGTTTTATTAATCATAAAGGTCAAAAAAAAGTTCACAATTAAAATAGAAAAAGCATTAGAAATTGAAGGGAAGATGTCATCTGACATTCCATCATTCCAAACAACTACTACAATTTCCTCCAATATATTTTCTAAATAAAAGAATCAAGGTGTGAGTAAGGACAAAATGTGGCAGAAGATTAGAGAGATGATAGATAACTAGATAGATAATAATTTATAAAAATAAATTATAAAATGATTATAAACAAGATAACTGATAATCAATACATCCCAATAAATCTATAACACAAACATATAGTAAGACATTTTACTGATAAGATCTTTTGACTCGAAGAAGCAGGAGGTACTTGAAAGAGTCAGATAGTATCATTCTGACATATATCATGGTGAAGTGAACAGTAATGCCTGACCACAAAGATAAAAACACAAACAGTCTGCATGCCCGATATAGGTGATATTAAAATGATGCTCTAAATTAAGTGGGAGGTTATTCCATAATTCTCTTGTTTTTCTCTCCCTCACTAGTCAAAAACAAGGCATAGCCTGGTTTTATCTCAAACCCTGATGACTTCAGGATCAGACATTGCAATTGTTCACCATTAGCCAATGCATTGGCAAACCCCAGCAGAGGAACTCTGTCAAGAGTATGTCCAGAAGCCCCAGGACAGAGTGGGTAGACTTTGGGGAAAGAACCAGTTATGGTGCATCTGATTCAACTAATGGGTTATGAAGAGTAAAAGGCATTGGGATAGACAGCTAAAGATCAAAAAGGACAATTGCAATGCTATGCAGAAAGTGCTGTAATTAAAAACAAAAAAAAATACACTATGGTTCAAGGAAAGGTTCAATGTAGAAATGGCATCAGAACTAGAATTTAATGAATGAGTCCATTTTGGGAAGGCAAGAGGGGTAGTGGGGATTTCAGGTGGAAGAAACAATCTATGCAAGAATAACTAGGCAAGAGAAACCATGATGCATTCAAGGAGCTCCAAGTACTCAGAAACTGAATCCCAAGCTAAGGGTTAATTGATGAAGCAGATCCGAGGGATGAGCGACAACGCTGAAAATACAGGCAGGAACAGAGCTGGAAGAGGGACTTGTGTAAATTTAATCCTGAATGTAAAGGGGGCTTTCAATGCTCATAGGTTTGTATGTCAAATGATTCAATTTGTGTTCTATTGATACTAAGCTGATAGCAGCATGGAGACTTGATTGATAGGGCCACAATGAGATGAAATTTGACCAGTTAGGAGGCCGCTGCAATGAGTCAGGTGAAAGATAGGGGCCTAAGGAACCAGCAGCAGAGAGGAGGTGGAGACACAGTCAAAGCTAATAAGGGACAAAATGTCCTCATTTGCAGGATGAAGACAGTAAGAGAAAGGATGGAGTTAAAAGTAACTTCTGTATTTCTGCTTCAGCAACTGAGTGGGTGGTGATGCCATTCATCAAATCAGAAAATACAGGGAAAGGAGCAAACGTGAAGAATACATTCAGTTTTGGAAAAGCTGAGATTTATCTGCTTGTGGAACACTAGAGACATGCTCAATAGGTAGCTGAATATACGAGTCTGTACTGGAGTGCAGAGAAGGATGTAACAGCACTTAGGTAAGAGGTGGAGTTTGCACTTCACAGTTATAAAAGTGGGTAAAATTCCATAAAGAGAAGAAAGGAACTAAGATCAGAATCCCAAGAACATCAACCTCAAAGGAATTGTAAGGAGAAAAAGAATCCACACTATTTAAAGAGAGGGCTGATCCAGGAACAGGATCTGTCTAGAGACAGAAAAAATTAGGAGTATCGTCAGAATGAAATACAATAAGAAATTCAAGAAAATGGAATATAATAAGAAGTTTTTTAAAGTGAAAATGATTGATAGTATGAAATGTTTAACTGAGGTGAAAAATTAAGAATTGAAATATATCTGTTAAATTTAACATTTAGATCATTGTTGATCTCAGCAAGAACATGCCACGAGTTGAGTAAATATTAGAGTGCAGGGGGTCTGATCATATTTAGGAAGAAAGGAAATGGAGACAATGAGTACAGGCATTTATTTTAATTCCAAAAGCTTGCCTGTAAAGGGACAGAAAGATACACCATAATTAGGCCACTTAGGCTTAAGGAAAGAGGGAGACACAATTGTGTTTCTAATTAGGCCACATAGGCTTAAGGAAAGAGGGAGACACAATTGTGTTTCTAATTAGGCCACATAGGCTTAAGGAATGAGGGAGACACAATTGTGTTTCTAACGGAGGGAACTGAATCAGAATGCACGTTATCATGCATCATGGCTATTTTTGTACATGACTAGTTTTCTCTACTTAACTCTAAGTTGTTTGACTGCAAAAACACTAACTCAGGCATAGTAGTGGCTCAATAAATGTTACTTAATCAGGGAGTAAATGAATGCGGCAACCAATCAGAAAAATATGAAGATATAAGGGATATTATAAATGCAACCAGACTTAAAACTTATAGTATAATTATAGATATACAGTATCACAGAATAAAACTAGAGGGGATCATGTACATCTGAGTTTTAGTTCATATGACACCAAAAATAAAAAGTTGCATGACTTTAGTAAAAAAATACATAATATTTGGACTTCAGATACTTTTTCTGTAAATTAGAAAGTTGATCAGGAATGACAGAAGCTTTAATTCATCCCGAGTCTGATGGATTGGTCCTAACTGCCTGGCACAGTGTTATGAAGTCTAAGGTTCTGTCTTTACTCAAGGGAGTGGAGGGTTTTAAGGAATCAGAAATGTCTGCTATGGGTACAGAAAGAGGAGTGGGTAACACAAGTGCTACATTATTCCCAACCCTAAAATAGTTCATGTATCCAGCTCTGAAAGGTAAGAAAGATATGTGACTTATGGTCTTTTTCTGAAAATTCATTCAGAATAAAGTTGTAAAAAGAAAATCCTACAGTGAATTAAAGACTGGAGAGATGTTTTATCCATGGCTTGTTTCAGATTTTTTTATATAAAAACCAAACTAGCATGGCTAGACTATCGAATCTCCATGTAGGAATCTGGGAGTAGCTCATGACGCTCAGTGGATATTCTTTTATTAATCTCAGCAGACTGCTGTGATGGAGGTTAGCAGTAAGTATGATTAGCCTCACTGACCAGATGGGGAAACAAAGCACAGAGAGAATAAATTACTTTTCCCAGGCTACTGAGCAAACCAGAAGTGGATGTGAGAATGGTTTCTTTGGTCCAGCAGATCCAAGACCTGATTTAGGCATATGCTCAAGTTTTCGAGAGCTGTACAGAGAAAGGTCCCCCTGAGGTTTGGACTCAGTACCTCTGAGTTATAACATTCACCCAATACTATACTAAAAAACAGTCCTAAATGCAGAGGTGAGCCCACTACTTTGAGTTTCTATCTTGCCACAAAGTAGTATAATTTCCATGGCCGCTCATTTGCAAGCACCAGCAGCTACCTCATTCCTGCCTGCCATTAAGCAGAGACATAAGAAGGAAATACGGAAGTGAGAGCTGCCATTTTTCTTTAAAATAGAAACTTAACTAAATAATATGTTCCCTTTGGCACAAGTGATTAGTGGCACAAGTAGGGAGAATGAGAAGATGAACTATTCCTTTTAAATTCTATCTGGTGGATGCATTGATCATAGTTCAACACATCTGTGAACAAAGATTTAGTCTGTTTTAAAATGTTGAGAAAATTTTACTTATTTTACTAGAAAGTGTCAGAATGAAAAATAAACAAAGTTATAGACCCACATAAACAAATACTGCAAGGGCCTATTTGGCCCCTAGAAGCCAGGTCAGACACTAATGGCCATGTTATTTTTTGCCATGTTATTAAATTGGTTCAATGTAGGAAATGAGCAACTTTTAGAAGCTCTATCCTACAATGATTGCATACCCTGCCTCCAAAATATGAAGAAAAAATGTTTTATAGATACAATTCTGGCCATCTGTCCACAAAGAAAACAAGACTGTTTTATGAAATTCATTTTAATATTAACATTTTTTCAAAGCGACTATGTGAATTGGGCAGATGTTCGAAGAGTTTTTGAATTTCTAGTATTTTTTGAATTAAATATTTAAAAATTTATTGTATTTCTTGACTTTCTTTTATTTTTTGAATTTTTGTAGCTGTTGATACTCTGAGCTCTGGAATCACTGAAACCTGGGTTCAAATCCTCACCCTGCAGTTTACCAGCCTTGGGGAATAGGGGAAAGTTTACTTAACATTTCTTCTCTGACTCCTAAAATTTACTCAATAAATGTCTGTTTGTTGTTGTTATTGTTTTATTATACCATCATCAACTTTACTGAGAGGTAGACAAGTCATCATTTACCCCGACTGCCATCTAAGGAAGATACCTTAAATTATGAGTGCAGTGTTAGTAGTAAAGTAGCTTAATAAAGAGAAAAGAGATATAAGAGTAACAAGAAAATTTTTACCATATAAGTTCTGTTTTACAAAAGAAAGTCTACATTTCTTTGAATGGGACTAAGCAATCTCAAAATCTGACATAGGAAATTTTCAATCTATAATTAAAACTCATCTTTTATTCCAAAAACAAAATATTCAATATCTATTATTTGTCAATTATTAATTTGGTGTCAGTATTAATTTGTTTTGAATAACCTGTAGAAGAAATTTTCCATACTTCAATTGTACTTTCCCAGATATATAATTGTTATTCACCATAGTAACAATATATAATTGTCATTCCAAGCAGCAGACCCACTGGAACAGCTAAGGTATAATAGAAAGAAAATTGGAGTCCAATTTCCAAAAATCTTAGGCTCTGTCACTTATAGTCATGTTTGACCTCAAGCAAGTTATTAACCCTCTTAGAAAACTGTGTCTGCTTTCATATATTTAAAATGAAGATAATAATACAAATCATAGGCCCTTTGTGGGGCTTAAATGAATTAATAAATAATTTAGTAACACTTAGCAAATGGTACTGGCTCGATAAATATTTGTGACACACACATGAAAAATACAACCTAAATCCTACTTAACTGAAAACATTTAAATAATTTTGATTGAATTGATTGTGTGTGCTCAAAATAATTTTAAAAAATGAAGAAAAGGATAGAGGGAGGGAACACAAAGCTATAATTTAAGTGACTTGATTTTGCTGTTACAGTTAATATATTGACAAATAATTCTACTTTACAGCAGCATTATTTACACTCAGTTCCCAATAACTGTTCCAGGGCAGCTTATGTTTGGAGGCACCTGTTGAAATGGTAGTCCAGAGCGGTCATTCATACACTGGAAACTTACACTGCTTACAGTGACCACTGATCCTTTCTCTTATCTTAATTTCCTCTCTTCTACCCTTCAAGAGCTGTGTCAATTTCACTCTTCTCCCTAGAGTTTGTATTGTGAAGCTTTAGTTCTGGGGTTTGCTGGGTCACAATGAACCTGTGATAATGGACACTAAATTGTTCTCTTCAACTATGACATGAGAGTTAGTAAAAAAAAAAAAAAAGAAAAAGAAAAAAAGGAACAAAATTAAATTACCTTTTAACTTCTAAAGTGCTTAAGGGGAAAATCTAGTAAACACTTAATAAAAAAGTCAAGGATGAGATATTGTCCTTGCTCAGAGAAAAGAGAAATGGTTGTATCAATTCAGCCATATGACTTTCTCACATATAACATGAGCTTTAATATCTGTCACCTCATTGCCATGTGAATTCCAGTAGCAGGTGCTGATCAATCAGCAGGCCGATTGATAGGATTCTAGCATCGGTTACGTCCATGAAGAGCCAATCTCATAAAAAGATAAGGGGAAATCTGCCCCAAAGGCTGAAAATTAAAAAGGAATGAAAAGAATAGAAAAAATCATAGAGAAGAAATATGAGGCAATGTTAATGAGAGAAAGACAAAGAAGAATGTCACCAGCATCAACAAAAGAAAGAAGGGAAGTCCACACATAAGTAGAAAGATACAACAGCTACAATCTACGAAATCCCAGGGTTAGAAATGGGACATTCAAAGATATTGCTCAATGGTGAGCAGGGCTCTGTGTTTCTCAGAGCAGTGCTACGATTAATGTCCCTTCCCTTGGACTTCTAACATCAGGCAATGAAGGAACTTTACACTTCTCTGGTCAAATGCACTGTCCAGAAGTTATAGGAAAAAATCTTCTCAAAAGGAAGAGACAGGGAGTTTTGCTGAGGAAAGTATACGGCAGGAGGAAGATCTCAGAAAATAACACTGTCAAAGAAAATGATCATAAAAACTTTTCTGTCCTCAACTCATTACAGAAATAGAAATTTTCCTTTAACCCAAAGTATTTGTAATGCCAACCAAAAAATAAAATAAACTTGAGATAAGAAGAAGAGAAGAGCAGTGTTTGGACCATTTCTGAAAAACTTTTGCTTATACTGCATACTGGGGCTGGAGGATGGGGTAGAAATATTGGGGGATGGAGGGAGAAAGAGGAGAGAACAAAGAGAAAGAAAAACAGAGAAAGAAACAGAAATAGAAAGGCAGAGAGACAGAAAGCCAGAGAGAGACATTCAGAGGGTTTGGATAGGGGCAAAAAGAGACAGACTTACTGAGGGAAAAAGGACTTCATGAGATCCCCTAATTCAGGGCTCCCCAACCCCTGGGCCTGTTAGGAACCGGGTTGCACAGCAGGAGGCGAGCGGCAGGCGAGCAAGCGAAGCTTCATCTGTATTTACAGCCGCTCCCCATTGCTCACATTACCGCCTGAGCTCCGCCTCCTGTCAGCATTATGGTGCGTTGTAGAGTTATTTCATTATATATTACACTGTAATAATAATAGAAATAAAGTGCACAGTAAATGTAACGTGCTTGAATCATCCCGAAACCATCCCCCCCACCCAGGTCTGTGGAAAAATTGTCTTCCACGGTCCCTGGTGCCAAAAAGGTTGGAGACCGCTGCCCTAATCCAATTCTCTGCATTCAGCCCACTTCATACCTAAGGTTAGACATAAGAAAATATATCTTTTTAAGTCTATAGATAAACAAATTTTTGGAGTTTCATGAATAAACAATTCTAGATAGCCAATCCCTATCTGGGAAATATAAATTTCTTATGGCAAATATAAATCCTACATGCTTTGTTGTGTTTCCTTCTCTGTATTCATAGAGGATGGTCTGAGTTTATCCTCTAGGAAATAATTTTTCACTCTTCTATCTCCCCTTAGGCCTTTTCTTCCCTTGGCTGACTAATTGCTCGTTTACCTGTTTTCCATGGCTCTAATTTTCAAAACTTTTAATTATCTTTATTGGTTTCCTGAGCATTCTCTACAAACCCTCCCGAGCCCACCTCAGAGTTATCTAATAACAGAAGTCACAATGAACATGTATAGATCATCATACAGTGCTTGTAGGAAATTCACCAGTTACACAGGCAGCATTTCCTTCAACCATCACAATCTCTTCTTAATACAGACATTGCAGTTACCCTTATTGTTATCGATGAGGAAAGGCATAAAGAGGTTAAAGGTGTTGGAGACTCCCAGACCGGGATGGGGACAGACACATGGGCAGGCGCAGTTCAGAGGTATCAGCCCCTGTTAGGGAGGGGAGAGAAGGGGCATGAGGCAGGGATGGAGAAGGGAAGTCAGACTCAGGGGGCCTGTGTGCCATGGTAAGGACTTTTGTTTTACCCACTGGGCAATGGATGTTTTGAGCAATCTAGTGGAGAATCAGGCTTGTTTTAAGGGGTGACTACTCTGACCACCATTTGTAGTGTGATCTGGAGCTGGTGGGAGAGGCTTGTGCCCAATAATCGGTGAGGATTTTGAGAGTCTCTTGAAACAGACCAGGTGAGAGGTGATGAGTCCCAAACTAAGGCAAACGCTACAGAAATGGAAGATGTGGGCCCACATTCAGGAGCCATTAAAAAACAGAAGCAGAAGAGCCCATGAAAGAGACTGAGAGCAAGCAGTCAAAGAAGCCGGAGGAGTGATAGGAAGAGTGGCACAGAGGCTGCCGAGAAGCTCCAGAACCGGCACTTGGTGGGTCGACACAGTGACCCGAGGGGCTGCTTGTTCTGAGCAGTGAGAGCAGGAGACAAACTGCAGTGGGCTGAGAAGGAAATACTCAGAGATAAAAACTGTACTATCTGGGAGCTTTACGGTGGTGGCAAGGAATAAGATAAATGTGAGGGAGACTAAGGGGCAGAGGAGTTTTGCTTTGGGAAAAGTTATAGACAGAAGAGAATAAGCAGAATATGAGCAAAGTATCATCAAGCATTTTATTTTTATGGATGAAAACAAATCAGTACTTGGCAATGAGTGAGACTTAGCTAAAAGTAGAATGAATCTGGCACTAAAAACTCCTACAATACGCAGTATCTAAGCATTAATATGTACATTAAATCTGAGATGATTAGGATATTTAAATGGAATTTATTGGTCTCTGAATGTACAGATATTTTTATATATTCCAAACTCTCTTACTAGCACTGCCCATACGGAAAAAAAATAACCAGTGTTGCAAATGCAAAGAATAAATCCCAATTCTAACACTATTGGTCATTATATATCATTGCCCCACATATTAGTAGGTAATAGAATGCTAGTGAGTCCCATCTGGCATGTTTATGAGGCATGAAATAACCCATGTTTTTAGTTTTTAGCTTCAGCATTGTTTTCAGTACACCACATAATATGAAAGTACCTAGCACTGTGTTCAGCCCATTACAGAGGATAAATGGATTAAGCTAAACTCTGTCACTATCTTTGCAGTCTTGATTCCTTTGCTCAAAAAGAATCATTCAAATTTTAATACAACTTTAAACACTTCCTGAAAGCTTTTGCAGTCTGATTCCGATGTTCCTCTGCAATCTATGACTAGCGTTCCCCTTAACTCAGTGTCAGGTCATTGTCCTTAGCATTCCCATGGCCATATGCTTGCTCTGCTCCCAATTTGCTATGGCTTCTAGGTCCATTTTAGCCTTTCTACTGATACCAGTTTGTCTTGGTGGACTTTTTCAAAGTGCTCTTCCACATACATATGGCAAAGTAATATACCGTTTCTTTCTCTCCACCAATAGCATTTAACATTGCAGTTCTAACCTCCAGATTTTAAAACAGTATTGTATAGAGTTCTAAGCCAGGATTCCACCAAATTCACCTGCCCACCAGGCTTTAGCTAGAGTCTCTCTAATTTTATCAGATTCACCATATTTTATGGAAACAGGGTTTACCGCTAGTTTGAAAACAAAACAAAATCAAAACCCTGCTTTTTAAAATTTTAAACATCCTCTTGTGTTATTGTTTTTTACAAACCTAAGGAATGGTGAAATAATTAAACAAACATATACGCCAGTACTTATAGCACCCTAAAGAAAAGTGTTCACATGCACACTTCAAATTTGGATGAAAAAGTACAGTGCTAATACTAATCTCTTCAACCAAGTCCACTGTGAATTATAATACTATTTGGTGCATGAAAAGCAAAACACCACTGAGATCTGCATAGGACAAGGGTAAAAATAGATATTAGTCATCAGGCACAAATCTATTTAAGTATTTTGTGCTCACAAGTTCTAAAAAATAAGAAGAAAAGAAAAATGCTGATACCAAGAAAAGACATTCTGTGAAAGGATAATTAGTTGCTGCTCTACTTAATGATCTCTTTAGAGAACCGCAGATAACTTCAGGTTTTCTTTTTTTTCGATATAGCCTGAGGTTGGCTTTGCCGATAACTAAATTACAGCAGACTTCTAAGCAGATGGACTGGAAACAAATGTCAAAAGCAAATTAACACATCACGAGATGACTCAGACCTCTGAACAGTAGACAGACATCTCATAAGATGATGCGCTGGCCCTTTGCCAGCCATACTTGAGGCAGGAGATGCCTGGGATAAGATGAAATCAAGGAATGACACAAGAGAACCACTAAAAGGAAGCAAGAAAGAAGAGCTTACCCATTCTGTTGCTGACTTAAAAGTAGTATCTCTCATTCTGACTTACTTCACTCTGTATGACAGACTCTAGGTCCATCCACCTCACTACAAATAACTCAATTTCGTTTCTTTTTATGGCTGAGTAATATTCCATTGTATACATGTGCCACATCTTCTTTATCCATTCATCTGTTGATGGACACTTAGGTTGCTTCCATGTCCTGGCTATTGTAAATAGAGCTGCAATGAACATTTTGGTACATGACTCTTTTTGAATTATGGTTTTCTCAGGGTATATGCCCAGTAGTGGGATTGCTGGGTCGTATCGTAGTTCTATTTGTAGTTTTTTAAGGAAACTCCATACTGTTCTCCATAGTGGCTGTATCAATTTACATTCCCACCAACAGTGCAAGAGTGTTCCCTTTTTTCCACACCCTCTCCAGCATTTACTGATTCTAGATTTTTTGAAGATGGCCATTCTGACCGGTGTGAGATGATATCTCATTGTAGTTTTGATTTGCATTTCTCTAATGATTAATGATGTTGAGCATTCTTTCATGTGTTTGCTGGCAATCTGTATATCTTCTTTGGAGAAATGTCTATTTAGGTCTTCTGCCCATTTTTGGATTGGGTTGTTTGTTTTTTTGTAATTGAGCTGCATGAGCTGCTTGTAAATTTTGGAGATTAATCCTTTGTCAGCTGTTTCATTGGCAAATATTTTCTCCCATTCTGAGGGTTGTCTTTTGGTCTTGTTTATGGTTTCCTTTGCTGTGCAAAAGCTTTTAAGTTTCATTAGGTCCCATTTGTTTACTTTTATTTCCATCTCTCTAGGAGGTGGGTCAAAAAGGATCTTGCTGTGATTTATGTCATAGAGTGTTTTGCCTATGTTTTCCTCTAAGAGTTTGATAGTGTCTGGTCTTACATTTAGGTCTTTAATCCATTTTGAGTTTATTTTTGTGTGTGGTGTTAGGGAGTGTTCTAATTTCATACTTTTACATGTACCTGTCCAGTTTTCCCAGCACCACTTATTGAAGAGGCTGCCTTTTCACCACTGTATATTCTTGCCTCCTTTATCAAAGATAAGGTGACCATACGTGCGTGGGTTTATACCATGTGCTAACACATATATATGGAATCTAAGAAAAACAACAACAACAAAAAGAACAAACAACAACAACAACCCCTAGGTCATGAAGAACCTAGGGGTAAGACAGGAATAAAGACACAGACCTACTAGAGAATGGACTTGAGGATATGGGGAAGGGTAAGGGTAAGCTGTGACAAAGTGAGAGAGTGGCATGGATGTATATACACTACCAAACATAAAATAGATAGCTAGTGGGAAGCAGCTGCATAGCACAGGGAGATCAGCTCGGTGCTTTGTGACCACCTAGAGGGGTGGGATAGGGAGAGTGGGAGGGAGGGAGACGTAAGAGGGAAGAGATATGGGAACATATGTATATGTATAACTGATTCACTTTGTCATAAAGCAGAAACTAACACACCATTGTAAAGGAATTATACTCCAATAAAGATGTTAAAAAAAGAAAAGTAGTATCTCTCAGACCCATGCTCTATATTGTTTGGAAGAAATGAATAAGACCTATTCCTTCCAGAAGTATTAAGAGAGAAAAAGAACAGCTAATCAGAAATATTGGATATCACCAAATGGCCAAGCTGGTTATTTCTCAAGAGCCTGAGAGATTGATGATAGCATAGGGTTTGGGCCCCAGCCCTCAAGACTCAACAACCTGATTTTGGTAGCACTCTAAGAAGGGCTCCATCCCTTAGGGGTGGACTCACAGTACCCCAATATAACACACAGAATGCTAATGGCCATACCTCAATGATTCTAAGACCTGTGAGAGGGTCAAGGACATTGTCTTCTTGTTCATTTATCACCATGTCCCATGTCTGGTACCTGGTAGGCATTCAATATAGATTTGTGGGCTGAATGAACTCAATTCACCTTTTTCTATCTTTTCAAGGCTAACCAATGCATATTCTGTGTCAAATTCGTTAATATTCAATCAGGTTACCATAGAACCTGCTGGCCTGCATCTGCTCTGACTAAATATGAACTCTCAGGAGGGACAGTCTATATTCCTTATTTCAGAATTCATTATGGATGCATATGTGAACTGTCCTCAAGCACCATAAACACTCTGACCTAGTCCAGATTATTTGTTTGACATAATTCCAATATGGCGACTGGTGAAGATCGAGAAGCCATCTTTAAGTCATGGGAATTATCACCTACTTGGAAGTAAATGGAGAAACTGTGAGCTGAGTCTTTTCTTCTCTCTTTCTTCTTTATCCCTAGTGCTTCTTCTTCTCAGCTTTCCTTTGAATCTAAGAGCCCACTTTCATTTCTCATTTCTACTCCTGTCCTGACATATACTCACTGTCCAACCTCCATTCTATTCTGCATCTAAGAAATAATTTATATTTCTCATCTCACTTTCCTACTTATTTCCATGTGGTCCCACCAAATTTCTATCTGCAAACCACCCACCCCCTCATTCAAAACCATCTTCAGCATGAACTTCATGCAAGATAACTTCCCAATCCTAGTCATTGAATGAGTTTGCTTATTTTTTCTCAATGTTATTGCCAAGGAATTGTCTGTCTTGAAAAGTCCATACACAAAATGACAGAAAAAAAATTAAACTGAATAAAGCAAGTAAAAATGTTGATGCTTCAGGATCAGACTCTCATTAAAATGCTGGTATGTGTTTGTGCAATATTTATTTTAGTGGGACACGTATGTATATATACCTATATACATGCAATAGGTAAATGCTAAATATATAGATATATAACAGACAAATGTTATTCCTTTAACTGCTTACCACATTACAGAAGCAGAAAGAACAGGTTGTAGTGATGTAGTGAGTCTCTTCAGTGCCTGAAGAATATATTTTTTGTCTTACCAGCCCCCACCAAAAAAAAGTTGATCATCATGGTAATATAATAAATTAATTAACTATTCTTGATAAGATCACACAACTGCTGTAAAAATGTGATGGTATGTAGATATTAAAGAATGTCACATATTTTCAGACAAATAATATTTATTACTTATTTATAAACTAGTTAAAGTGTCTAACAGAGTTCCTGGCACAGTAGGAATTTTTGAAATTTTAATTCCTTCTCTCTTTTTCTCTTCAACTGAGTATACACTATATATGTACACTTACACATGTGTGTATTTTATTTCCCTGATTCGTTCTGTTCATTAATTGATAATGAGTGAATTTTGAGAAAGATCAAAATTCAAAGATCAAAATGAATGCCCACAGGATGGATTTTCTCAGTAATAATGGAATTCCTGATGTATCTTCATAACAAGAATGGGAAGAATTAAATATCTCACAAGAAAGGAAAATTAAAATGGATGTTCCTATCGATTGAATTATGCTCTCTTATCAACCATCTGATCTTGATCTTTGTGCTAGAGATGTCAAAGATAATTTTTTAATACTTTTCGCTAATGTATTTCCTTCATCACTCCTTCTGGGGCTTTCTATATAATCAGCAAGCTGGCCAAAATAAAACTTTAGGAAACATTACTATTAATAAATGCAGGCTCCCGGGTAAAGTGTCAAAACATTTCCAAAGGGCCAGATTTTAACCTCCTATTCATTCCACTCACTTCTGTCCAATTACCAAATGCATGCCGTTTTAACCTAGGTACACATTTTTAAAGTTTGACATTGACATGCACCACACAGAGATCAGAACTGGGCAGAGGCCCATGACTTACTATGATTTATATTCTGTCATTGAAGCTAATGCATAGTGAATGGTTCAAAATCCTCTTCCCTTTCTCCAGCCCTTTAAATGGAATCAAGCATAGGTACAATATTAATTTTAAAGTTAACTTACTCTAATTGAATGGCAATGCTTTATTACAGTCATGTATCAAACAAGGACCATAATACATCATAAATGACATAGCTAAAGTAGATCCTTTTATGCTTTGCCTTTCATTCTCCTTGATTTTTTATCCATAAGTGCTTTAAATGCCACCATTAGTATATTAATATACTCTGTTAGTAAATTAGTATTACTAAATTACCCCTATACTAGAAATAGCATTCCTAATGATATGCAAACCACTTCATACTTATTCAAACAGAGGTGTTCTTATATCATAGAAACCCATAGCTAAAGGAATCTTAAGTGGTCATCCAGTCTATATGCCTTCTTTTAAGAAGAATTCATTTTCTCATAGGTATTAAACCTCTTTGTCCCTCAGATGGTTCTCTCTTACTAGCATCCAAGATAAAGTAATGAGTTAGTGATATTTCTTTTTTAAAATGTTTCAGTAAAAAAACACATAGTATGAGAACTATCCTCTTAACAAATTGTTCATTGTATAATACAGTATCATTAGTTATAAGCACAATGTTGTACAGAAGATGTCTAGAATATTTTCATCTTGCACAACTGAAACTTTATACCCATTGAACACCAACTCCCATTTTCCCCCTACCCCTAGTCTTCAGCAATCACCATTCTACTTCCTGCTTCTATGGGTTTGACTACTTTATATACCTCATATAACTGGAGTCATGCAGTATTTTTTCCTTCTGTGACTAGCTTATTTTACATGGTGTAATTCCTTCAAGATACATCCAAGTTGCTGCGTGATAGGATTTCCTTTTTTAAAGGTTGAATAATATTCCATTATACATATATATATATCTGTATATGTGTGTGTATATATATAAATATATCTATTTGTGTGTGTGTGTGTGTGTGTGTATATATATATATATATATATATATATCAATGACCATTTACATTACTTCCACATTTTAGCTACTATGAATAATGATACAATGAACATGAGAGTGCAAATATCTCTTCGAGATCCTAATTTTCTTTTGGATATATACCCAGAAGTAGAATTGCTGGAACATATGGTAAGTTGTATTATTAATTTTTTGAGAAACCTCCATACTGTTTCCTAGTAGCTCCACTATTTTACATTCCATCAACAGTGCACAGGTTTCCATTTTCTTCACATCCTCACCAACACTTGTTTTTTCTTGTTTTTTGATAATGGTCATCCTAACTATGATGAGGTGATATCTCACTATGAGGTGATATCTCACTATGGTTTTACAGAATGGGACTGTCATAAAAACAGATATAGAGACAAATGGAACAGAATAGAGAGTCCAGGTATAAATCCACACATATGTGGTCAGCTGATCTTCAACAAGGTCACCAAGAATACACATCGGGGAAAGGATAGTCCCTTCAACAAATGGTGTTGGGAAAACTGGATTTCTACATGAGGAAGGAAGGAAGGAGAGAAAGAGAGAAAGAAAAGAAAGAAAAGAAAGAAAGAAAGAAAGAAAGAAAGAAAGAAAGAAAGAAAGAAAGAAAGAAAGAAAGAAAGAAAGAAAGAAAGAGAAAAAAAGAAATTCAACCCATATCTTACACCATACACAAAAATCAACTCAAAATAAATTAAAATGGAAACTGAAGACCTGAAACTAAAAATGCTAGAAGAAAACATAAGGGAAAATCTTCATGACTTTGATCTTGGCAATGGTGTCTTGGATATGATACCAAAAGCACAGGCAACAAAAGCAAAAATAGACAAATGAGACTACATCAAACTAAAAAGCTTCTGCACAATAAAGGAAACAATCAACAGAGTGAAAAGGCAACCTAAGGAATGGGGAAAAAAATTCACAAACCACATATTTGATAAGGGGTTAATTTCCAAAATATATAAGAAACTATTACAGCTAAATAGAAAAAAATCCTAATTTAAAAATGGGCAAAGGTTAATGCTATGGTGGTAATCATTTGTCAACATATAAGAGTATCGGGACTTCCCTGGTGGTCCAGTGGGTGAGACTCTGAGCTCCCAATGCAGGAGGCCCAAGTTCCATCTCTGGTCAGGGAACTAGATCTTGCATGCATGCCACAATTGAGTCCACATGCCACAAGTAAAGATCCTGCATTCCACAGCTAAGACCAGGCACAGCCAAAATAAATAAATATTTTTAAAAGATATATGTGTATCAAATCAATATGTTGTACACCTTAAACGTACCCAATGTTATATATCAATTATATCTCAATAAAGCTGGAGAAAAAAATGGTCAAAGGACTTGAACAGATATATCTCTAAAGAAGACATAAAAATAGCCAACAGGTATACAAAAAAAAAAGTTTAATATCACTAATCATCACAGAAATGACATTTTTAAAAAGATCATATTCAATGAAAACAAACTGATTCTCAGTGATGTGGTTGATTTATAACTTCCCAGCAAAAATAGGAACCTCTTATAGTTGAGTTGAAAATAAAAAATGATTTTTATTCATATCTGTCTGACTTTCACTGTAAACATTAGAACTGACCTAAAACAAAACTGTGAAGCCTGTGCTGACACCCTCCATTTCCCTTGAGAAATATCCTGGCCTCTATGATTCATTTGTTAATTTACTTATTTATTTTTCTTATGAGTTATCCATTTTATGCACATCAGTGTATACATGTCAATCCCAATCTCCCAATTCATCACACCAAAACCCTCACCCTTTGCTGCTTGCACCCCTTGGTGTCCAAACGTTTCTTCTCTACTTCTGTGTCTCAATTTCTGCTCTGCAAACCGGTTCATCTGTACCATTTTCTAGGTTCCACATATATGTGTTAATATACGATATTTGTTTTTCTCTTTCTGACTAACTTCACTCTGTATGACAGTCTCTAGATACATCCACATCTCTACAAATGACCCAATTTCGTTCCTTTTTTTGGCTGAGTAATATTCCATTGTATATATGTACCACATCTTCTTTATACATTCGTCTGTCAATGGGCATTTAGGTTGCTTCCATGACCTGGCTATTGTAAATAGTGCTGCAGTGAACATTGAGGTGCATGTGTCTTTTTGAATTATGGTTTTCTCAGGGTATATGCCCAGTAATGGGATTGCTGGGTCATATGGTAATTCTATTTTTAGTTCTTTAAGGAACCTCCATACTGTTCTGCATAGTGGCTGTATCAATTTCCATTCCCACCAACAGTGCAAGAGGGTTCCCTTTTCTCCACACCCTCTCCAGCTTTTGTTGTTTGTAGATTTTCTAATGATGCCCATTCTAACTGGTGAGAGGTGATACCTCATTGTAGTTTGGATTTGCTTTTCTCTAATAATTTGTGATGGTGAGCAGCTTTTCATGTGCTTCTTGGCCATTTGTATGTCTTCTTTGGAGAAATGTCTATCTAGGTTTTCTGCCCATTGTTGGATTGGGTTGTTTGTTTTTTTAATATTGAGCTGCATGAGCTGTTTATATATTTTGGGATTAATCCTTTGTCCGATGATCCATTTGCAAATATTTTCTCCCATTATGAGGGTTGCCTTTTCTTCCTGTTTATGGTTTCCTTTACTGTGCAAAAGCTTTTAAGTTTCATTAGGTCCCATTTGTTTATTTTTGTTTTTATTTCCATTACTCTAGGAGGTGAATCAAAAAAGATATTGCTGTGATTTATGTCAAAGAGTGTTCTTCCTATGTTTTCCTCTAAGAGTTTTATACTGTCCAGTCTTATATTTAGGTCTCTAATCCATTTTGAGTTTATTTTTGTGTATGGTGTTAGGGAGTGTTCTAAGTTCATTCTTTTACATGTACCTGTCCAGTTTTCTCCGCACCACTTTTTGAAGAGACTCTCTTTTCTCCGTTGTATATCCTTGCCTTCTTTGTCATAGATTAGTTGACCACAGGTTCGTGGGTCTATCTCTGGGCTTTCTATGCTGTTCCATTGATCTGTATTTCTGGTTTTGTGCCAGTACCATACTGTCTTGATTACTGTACCTTTGTAGTATAGTCTGAAGTCAGGGACTCTGATTCCTCCAGC